>NC_037669.1:131790753-132106971 GCF_003255815.1 Theropithecus gelada
ATCTCTGGCCAGGCACAGTGTCTCATGCCTGTAATCCCAACACTTTGGGAGGCTGAGGTGGGAGGATTGGTTGAGTCTAAGAGTTTGGAGACCAGCCTGGGTGACATGGCAAAATCTTGTCTCTAAAAAAAATAAATTAATTAATTAAATAAAATAAAAATAAAAATAAAATTAACTGGGCATGGTGGCATGCACCTGTAGTTCCAGCTACTCTGGAAACTTAGGTGGGAGAATCACTTGAGCCCAGGAGGCAGAGGTTTCAGTGAGCCAAGGTCATGCCACTGCACTCCAACCTGGGCAACAGAGCAAGACTCCATCTCCCGAAAAATAAAATCCTGATTCCTGGCTGTCCACAGTGGCTCACGCCTGTAATCCCAACAGTTTGGGAGGCTGAGGTGGGAGGATCACTTGAGCCCAGGAGTTCAAGACCAGCCTGGGCAATATAGTGAGACCTTGTCTTTACTAAAAATAAATAGGCTGGACACGGTGGCTCACGCCTGTAATCCCAGCACTTTGGGAGGCTGAGGTGGGCAGATCACGAGGTCAGGAGATCGAGACCATCCTAACACAGTGAAACCACATCTCTACTAAAAATACAAAAAATTAGCGTGTGTAGTGGCATGCACCTGTAGTCCCGGTTACTTGGGAGACTGAGGCAGGAGAATCACTTGAACCTGGGATTTGGAGGTTGCAGTGAGCCAAGATCATGTCACTGCACTCCAGTATGGGTGACAGAGTGAGACTCCGTCTCAAAAAATAATAATAATAAAATAAAAATAAATAATCAATAAAATAAAATCCAGATTCCTAAAAATAAATGGAAACAATAGTTTTTACAAAATTATCTTAAGATTTTGCTAGTCAGTTGAAGGAGATGATAATAAGAGCAAATGTATGAGTTATTGTATGAATGAGGAAGAATCCCGAGTGACTGCTCTGGGCCCTGGGTGGTTGGAATACTGGTTGGGAAAAGACATTGAAAGATCTTAGTACCAAGCTAAGAGAATAAACTTCGTAATGAAGGCAATGAGAAGACTTGGAGATTTGTAATCAAGAGAATGACTTGAAATATAACGTCAGACATGAAAGATAGCTTAGAGGAGAGCGTGATGACTAGGAGAATAGTTAGGAAGTTACTATAATAATCCCACTAGGAAATGGAAAGGGTACGATTAATGTAAGAAAAATTTTAGAAGTAAAATTAAGAGAACAGTTGTGGCTGGGGGTGGGAGGAGAGGTGGTGAGGTAAGACAAGGCATTTGAGAATGACTTCAACATTTCTAGTGTGGGCAGCTGATAGATGGGAATGCCATTAATCTAAAGAATACATAAGAATATACACATTTTGGACCTTTGAGTTTGAGTACATGAAAATATACCATTTTGTATGTGTTTAGAGTATCTATTAGGTGTCCAGAAGGAGGTGTCTAGAAGGCAATTAGAAATACAAATATGAACACAAAAGGATATTAACAAGGGAGAAACAAGGGCTAGAAAACTAACTTTATTGCCTTGATCATATAGGTATAGTTGAAGCTATAGGAATTGATATTTCTTAGGGAAAGTGTGAGAAAGCTTTGGTTGGACGCTGGTGAATATTAACAGTTAAGAGGTTGTTGAAGGAAACCAAAATATGACACCCCAAAATATGCCTCTTGGAGATGTGTATTTTTGAGCTAAAGACAATTAAGCAGCAGCAAATAGAAGAGCTCTATTCTCCCCCTTTTCCTCCTACAGACAGAATATAAATTCTCCTTTACTAGAGACAACTCTTGTCAGCTCAGAGACGACTCCAGAGAAATCTACCAAAAAACCTTACTGCATGGCTGTGCGTGGTAGCTCACCCTTGTAATCTCAGCACTTTGAGAGACCAAGGCAGGAGGATCACGTAAGCCAAGCCCAGGAGTTCAGGACAAGCCTGGGTAACAAAGTGAGACCTTGTCTCTTCAAAAAATTTTAAAAATTAGCTAGGTGTGATAGCATATGCCTGTGGTCCCAGCAGGAGGTCGAGGCTGCAAAGAGCCATGTTTGGGCCACTGCACACCGGCCTGGGCGACAGAGCAAGACCCTGTCTCAAAAATAGAACAAACTTCACTTGATTAGTTTCTTCCCATATATTTTTTTCCCGTGGTTTCCAATCTCTGGAAGCCTAAAACTGCTTTCACTTCTCTAAAAACAGTCTTGTCACATCTTTAAAATTTATTGTTCTTTGTTGAAAATGCTATGTAGGCCAGAGTTCCAAGACGCTGTTTTGAGTTACCTTTCATTGAGATTTTTCCTGCTGTGATGTACACTGCGCATATTATTGTACTGGCTTGTTTTTCTCTTTTTAATCTGTCTTTTGTTACAGGGGTCTGTCCCATCAGTAAACTTACAAGCGTTGAGGAGAAATTATATTTCTTCTCCAACATTGTCTAGGGAGCAGAATGTAGGGGAAAAAAGAGAAAGAAAGAAGCAGCATTTAGAAAGGAGAGCAGAAGCCAGAAGAGAGTGGTATTATACAGTCTGAGAGATTTTTCAAAGAGCAGTGGTCAGCAAGGTCCAGAGAAGGCTGTTATCCCAGGGCCGTCCGTGTACTTCTCCATATCACCATGCCCTTCCCCAGATATACACATGGGTTCACTCACTCATCTCCTTCAAGCCCCCTTTTTTTTTTTTTTGGGGGGGGGACAGAGTCTCACTTTGTTGCCCAGGCTGGAGTGCAATGGCACAATGACAGCTCACTGCAGCCTCAACATATCAGACTCAAGCAATCCTTCCACCTGAGCCCTCTAAGTTGATGCGACTTGAGATGAATGCCACCAAGCCCAGCTAATTTTTAAATTTTTTTGTATAGACAGGGGCTCACTATGTTGCCCAGGCTGGTCTCGAACTCCTGGGCTCAAGCAATCCTCTTGCCTTGGCCTCCCGTCAAGTAAACTGATGACATTGCAACCTCCTATTCTATTCCTGGTGCTCACTATCTCCCTTCTCTATTTTCAAAATCTTTACCGCTTCTGGCATACTAGATATATTTTTTGTTTTATTTATTATCTGCCTCTTCCGTTTTTATCTGTCTTTGTTTATTATCTCTCTATGAAGACAGTGATTTTTATTTTTTTGTTCACTGGTGAATCCTTGTACATCAGACAATTCTTGATATATACTAAGCACTAAATATTTGTTGAATGAAAAATTGAATCATACAGAGAAGGTATATAGGATAAGGACTGAAAACAGCTGATGGTGGCTTTAGTGCAAAGTTCCTAAAGTGTCACAGGATCAGAATTATAGTGGACTGGGAAGAGAAGGAGAGTCAGGAATGAGAAGAGTAAGGGATGGTAGCTTGCAGGGAGAAGACAGAATAGAGAGCCAAGGATGATGAGAGCGAGCCATTGAAAAGAAAGACACTTAATGTGTGAGGAATAATTGAAGTCAAATGTCCTAGAGGAGTCAAAGAAAAGGGAATCAGGGACATATGTTAAGAGGTTGGCCTGAGACGGAAGAGAAAGATAATGATGGGTGTAAATATAGGTAAGTTCGTAAATGCAAGGAAGGAAAATAAAGTGAATTCATACCTGATGGCCACTATATTCTCTGTAAAGTAGGAAGCTGATCTTCAGCTGAGAGGAAGAGAAATGTGTTAGAGGATGAAGAGCCTTTTGGTATGATTTTGAAATTGTGTCTATATGAGTAAGAATTGGCTAGTGAGTAGAATAAGGAGTGCCAGATAATATTGGCACTCCCTATACAAGCAAAAGATGGATTTTAGTGTAGAAATCACTTGACAACTATCAGAGAACATTCTTATCTAAAGCCTGCTATTAAAAATATTCTAATCCTAGAACTAAATTATCTGCAGAACACTTTTTAAAACTGGATCAATGCCAAAGTGAAAGTGAAACATTTATTTTCAGTAGGACAGCTATCCACTGACACCTTCATTTGTAGTATAACAAGTAACTAATACAGATATCATCAATTTACTTGCAACAGAGCAACAGTTGTTCAGTATACTATCAATGTATGTTTTTATTGTGATTGATTTGAGAAATGTATGTAAGTCAATTTAAGGCTGGAAGAAACCCAAAGCATTCATCAAGTTTCATCTTCTCTGTGTTTTGTTAGACATAGAAAGGAGTGCTTTGCCATTTAAAAAATATCAGATTTTGCCCTGATTGAAAAAATGAGTCTTTCAAATAATCTAACATCTGGTTGGCTTTTAGTGAGCTGTCACTTGCATCTTAACACAGACATTTTTCTTCTATGAGTAAGAAGAATTATTTTATTAATCCATCTATTTTATGTATTATACATAAGTATATGGCATTGTTTTTTTAAATAAAGGTGAGCCTCCCATTATTATTGTATGGGAGTCTAAGTCTCTTTGTAAGTCTCTAAGGACTTGCTTTATGAATCTGGGTGCTCCTGTATTGGGTGCATATATATTTAGGATAGTTGGCTCTTCCTGTTGAATTGATCCCTTTACCATTATGTAATGGCCTTCTTTGTCTCTTTTGATCTTTGATGGTTTAAAGTCTGTTTTATCAGAGACTAGGATTGCAACCCCTGCTTTTTTTTGTTCTCCATTTGCTTGGTAGATCTTCCTCCATCCCTTTATTTTGAGCCTATGTGTGTCTCTGCATGTGAGATGGGTCTCCTGAATACAGCAAACTGATGGGTCTTGACTCTTTATCCAGTTTGCCAGTCTGTGTCTTTTAATTGGACCATTTAGTCCATTTACATTTACAGTTAATATTGTTATGTGTGAACTTGATCCTGTCGTTATGATATTAACTGGTTATTTTGCTCATTAGTTGATGCAGTTTCTTCCTAGCATTGATAGTCTTTACATTTTGGCATGTTTTTGCAATGGCTGGTACCGGTTGTTCCTTTCCATGTTTAGTGCTTCCTTCAGGGTCTCTTGTAAGGCAGGCCTGCTGGTGACAAAATCTCTAAGCATTTGCTTATCTGTAAAGGATTTTATTTCTCCTTCACTTATGAAACTTAGTTTGGCTGGATATGAAATTCTGGGTTTAAAATTCTTTTCTTTAAGAATGTTGAATATTGGCCCCCACTCTCTTCTGGCTTGTAGAGTTTCTGCCTAGAGATCTGCTGTTAGTCTGATGGGCTTCCCTTTGTGGGTAACTCGACCTTTCTCTCTGGCTGCCCTTAAGAGTTTTTCCTTCATTTCAACTTTGGTGAATCTGACAATTATGTGCCTTAGAGTTGCTCTTCTCGAGGAGTATCTTTGTGGCGTTCTCTGTATTTCCTGAGTTTGAATGTTGGCCTGCCTTACTAGGTTGGGGAAGTTCTCCTGGATGATATCCTGAAGAGTGTTTTCCAACTTGGTTCCATTTTCCCCCTCACTTTCAGGCACCCCAATCAGACGTAGATTTGGTCTTTTCACATAATCCCATCCTTCTTGAAGGCTTTGTTCATTTCTTTTTCTTCTTTTTTCTTTAGACTTCTCTTCTCCCTTCATTTCATTCATTTGATCCTCAATCGCTGATACTCTTTCTTCCAGTTGATCGAGTCGGTTACTGAAGCTTGTGCATTTGTCACGTATTTCTCGTGTCATGGTTTTTATCTCTGTCAGTTCATTTATGGCCTTCTCTGCATTGATTATTCTAGTTATCCATTCTTCCATTCTTTTTTCAAGATTTTTAGTTTCTTTCTGCTGGGTACGTAATTCCTACTTTAGCTCTGAGAAGTTTGATGGACTGAAGCCTCCTTCTCTCAACTCGTCAAAGTCATTCTCCGTCCAGCTTCGATCTGTTGCTGGCGATGAGCTGCGCTCCTTTGGAGAGGGAGATGCACTCTTATTTTTTGAATTTCCAGCTTTTCTGCCCTGCTTTTTCCCCATCTTTGTGGTTTTATCTGCCTTTGGTCTTTGATGATGGTGACGTACTGATGGGGTTTTGGTGTGGGTGTCCTTTCTGTTTGTTAGTTTTCCTTCTAACAGTCAGGACCCTCAGCTATAGGTCTGTTGGAGATTGCTTGAGGTCCACTCTAGACCCTGTTTGCCTGGGTATCAGCAGCGGAGGCTGCAGAAGATAGAATATTGCTGAACAGCAAGTGTACCTGTCTGATTCTTGCTTCGGAAGCTTCGTCTCAGGGGTGTACCCCGCCATGTGAGGTGTGGGGTGTCAGTCTGCCCCTAGTGGGGGATGTCTCCCAGTTAGGCTACTCAGGGGTCAGGGACCCACTTGAGCAGGCAGTCTGTCTGTTCTCAGATCTCAACCTCCGTGTTGGGAGATCCACTGCTCTCTTCAAAGCTGTCAGACAGGGTCGTTTGCGTCTCCAGAGGTTTCTGCTGCTTTTTTTTGTTTGTTTAGCTATGCCCTGTCCCCAGAGGTAGAGTCTACAGAGACAGGCAGGCCTCCTTGAGCTGCAGTAGGCTCCACCCAGTTCGAGCTTCCCAGGGGCTTTGTTTACCTACTTAAGCCTAACACCCCACTGTGAACATTAGACAGATCAACGAGACAGAAAGTTAACAAGGATATCCAGGAATTGAACTCAACTCTGCACCAAGCGGACCTAATAGACACCTACAGAACTCTCCAACCCAAATCAACAGAATACACATTCTTCTCAGCACCACATCACACTTATTCCAAAATTGACCACATAGTTGGAAGTAAAGCACTCCTCAGCAAATATAAAAGAACAGAAATTATAACAAACTGTCTCTCAGACCACAGTGCAATCAAATAAGAACTCAGGACTAAGAAACTCAATCAGAACTGCTCAACTACATGGAAACTGAACAACCTGCTCCTGAATGACTACTGAGTACATAACAAAATGAAAGCAGAAATAAAGATGTTCTTTGAAACCAATGAGAACAAAGATACAACATACCAGAATCTCTGGAACACATTTAAAGCAGTGTGTAGAGGGAAATTTATGGCACTAAATGCCCACAAGAGAAAGCTGGAAAGATCTAAAATTGACACCCTAACATCACAATTAAAAGAACTAGAGAAGCAAGAGCAAACACATTCAAAAGCTAGCAGAAGGCGAGAAATAACTAAGATCAGAGCAGAACTGAAGGAGATAGAGACACAAAAAACCCTCCAAAAAAATCAATGAATCCAGGAGCTGGTTTTTTGAAAAGATCAACAAAATTCATAGACCACTAGCAAGACTAATAAAGAATAAAAGAGAGAAGAATCAAATAGACGCAATAAAAAATGATAAAGGGGATATCGCCACTGATTTCACAGAAATACAAACTACCATCAGAGAATACTATAAACACCTCTACGCAAATAAACTAGAAAATCTAGAAGAAATGGATAATTTCCTGGACACTTACAGTCTCCCAAGCCTAAACCAGGAAGAAGTTGAATCCCTGAATAGACCAATAGCAGGCTCTGAAATTGAGGCAATAATTAATAGCCTACCAACCAAAAAAAGTCCAGGACCAGATGGATTCACAGCTGAATTCTACCAGAGGTACAAGGAGGAGCTAGTACGATTCCTTCTGAAACTATTCCAATCAATAGAAAAAGAGGGAATCCTCCCTGACTCATTTTACGAGGCCAACATCATCCTGATACCAAAGCCTGGCAGAGACACAACAAAACAAATGAATTTTAGACCAATATCCCTGATGAACGTCGATGCAAAAATCCTCAATAAAATACTGGCAAACCGAATCCAGCAGCACATCAAAAAGCTTATCCACCATGATCAAGTGGGCTTCATCCCTGGGATACAAGGCTGGTTCAACATACGCAAATCAATAAACGTAATCCAGCATATAAACAGAACCAAAGACAAAAACCACATGATTATCTCAATAGATGCAGAAAAGGCCTTTGACAAAATTCAGCAACCCTTCATGCTAAAAACTCCCAATAAATTTGGTATTGATGGAACGTATCTCAAAATAATAAGAGATATTTATGACAAACCCACAGCCAATATCGTACTGAATGGGCAAAAACTGAAAGCATTCCCTTTGAAAACTGGCACAAGACAGGGATGCCCTCTCTCACCACTCCTATTCAACATAGTGTTGGAAGTTCTGGCTAGGGCAATCAGGCAAGAGAAAGAAATCAAGGGTATTCAGTTAGGAAAAGAAGAAGTCAAATTGTCCCTCTTTGCAGATGACATGATTGTATATTTAGAAAACCCCATTGTCTCAGCCCAAAATCTCCTTAAGCTGATAAGCAACTTCAGCAAAGTCTCAGGATACAAAATTAATATGCAAAAATCACAAGCATTCTTATACACCAGTAACAGACAAACAGAGAGCCAAATCAGGAATGAACTTCCATTCACAATTGCTTCAAAGAGAATCAAATACCTAGGAATCCAACTTACAAGGGATGTAAAGGACCTCTTCAAGGAGAACTACAAACCACTGCTCAGTGAAATCAAAGAGGACACAAACAAATGGAAGAACATACCATGCTCGTGGATAGGAAGAATCAATATCGTGAAAATGGCCATACTGCCCAAGGTAATTTATAGATTCAATGCCATCCCCATCAAGCTACCAATGACTTTCTTCACAGAATTGGAAAAAACTGCTTTAAAGTTCATATGAAACCAAAAAAAGAGTCAGGACTGCCAAGACAATCCTAAACAAAAAGAACAAAGCTGGAGGTATCACACTACCTGACTTCAAACTATACTACAAGGCTACAGTAACCAAAACAGTATGGTACTGGTACCAAAACAGAGATATAGACCAATGGAACAGAACAGAGCCCTCAGAAAGAATACCAAACATCTACAGCCATCTGATCTTTGACAAACCTGAGAGAAACAAGAAATGGGGAAAGGATTCCCTATTTAATAAATGGTGCTGGGAAAATTGGCTAGCCATAAGTAGAAAGCTGAAACTGGATCCTTTCCCTACTCCTTCTATGAAAATTAATTCAAGATAGATTAGAGACTTAAATGTTAGACCTAATACCATAAAAACCCTAGAAGAAAACCTAGGTAATACCATTCAGGACATAGGCATGGGCAAGGACTTCATCTCTAAAACACCAAAAGCAATGGCAACAAAAGCCAAAATTGACAAATGGGATCTAATTAAACTAAAGAGCTTCTGCACAGCAAAAGAAACTACCATCAGAGTGAACAGGCAACCTACAGAATGGGAGAACATTTTTGCAATCTACTCATCTGACAAAGGGCTAATATCCAGAACCTACAAAGAACTCAAACAAATTTACAAGAAAGAAACAAACAACCCCATCAAAAAGTGGGCAAAAGATATGAACAGACATTTCTCAAAAGAAGACATTCATACAGCCAACAGACACATGAAAAAATGCTCATCATCACTGGCCATCAGAGAAATGCAAATCAAAACCACAATGAGATACCATCTCACACCAGTTAGAATGGCAATCATTAAAAAGTCAGGAAACAACAGGTGCTGGAGAGGATGTGGAGAAATAGGAACACTTTTACACTGTTGGTGGGATTGTAAACTAGTTCAACCATTATGGAAAACAGTATGGCAATTCCTCAAGGATCTAGAACTAGAAATACCATATGACCCAGCCATCCCATTACTGGGTATATACCCATAGGATTATAAATCATGCTGCTATAAAGACACATGCACACGTATGTTCATTGTGGCACTATTCACAATAGCAAAGACTTGGAATCAACCCAAATGTCCATCAGTGACAGACTGGATTAAGAAAATGTGGCACATATACACCATGGAATACTATGCAGCCATAAAAAAGGATGAGTTTGTGTCCTTTGTAGGGACATGGATGCAGCTGGAAACCATCATTCTCAGCAAACTATCGCAAGAACAGAAAACCAAACATCGCATGTTCTCGCTCATAGGTGGGAAACGAACAATGAGATCAGTTGGACTCGGGAAGGGGAACATCACACACTGGGGCCTATTTTGGCTACGGGGGAGGGATTGCATTGGGAGTTATACCTGATGTAAATGACGAGTTGATGGGTGCTGACGAGTTGATGAGTGCAGCACACCAACATGGCACAAGTATACATATGTAACAAACCTGCACGTTATGCACATGTACCCTAGAACTTAAAGTATAATAATAAAAAATAAAAATAAAAAAATAAAGGTGAGCCAAAATATTTACAAATTGCTTCACAGCAATTCAGATATGGGATATTGGAATTTAAAAAAATACTTAATTTCTTAAACCTCAATCATAAGATAAAAGAGGCACGAAGTCCTATTAAAGTTAAATTAACCCCTCACTTAAGATAAATCTGTTCAAGCAGACTGAGGGTCCCTCAGTCTTCTTTAATGCTACTTATTCCATTCAGCTCCCCTAAACAGAGGTGAAAACCTCTTCACATCTGGCTCAGGCTCAGGGGTTTGGATTTATTTCCTGTAAATCAGAGTTAGTTTAATCTATGACCCAATTTTTTCCATATCTTGCCTCAGAAAGGATAAACATTCCTAAACTAGTGATCTCCAAACTTTGTTAAGTGGTAGAATGTGCTTTCCTAAACAAGTTGCTCATAGAACTCAGGGGCAGAGTCTATTCCTAGTAAGTCTAATGAACTTAGGAGAGGAATAGGGCTGGGCTAGAGGAGGGGAGACTGCATAACGGATAGAAGGGAAGCAAACAAATAAAAATGTGTGTATTTTGCAATTATTCTTTTCATGTGTTTCCCAGTCTTGCTTTCCCTTCGCTTTCTCTAACATCTTTTCCTCATTGTCTTAATGACCACCATGTCTTACTTTAAGAGTTGGTGCAAAGGAGTCACTTTCACAGAATATGCTTAGGGGAAGCTAAGGAATCCTCGTCTTTCCTCATAACTGGGCTTCCAGTGGAAACTTCAGTTTATAAGATGTGAAACCTATTTGAAAAACGGCTTGGTAACCAGAGTCCTGTCCGTTTTTCCTCGTTTGGAAGACGGCAGTCCATCTCATCCCCTACCTTGTCCCTGAGCACCTGTGCACAATCCTAAGGCTCCATGGGACTGTTTAGATGCACCTTTATAAATAGCTGTGACTAGATTTTGGTCTTTTGAATCACAATGAGAGTCTTTGCTTTTTATTATATAATTCTTATTTTTTGGTCTTATTCTTAAAACTACTTTGTGAGCATTATTTGTTTTTGTTTTTTTGAGACAGGGCCTTGCTCTGTCACCCAGGCTGGAGTGCAATGGTGCGATCACCGCTCACTGTAGCCTTGACCTCGAGGGCTTATTTGATTCTCCCACCTCAGCTGCCCTAATAGCTGGGACTACAGGTGTGTGGCACCACACCCAGCTACTTTTTTTATTTTTTGTATTTATTTTCCCATCTTGGAATATTGCCACGTTGCCCAGGATGTTGTCAAACTCCTAGACTCAAGCAGTCCACCCACCTCAGCCTTCCATAGTATTGGGATTACAGGAGTAAGCCACTATGCCTGGCCAAGCATTATTTCTTCTTCTTTTTTTTTTTTTTTTTTTTTTTTTTGAGACGGAGTCTTGCTCTGTGGCCCAGGCTGGAGTGAGTGGCGCCATCTTGGCTCACTGCAAGCTCCGCCCCCCGGGTTCCCGCCATTCTCCTGCCTCAGCCTCCCGAGGAGCTGGGACCACAGGCGCCGCCACCACGCCCGGCTCATTTTTTGTATTTTTTTAGTAGAGACGGGGTTTCACCGTGTTAGCCGGGATGGTCTCGATCTCCTGACCTCGTGATCCGCCCGCCTCGGCCTCCCACAGTGCTGGGATTACAGGCGTGAGCCACCGCGCCCGGCCGTATTTCTTCTTCTTAACTTTGATGTTCTCTTTTTCTCTAATCTTTTGGAAGTCACACATTCTATCTATTTACTCTTGGTTACTTTGGAGTAAACAAAAATGTCTTATACTATCTAAGCATATTTCTTCTTTTTTTTTTCTATTGCAGCTCCAAATAGATTGGGAGAAAATCAAAGCCAAAATTGAGATGGAAATTACAAAAGAAAGAGAGCAATCATCAAGCAGTCAATCCAGCAAGAGTATGGGTCTAAAGCCCTAAATGCCATGCTTGTCTTTAAGAAGTTTTATCTTTTGAAATAATTCTGATTAACCAAGGGTAAGCATGTTTTGGTTGCTAAAGAAAAAAGCATAATCTTTAAATGAGTATAAGTACTTGCTGTGTATTTAACGTAAAAGTACATTCAGAAAGATGAAACACAAAGTAACTGATGTATTTCTATCTTTTATATTTTTTAGTCCAATAATTAGCAAAATGTTACTATATACGTAAGATATACCTGTGTAGTGTTGATTATATTTCAGTTTTTTGCCCATTACTTCATCCCTAAATCTTCAGCATGAACAAATATTGATGTTGATAATAAAACAATGGACTCTTTGAAATGTATGTTACCATTAATTTCTATTTGACCTCTAAATTGTAAAGTGCCTCCAAAAGTTTATTTATTTATAGAACAAAAATACATGAGGATGGATTTGTACAAATGTATAAAATGCAGCTATTTATACACCAAGTTCATAGCAGCATTACTGGAATAGCAAAAGATGGAAACAACTCAAGTGTCTATCATGAATGGATAAACAAATGTGCTATAATACATGCAATGGAATATTATTTAGCCTTAAGAAGGAATGAAATTCTGATAAATGCTACCTCAGGATAAACCTTGAAAACACTATGCTAAGGGAAATAAGCCAGATACAAAAGGTCAAATAAGATGCCACTTTTATGAGGTGCCAGCAAAGGCAAGTTCATAGAGACAGAAAGGAGAATAGTGGTTACCAGGGACTGCAGGCAGGAGGAAATGGGGGGGTTATTGTTTAACGGGTACATAGTTTCTGTTTGGGATGAACAAATTCTGGAAATGGATAGCGATGATGGTTGCTCAACATCGTGAATGTTAATGCCACTGAATTGTACCCATAAAAATGGTTAAAATTGTAAATTTTGTTGTGTATATTTTATCATAATTTCAAAAATATATCTAGAATGGGCAAGAGGTAGTCTCCTCATTCCTCTCTTGACTTGAGAATGGTCAGGCAATAGGCCCTGAAGTCTGAATTTGTGAAAATTTCCTTGGGTGATAAACCTGTTTGATTACTGTTAATTTAGTATATCCCAAAGTTATTACCACATAATCTTTTAAACAATAAAACAAACACCCCTTAGAAAGTCTTCTATAAACCCGTTTCTGAAAATGGTACATTATAGGGTGGGTATAGATGCATATATATGGGATTATGTATGTTACATATATATACACACACACAAAGGGATAGAGGGATTACCTCTCTTAACTCCCATTTTAATTACTATGTCTAGGTTTTTTAAATAAAAATATTTTCTTTTTAACATGTTTCTTTTCTTTTCCGGAATGTTGGAATATTCTGTTCTTGATCCAGATGAAATCTGATTGAGTAGTGTACTCATAAGTTGTACTGTTTATATGTTTCCTATATTGTTATATTTCAATGAGAAGTTTAAAATGTTTAAAAATAAAAAATGGTTAAAAGGGTTTTGTGTTATGTATATTTTACCACAATAAATGCAAAAAATAAAAAGTCTGTGTTCTAAACAACGATTCTCTCATATCCTGGAATTCAATCCATTTCTGACACTAACTACCTGGAGTTAGAAACAGGTCCCACAAGTTAAAGGGCAAGGTTCCCAAAAATACTCCTATTTATTTATTTATTTATTTATTTTTTGAGACAGAGTCTGACTCTGTCGCCCAGGCTGGAGTGCAGTGACCCGATCGCAGCTCATTGCAACCTCCGTCTCCCAGGTTCAAGCCATTCTTGTGACTCAGCCTCCTAAGTAGCTGTGATTACAAGTGCCCACCACCACGCCCAGCTAATTTTTGTGTTTTTAGTACAGATGGGGTTTCACCAGGTTGGCCAGGCTGGTCTCAAACTCCTGAATTCCTGACCTCAAGTGATCCGTGCTCCTCGGTCTCCCCAAGTGCTGGAATTATAGGCATGAGCCACTACACCTGGCCTAAGACTGCCCTTATTTTAGACTCCAGCCACAATCAAGAGTCCCCAGGCTACTCACACTTGTGTCTGACTTGGCTGCACATTTGGAGGCTCCCTTGACCCCACTTTAAGTTTGATAATCTGCTAGAAAGATTCACAGAACTCACAGAAACACGTTACTTACAATTACAGTTTTATTAAAGTAATACAACTCAGGAACAGCCACATGGAAGACATGCATGGTCTGGGAAAAAGTTGGGGGAGGGAACGTGGAGGGAACACAGAGCATCCATGTCCTCTCCTTGTGGAATCCAGGCATGTCATCTTCCTAGCACATCAATGTGTTCACCCACTAGGAAGTTCCCCTGAGCCTTACTTTTCTGAAGTTTTGTTTGTTTCTTTTTAAATTAGGATTTCATTACATGGGCATAATTGATTAAAACATTGGCCATGCAATTAAACTCAGTCTCCAGCCCCCTCCTCTGCCCAGAGGTCTAGTGGCTTAAACTTCAATTACGTGGTCAGTTTTTCTGGCAGTCAGCCCCATTCTGAAGCTATCTAGACGTTCTCTGCCAGTAGTCACCTTTTTGGCATAATGAAGATATTCTTATCACTCAGGAAATTCCAAGGACTTTGGAAGATCTATGCCAGGAACCGTCCTTCACAAGACCATATATATTCTTCGTGTATCACAGACCACCCCCTTGTATTTGACCCAGGATCCTTTATAGCAAAAAGATCGTACCTGACTGAGCATAACTGATACTCTTAAGTATTTGCATCTCTCCCTGTGTAAGCAAAGCCCAGTCCAGAGTGCCTACTCATGTTAGGACCCATTTGTAGCTCGCCCATGGCCACTGGCATCAGTGTAAGTTGTTCTCCATGTGTAGGGCCTTCTCCCTGGGGAATCTGCCCCCTGGCCATCTATCTGGAGTCTCTGTCTCTCTTTTTGGCAGACAGAACAATTTTTATTGGTGGTTTTTTCCTCAGAAGATGTAAGAGGAACATGTCTATGTTCACCCTATCTATGTATTGCTGCAGCTCCCCAGAGTCATTTTATGGACCCAGGTGGTTATACCAAGTGAATAAACTGGATATCTGCTTATCGACTCCAATCACCTTTTGATGCTGGAAGGGAGGTCCTCTTATGAGCACTGACATGTCTTACATTAATGCACCACTCAAATTCCCACAATGATTTCCACAGAGCCATGCTGTGTCAGGGCAGGACATCCCTTTACTAGACCAATCTCCCATTGCTCTTCTGCCTGACCATATGACCAGGCCACTGGCCACCACAAATGAGTACATAGAAACCCAAACATAAGAATAAACAGCATGCAATACAGCCCACCAAGCTGATTTGTTTTTACATTCTATGCTGGGTGTGCTGGCTCATGCCTGTAATCCCAGCACTTTGGAAGGCCGAGGCAGGGGAATTGCTTGAGCCCAGGAGTTTGAGAGCAGCCTGGACAACATGATGAAACCCCATCTCTACAAAAAAGCCAGGCGTGGTGGCATGCATCTGTAGTCCCAGCTCCTCAAGAGGGAGGATTGCTTGAGCCAGGGAAGTAGAGGCTGCAGTTGAGCCATGATCATGCCACTGCACTCCAACCTGGGTGACAGAACAAGATGCTGTCTCAAAAAAAAATTTTTTTTTGTTTTACATTTTTTGATCAGAGTAATGATATTGTCTGATCACATTGGAACTGCTATCCATAAACCAAACAGCTATTTATTGATCAAACAAGAGCTGTTTATGGCATATTGTCCAAGTGATGACAGAATCTGGCAGATCCTTGGGGACTTCCAAAGACAGTCCTACGGGAAAAGTGTCTACCGGCTGATGAATACACTGCATCCCCCCAGTATGTATTCCTATACAAATCATTTCCACTTTATTATGGAACCCTTCCACTTTCTTCCTCATTAGTGTTTCTCTGACATCAACCCAGACATGATAGATACTACAGGTTTCAAGATTATTTTATGTCCTTCAGTCATAGAGGCAGTTTCAATTAATGTCTGATAGCAAGCTATTAATTGCCCCTCAAATGGGAATTCTCTAGTCCGACATCTAAATGGTCCAGTCGTTGTTGCTGTGAGGCGCTCATAGGCTTTTGCATAAGCCCTCTGCTCTACACAGGGCAATTACACCAAGAATTTGTCCAGACCAACACTCCGGCTTCTATTATGGACTGGGTGGGGTTGGGAATCTCATTCATCCTCGTTTATCCTGTCCAATAAATATGGTTTGATGGGTGGATTTACATGGCTTGTTTTACTGTTGATAAATGCAAATCATTAGATTTAGAAAATAAGATTAAGTATAGAGTTTATTTGAGTGAAAAGCTCGAGGATAGCCACCCAGAAAACACAGATTCTGAAGGAATGGGGTCAGTGCTCTAAAGTGGAGAAGTTAAGGTTTCATTTATAAAGGCAGAGACAAAGAAATTTAAAAGGGTTATAGCATTTTCCATATAAGGTCAGCCTCCTCATGCCTGTAATCTCAATAATTTGGGAGGCCAAGATGGTAGGATAGCTTGATGCCAGGAGTTTGAGACCAGCCTGGGCAATATAATGAGACCCTGTCTCTGTTTAAAAAAAAAAAAATCCTCCAAATTGGGATAAATAAAGCAGACGTTTAGGAGTTCTTTTAGTGTTGGAGGCCCAGGAGAGGGGGTCCCATTGGTCCACCCAACCTCCTATAGAGCTATATTAAGATCTTTATTTCAACCCATCAGTGCCCATTTTATTCATCCCATTTCTTAATAACCATCTAAAAATTTCCACCCTACTGGAATGAATCCTCTGTTTCTGCTGTCTCTTCTCATTGTCTTGTTGATTAATGTTCTTGATATCTTTATGACCCACATCAAGAAGCAGAGACAGCAAATCCGATAAGCCTTCTCTGTTGTTGAATTTTGCAAGAGAAAGTTTACATGGGGTGCCCTTGCAAACGGGGTCCCTTGAATCACAGCATTTACCATGACTGAGTAATGGGCATATTCAGTAGATAAATATCCTGATAATCATAATTCCAGTTTCAGTGGTTTGCATACAAAGCATATCAGCCTCTTCATCTGGGCTATTTCACTTGGCATTTATAGAGAGAATCAGAAAGTCCTTCTCAGGGTAAATACACTCTTTACAGTGGCTTTTATCCAGTCTGCCAGGCCAGCTGTTCCCTCTGGAATAACCTGCTGTGTGTCTGGATCACATAAACCTTCTATGATTTTTCCATAGTGAGCTGTGGGTCCTGTATCAATCCAAACATAATCTTCTGCATTGCAGCATTCAAAACCAAAGGTACTGCCCCTAAATTAGATACTCTCACAGTCCACGTTGGTAAAGATTCTTCAGGAGGCTGATAACTATTCACAAAATGAAACAGCTCCTTCACACTACACCTACTGATTTCAGTAGTTTTCTGGGTTTGCCCTCCCACGACATGAAGTACCCTCTTACTGACCAGAGCTACCTTCTGTTGTCCTAGCATAATTGTTCCTTTTGGGGGTTGCCTAAGGCTAGTGGCCATAGCTGAGACTTACCAAAATCTGAGTTTGGTTCAAGGTCAACATCCACCCTAGCATTTTCTTTCACTCTCACTTTAGCTATTATAGATACAGTCAAGGGATTGTATGTTTACTATATTTCTTATTATTTTGCATTTCTTTATGTCCCCTGTGAAAGGAAAATAAATCCCGGGACCCCAAAATCACTGAGCCAAAGGAAAAGTCAAGCTGGGAACTATGTCAGGCAAACATGCCTTCCATTTTATTCCTAAATAAGATAGTTGCAAAGAGAAAAAGCTACATACCTCCCTCACAATTAGCCCACAATGAAATTCCTTGTGGACAAAAGACAGACAGAACTCAAAGTCATCCCTCTGAGGCTCACCTGAGACAAATGCGTACCTGATTGCAGAAATCCCATATTTCTCCCCTATTGTTTATGTAAAAATGCGGATTCACTGAGTAAGACTAAACTGTGTATTCAGTGGAAGGCTGATCAAAGGACTCAAAAGAATGCAACCTTTTGTCTCTTATCTACTTAGGACCTGGGAGCCCCTGCCTCAAGCTGTCCCTCCTTACCTGATAGAACCAATGTACATCTTACACATATTGATTGTGTCTCGTGTCTCCCTAAAATGTGTAAAAGCAAGCTATACACTGACCACCTTGGGCACATGTTGTAAGGACCTCCTGAGGCTGCGTCACAGGGGCGTCCCTAACCTTGGCAAAATAAACTTTCTAAATTGATTGAGACCTGTCTCAGATACATTTTGGTTTATAATTCAAATGATTCCCTTCCTTTGGAGTTGAGTCTACCACCATTTCTAAATTCCACCGATAATTTTTACCTTTGGTAACTGATTGCAGCACAGTGCAGTCTCATATCATGAGTTATCAGGTAGCTATCAAGAAACTAGATTCCTCATCCGCCACCCATTCATTCTTTCTTTTCCCAAGCCAAGTTTCTGTGAATCAGGGCCATTCTAGAAATCCTGTATTTCTGACACACACACAAAAAATGTGTTCTAACCACAATTCTCTGACACCAGCAGGGTGTCCTACAATTTAATTCAATTTTGACACTAAGTACCTGGAGTTAGAAGCAGATCCCACAAGTTGAAGGGTAAAGACCCCAACAAGACTGCCCTTACTTCAAAGGCTAGCCAAATGGGTTCTCCGACTTACCAAGACTTGTGTCCAACTTGGCTACACATTTGGCGGTTCCCACGACCCGCCTTCTGGTTTGACAATTTGCTAGAATTACTCACAGAACACATTGAAATGCTATACTTATGATTACAGTTTTATTATAAAGAATACAACTCAGAAACAACTAAATATAAGAAATGCAATTTTAAACAAGTTGTAAAGCAAATATACCTTAGGAAATGGTTTACTATAGTAAAGTATTTCTATGTGTCCCTATTGAAGAAAGTCTTCAAATGTCTGTCATTTTGTACATACAGAAAATATATACCTTTCTGAAAATGAAGTATGCTACATAAATCCCGTTTGGAGAATACCTCAAATATGTTTTCCTTATTAATCCTTATACTGACAAAATTCAGAATTTACAACGTACATAGCATTAAGAGATAATATGCAGCAATAAAAATGTATGGATTCATGTTATTTACCAAGAACTCCTTGTTAATTTGTCGGTAGGATTTTGGGAAAATCACTTGTCAGAATTTCTTTTAGAACTATCTGCAGAAACCAAAGAAGGACATGCAGCAGCTCTTTTGGAAAGACTCATCATCTTCTTGTTCTTAGCTTGTATATCTTCAGTGTCTTCTGCTCAGTGGTAAGTGATATCTGGGCCAGAAAATTTGTGAGGTTCTCCCAACCTTTTACAGTCTCTAACAAAGTCAATTTAAAAAAATTCTGTCTGCTTTACTCTTAAGTTACTCTGTCCCTGTGAATTGGCTTGAGCTGCTGGAATATTACTGGCTGGCCATTTGCAACCCAGGGGATCAAACACTCACTGTGCATTATGCATAAATTTTTAAATGTAGTAATTTCTAAAACAGACCACTTCAAAACAACCATTTTGAAACAATTTAGAGCAATTCATGCTTTCAGACAGTTCCAGATGTTCTAGATTATCTAAAGCTCTTTTTTACTCTAGTAATCTATGGTGAAGAAACTTTCACATTAAAATTTTTTATACTTTTAATTGAAAAAACATTTTAATTCCATGGAAATGATTATGACACATTATTTTCCTAGTAAGGTGAGTATAAAGTAGTGGCTCTAAGCTCCTTTTCATTTTGAGAGTATTATCGCCAAAATAGAGAGTTTAAAACAACTCAGTTCAGAAGCAATAAAATATCTACCTAAAGTGTGTTTTCTTGTCTTCAAGTCAAGGGCTGTACCAGAAGGCTACTAATTTAGCCAGTAAATGAGTAAACAAATAATGTTTACTTCTATAAAACATCAATAGAGTTTGTAAACCAAGATCCTCCACGTGATTAGCATTAAATGGGATTGCTTGTGAATAGATTCTATTTAATAGTCATAATGACTAAACACTGAATATTTATATAACCAAATAATTACTATTCAGGTCCACAATCCCACATATAAAATCCCTGGGTCACATCTGTTTCAGAATTCAAATCTGTTTAAGAAAAATGGTGTGTATTCCAAAGTTCTTGGTAACACATATGTTGTTACAGAACATCCCCAGCAGGGTCACAGCGATCATTCCCTAAACACATCAGTATTTCTGCCGTGTAACACATGAATATTTATATTAAGTGGTATAAATAAAGATAGTAGCTTCTCTTCAGGTTTTCTAGTTTTTCTTCAGGTTTTGCTGCCAAATGAGTTCAGATTGGGTCAGTTATGAAAAAACTTTTTGTAGTTCATAAATTTGCAGTTCATAAGTTGTGAATATGAGATTATAGATTTGTCCTGGAGGAACTGGAGTAAAAATTGGGATGTATACATGGGCTTGGGATGAAAAGAAAGGTAAAAAAGGCTAAATCTTCATTTTTTCATAGTGGAGAGACAATAGATACTGTTCCCCCACCATTGGTAAATAATAAGCATGTTATTTATTAATAGGTGGGTTAAGGTAAATACCAAAAGAGCCAACTAAAAGAGCTAAAAGTGATTGCTTCTGTGGATGGGAAGGTTGAGAAGAATGGATCCAGTACTACTGTTTTTCACAACAAACCTTATAGAAGTATTTGCCTACTTAAATATGTGCATGTATAACTTCAATAAAAATAAACACTGACCTTAGAAAAAAAAGATGGGAGAAAATATGCAGACCACCTATTTGACAAAAGACCTGCATATAGAACTTACCAAGAACCATCAAATCTTAACAGTAAAAAAAAAAAAACAAGCAATCCAATAAGAAAATGGTCAAGGGACATAAACAGACATTTCACCACAGAGGATATACAGATAGCAAATACACACATGAAAAGAAGCTCAACAGCTTAGCAATTAGGGAAATGCAAATTAAAACCATGCCAATCAGAATGACTGAAATAGCTAGTGATAACAAATGCTGGCAAGGATGCAGAGAAACTGGATCACTTACATTTCACTGGTGGGAATATAAAAATGCCATAGTCACTATGGAAAGAAATATGGCAGTCTCTTACAAAACTATACCTGCACTTACCATATGACCAAGAAATTGCACTCTTGGGCATTTATCCCAGAGAAATGGAAACTTATGTTCGAGTAAAAATCTGTATGCAAAAGTTTGTAGTAGCTGAACTCTTAATAGCCAAGAACTGAAAGCAACTCAAATATCTTTCAATGAGTGAATGCTTCAACAAACTATGGTACATCTATATCACGGAACACTACTCAGTAGTAAAAAGAAAACAACCGGCACAACAACCTAGGTGGATCTCTACGGAATTATTCCAAGTGAGAAAGGCAATCTCAAAAGGTTATACACTGTATGAGTCCATTTATATAACATTCTTGAAATGACAAAATATTAAGATGGAAAACAGATTAATGGTTGCCAGAAATTAAGAAGTGGTGAGAGGGAGAATGGATGTGGCTCTAAGGCTAAAAGGTAGCACCAGAAAGCCCTGGGATGATAGAAGAGTTCTGTGTCTTGATTGCGGTGATGGTTACATGAAGCTACCAAATGATTATATTGCACATAAACAAAAACCTTAGGTGAAAAATAGTACTATATATTTACTCTGGGTACATCCATGTGGAGCAAAAATATACAGAGAAAATTCTGGAAATATACTTACCAAACATTGGTTAAATCTCGATTTAGAGGAGTAGGCAGCGATTGAGGACCAAGATAGCAGAGGGGACTTTGTTGTAATGTTCTCTTCTTTCTTTCCTTCCTTCCTTCTTTTTAAAGGAAGATGTATTTGTTATTACTTGAGTTGAAAACGTAAACAAAAAAGACTGGAAGGTTTTAGTTCATTGGAGTATTTCAGTGTAGTGAGATAAAGGACAGATTTTAAGACTGAATTTTCTCCAATGTGTGTTTAAATATCACTTCCATAATTTTATTTTTATTAAAAAATATTTTTGATCAATTTTGAACATTTCTATTTCACAAGAAACCCTGTACCCTATTGCAGGAAGTCAGGGACCCCAAACGGAGGGACTGGCTGAAGCTGTGGCAGAAGAACATAAATTGTGAAGATTTCATGGACATTTATTAGTTCCCCAAATTAATACTTTTTTAATTTCTTACTCCTGTCTTTACTGCAATCTCTGAACATAAATTGTGAAGATTTCATGGACACTTATCACTTCCCCAATCAATATCCTTGTGATTTCCTATGCTGGTCTTTACTTTAATCTCTTAATCCAGTCATCTTCTTTGTAAGCTGAGGAGGATATGTGTCGCCTCAGGACCCTGTGATGATTGCGTTAACTGCACAAATTGTTTGTAGAGCATGTGTGTTTGAACAATATGAAATCTGGGCATCTTGAAAAAAGAACAGGATAACAGCAATGTTCAGGGAACAAGAGAGATAAGACTTCTGACTGCCAGTGAGCCAGACGGAACAGAGCCATATTTCTCTTCTTTCAAAAGGCAAATAGGAGAAATATTGCTGAATTCTTTTTCTCAGCAAGAAACATCCCTGAGAAAGAGAATGCGCCCTGAGGGTAGGTCTGTAGACGGCCCACTTAAGGTGGCTGCCTGTTAGGATTGAAGCCAAAGGGATGAAATAAGCCCAGGTCTCCTGAAGCGCTCCCAGGCTTATTAGGATGAGGAAATTCCCGCCTGATAAATTTTGGTCTGCTCTCAAACGCTGTTTCCTGATAAGATGTTATCAATGACAATACGTGCCCAAAACTTCATTAGCAATTTTAATTTCGCCCCATCCAGTGGTCCTGTGATCTTGCCCTGCCTCCATTTGCTTTGTGATATTTTATTACTTTGTGAAGTATGTGATCTCTGTGACCCACACCCTATTCGTGCACTCCCTCCCCTTTTGAAAATTGATAATAAAAACTTGCTGATTTTACGGCTCGGAGAGCATCATGGAACCTGCCTACATGTGATGTCTCCCCCGGACACCCAGCTTTACAATTTCTCTCTCTTGTACTATTTCCCTTTATTTCTCAAACCAGCCGAGATGTTTAGGGAAATAGAAAAGAATCCACGTTAAATATCGGGGGTGGGGTTCCCTGATAGTACCCATTAAAAGTGAATCCTCATCTCCTCCCCTATCTCCCACCCAGCCCTAGGAAACTACTAATCACCTTTCTCTCTTTACAGATTTTCCTCTCTTGGGCATTTAATTTAAATGGAATTATACAATGTGTGGTCTTTTGTAACTGGCCTCTTTCACTTAGCACAATGTTTTTAAGGTTTATGCATGTTGTAGCATGTATCAGTTCTTTCTTTTATTGCTGAATAATATTCCACTGTATTTATATGCCACAGTTTATTTATCCATTCATCAGTTGGTAGACATTTGGGTGATATCTACTTTTGCTTGGGCTATTATAAGTAAAGGTGTTATGAACATTTTACACAAGTTATTGAGTAATATATTTTCCTTTTCTTTTCTTTTCTTTCTTTCTTTCTTTCTTTTTTTTTTTTTTTGAGACAGAGCCTTGCTCTGTTGCCAAGGCTGGAGTGCAGTGGTATGATCTTGGCACACTGCAACCTCTGCCTCCCAGGTTCAAGCAATTCTCCTGCCTCAGCCTCCCAAGTAGCTGGGTCTACAGGCATATGCCACCGTGCCTAGCTAATTTTTGTATTTTTAGTAGAGATGGGTTTTCACCGTGTTGGCCAGGCTGGTCTCGAACTCCTGACCTCAAATGATCCACCTGCCTTGGCCTTCCAAAGTGCTGGGATTACAGGTGTGAGCCACTGTGCCTGGCTGAGTAGTAGGTTTTCATTTCTCTTGGATATATTACTGAGGATTGTAATTGTTGGGTCATATAGTAACTCTATGTTTACTCTTTTTTTTTTTTTTTGACAGAGTCTTACTCTGTTGCCCAGGCTGAAGTGCAGTGTCATAATCACGGCTCCCTGCAGCCTTGATTTTCTGGGCTTAGATTATTCTCCTACCTCAGCATCCTGAATAGCTGGGACTACAGGCATGCAGGCATGTGCCCAGCTAATTTTTGTATTTTTTGTAGAGATGGGGTTTTGCCATGTTGCCTAGGCTGGTCTTGAACTCCTGGCTCAAGCAATCTGCCTGCCTCAGCCTCCCAAGGTGCCTGGATTACAAGTGTGAGCCACCACACCCAGCCTATGTTTAATCTTTTGATGAACTGACAGGCTTTTCCAAAGTGGCTGCATTATTTTACATTTCCACCGGTAGTATATAAAAATTCCAACCAATGTCTTTCTTTCCTTTCTTTCCTTTCCTTTCTTTCCTTTCCTTCCTTTCCTTTCTTTCCTTCCCTTCCTTTCCTTCCTTCCATCCTTCCTTCCCTCCGTCTCTCTCTTTTTTCTTTCTTTTCTTTCTATTTCTTTCTCTCTTTCTTTCTCTCTCTCTCTTTTTCTTTCTTCTCTTTCTCTCTTTCTTTTTTTCTGCCAGTATTGTATGTGGCTAAGCTCAGACATCCTTAATGTCATTTATTATTTATTTATTTATATTTCAATAGGTTTTGGGGGAAGAGGTGGTGTTTGGTTACATGAATAAATTATTTAGTGGTGATTTCTGAGACTTTGACGCACCCATCACCTGAGCAGCGTACACTGCACCCAATGTATAGTCTTGTATACCTCATCTCCCTCCCACCCTTTCCGTCGAGTTCCCAAAGTCCATTGTATTAGTTTTATGCCTTTGCGTCCACATAGCTTAGTTCCCATTTATAAGCGAGAACCTATGATATTTGGTTTTCCATTCCTAAGTTACTTCATTTAGAATAATGGTCTCCAATTCCATCCAGTTTGCTGCAAATGCCATTATTTCATTCCTTTTTATGGCTGAGCAGTATTCCACACACACACACATATATAATCACATTTTCTTTATCCATTCATTGATCAATGGGCATTTGGGCTGGTTCCATATTTTTACAATTGCGAATTCTGCTGCTATAAGCATGCATATGGAAGTATCTTTTGCATATAATGTCTTCTTTTCCTCTGGGTAGATACCCAGTAATGGGATTGCTAGATCAAATGGTAGATCTTCTTTTAGTACTTTAAGGGATCTCCACACTGTTTCCCATAGTGGCTGTACTAGTTTACATTCCCACTAGCAGTGTAAAAATGTTCCCTCTTCATCACATTCACTCCAACATCTATTTTTTTTTTATGGCCATTCTTGTAGGAGTGAGGTGGTATCGCATTGTGGTTTTGATTTGCATTTCCCTGATCATTGGTGATGCTGAGCATTTTTTTTCATGTTTGTTGGCCATTAGTATATTTTATTTTGAGAATTGTCTATTCATGTCCTTAAACCAATTTTTGATGGGGTGGTTTGTTTTTTTCTTGCTGACTTGTTTGAGTTCCTTGTAGATTCTGGATATTAGTCCTTTGCCAGATGTATAGATTGTGAAAATTTTCTCCCACTCTGAGGATTGTCTCTTTACTCTGCTGATTGTTTCTTTGGCTCTGCAGAAGCTTTTTAGCTTAATTAAGTCTCATCTTATTTTTGTTGCATTTGCTTTTGGGTTCTTGGTCATGAAACCTTTGCCTAAGCCAACCTCTAGAAGGGTTTGTCCGATGTTATCTTCTAAAATTTTTATGGTTTCAGGTCTTAGATTTAAGTCCTTGATCCATCTTTGTTGGGAAAAAGCTGAGTGTTGGTAAAAAAATAACTGAGGCAGGGCTTGCATGTCTGATGTAATGTCCTCTGGAATGTGTCTAGACTTGCCAGCTCCTTGCTTCTAGCCCTCCTAGGCTCTTAGATTGATTGTATTCCCATTATCTCAAGTAGCAGAACGTGTTCCATATAAATGCTAAACCGTCATAGCTGTAGATCATGTGCCTGCCCTTTTGACCCCCATAGTGGCCGTACTAGTTTACATTCCCACCAGCAGTGTAAAAATGTTCCTTTTTCACCACCTGTTTCTTTGTTGGATTACCAATAAATAGCGTGGGCTCCCAGAGCTTGGGGCCTTCACAGCCTCCACAGTTGTACTGGCCCCCTGGTCCTACTTTCCTTCTCAAACTGTCTTTTTCTCAATCCTTTGACTCCACTGGACTTCATCGCCCCCATGACCTGGTGTTGGGTCTGATCACCCCAACACATCTTGAGTTAATTTTTGTATAAGGTGAGAGATGAGGATCCAGTTTCCTTCTTCTACATGTTGTTTGCTGGTTATCCCAGCACCATTTGTTGAATAGGGTATCCATTCCCCACTTCAGGTTTTTGTTTGCTTTGTCGAAGATCAGTTGGCTGTAAGTATTTGGCTTTATTTCTGGGTTCTCTATTCTGTTTCATTGGTCTGTGTGCCTATTTTCATATCAGTACCATGCTGTTTTGGTGACTATGACCTTATGGTGTAGTTTAAAGTCAAGTAATGTGATGACTCCAGATTTATTCTTTTTGCTTAGTCTTGCTTGGCTATGTGGGGTCCTTTTTTGTTCCATATGAACTTTATGATTGTTTTTTCTAGTTCTGTGAAGAATGATGGTGGTATTTTGATGGGAATTGCATTGAATTTGTAGATTGCTTTTGGCAGTATGGTCATTTTCACAATAGTGATTCTACCCATCTATGAACATGGAAAGTGTTTCCATTTGTTTGTGTCATCTATGATTTCTTTTAGCAGTGTTTTGTAGTTTTCTTGTAAAAGTCTTTCACCTCCTTGGTTAGGTATATCCCTAAATATTTTATTTTATTTTTTTGCAGCAGTTGTAAATGGGGTTGTGTTCTTGATTTGATTCTCAGCTTGGTCACTGTCAGTGCATAGCAATGCTACTGATTTGTGCACATTAATTTTGTATCCTGAAACTTTACTGAATTCATTTATCATATCTAGGAGCTTTTCAGATGAATCTTTAGGGTTTTCTAGCTATATAATCATAACATCAACAAACAGCAACACTTTGACTTCCTCTTTACTGATTTGGATGCCCCTTATTTCTTACTCTTGTCTGATTGCTATGGTTAGGACTTCCAGTACTATGTTGAATAAAAGTGATGAAAGTGGGCGTCCTTGTCTTGTTCCAGTTCTCAGGAGGAATGCTCTCAAGTTTTCCCCATTCAATACAATGTTAGCTGAGGGTTTGTCATAGATGGCTTTTATTATATTAAGGTATGTCTGTTCTGTGCTGATTTTGCTGAGAGTTTTAATCATAAAGGGATGCTGGATTTTGTCAAATGCTTCTTCCACATCTATTGAGATGATCATGTGATTTTTGTTTTTAATTCTGTTTATGTGGTGTATCACATTTACTGACTTGTATATGTTAAATCATCCCTGCATCCCTGGTATGAAACCCACTTGATTATGGTGGATTATCTTTTTGATACGCTGTTGGATTTAGTTAGTTTGTATTTTGTTGAGCATTTTTGCGTCTGTAGTTTTCCTTTTTTTTTGTTATGTCCTTTCCTGGTTTTTGCATTATGGTGCTACTGGCTTCATAGAATGATTTAGGGAGGAGTCCCTCTTTCTCTATCCTGTGGAATAGTGTTAATAGGACTGGTACCAATTCTTCTTCTTCTTTTTTTTTTTTAGATGAAGTCTGGCTGTGTTGTCCAGGCTGGAGTGCAGTGGCATGATCTTGGCTCACTGCAACCTCTGCCTCCTGGGTTCAAGTGATTCTCCTGTCTCAGCCTCCCAAGTAGCTAGGATTACAGGCACATGCCACCAAGCCCGGCTAATTTTTGTACTTTTAATAGAGAGAGGGTTTCGCCATATTGGCCAGGCTGGTCTTGAACGCCTGACCTCAAGTGATCCACCCACCTCAGCCTCCCAAAGTGCTCAGATTACAGGCATGGGCCACCGTGCCCGGTCCCAATTCTTCTTTGAATGTCTAATATAATTCAGTTGTGAATCCGTCTGGTCCTGGACTTTTTTTTTGTTGGCAATTTTAAAATTACCATTTCAATCTCACTGCTTGTTATTGGTCTGTTCAGAGTTTCTATTTCTTCCTGGTTTAATCTAGGAGGCTTGTTTATTTCCAGGAATTTATCCATCTCCTCTAGGTTTTCTAGTTTATGCGCATAAAGGTGTTCATAGTAGCCTTGAATGATCTTCTGTATTTCTGTGGTATTGATTGTAATGTCTCCCTTTTCATTTCTAATTGAGCTTACTTGGATCTTCTCTCTTTTCTAGGTTAATCTTTTTTTCTTGGTCTATCGATTTATCTTTTCAAAGAGCCAGCTTTTTGTTTCATTTGTCTTCTGTATTTTTGTTTGTTTGTTTTAATTTCATTTAGCTTCCGCTCTGATCTTTGTTATTTTCTTTTCTTCTGCTGGATTCAGGTTTGGTTTCCTCTTATTTAGTTCCTTGAGGTGTGACCTTAGATTGTCTATTTGTGTGCTTTCATATTTTTTGATGTAGCCATTTAAGGCCATAAAATTTTCTCTTAGCACCACTTTTGCTGTATCCCAGAGATTTTGATAGGTTGTGTCACTATTATTGTTCAGTTGAAATAATTTTTAATTTCCATCTTGATTTCACTGTTGACCCAATGATCATTCAAGAGCAGGTTATTTAATTTCCATGTATTTGCATAGTTTTGAAGATTCCTTTTGGAGTTGATTTCCAATTTTTTTTCACTGTAGTCTGAGAGAGTACTTGATATACTTTCGATTTTCTTAAATTTGTTGAGACTTGTCTTGTTGTCTATCATATGGTCTATCTTGGAGAAAGTTCCATGTGTTGATGAATAGAATGTATATTCTGCAGTTGTTGGGTAGAATGTTCTGTAAATATCTGCTAAGTCCATTTGTTGTAGGGTATAATTTAAGTTCATTGTTTCTTTGCTGACTTTCTGTCTTGATGACCTGTCTAGTGCTGTCAGTGGAGTATTGAATTCCCCCATTATTATTGTGTTGCTGTCTGTCTCATTTCCTAGGTCTAGTAGTAATTGTTTTATAGATTTGGGAGCTCCAGTGTTAGGTGCATGCATATTTAGGATTGTGATATTTTCCTGTTGAACAAGTCCTTTTTATCATTATATAATGACCCTCTTTGTCTTTTTTAACTGCTGTTGCTTTAAAGTTTGTTTTGTCTGACATAAGAAAAGCTACTCCTGCTCACTTTTGTGTCCATTCACATGGAATATCTTTCTCCACCCCTTTACCTTAAGTTTATGTGAGTCCTTATGTTAGGTGAGTCTCTTGAAGACAGGAGATACTTGGTTGATGAATTCTTTTCCATTCTGCCATTCTGTATCTTTTAAGTGGAGCATTTAGGTCATTCACTTTCAATGTTATTATTGAGATGTAAGGTACTGTTCTGTTCATCATGCTATTTGTTGCCAAAATACTTTTTTTTCTTTTACATTGTGTTGTTTTAAAGGTCCTCTCAGACTTATGTTTTAAGGAGGTTTTATTTTGGTGTGTCTTGAGGAATTTGTTTCAAGACTTAGAGCTGCTTTTAGTAGTTCTGATAGTATTGGCTTGGTAATGACATATTCTCTCAGCATTTGTTTGTTTGAAAAAGACTGTATCTTTCCTTCATTTATAAAGCTTAGTTTCACCAAATACAAAACTCTTGGCTGATAATCATTTTGTTTAAGGAGCCTAAAGATAGAACCCCAATCCCTTCGAGCTTGTAGGGTTTCTGCTGAGAAATCTGCTGTTAATCTGATAGGTTTTCCTGTATAGGTTACCTGGTGCTTTTGCCTCCACAGCTTTTAAAATTATTTACTTCATCTTGACTTTAGATAACCTGATGACTGTGTGACTAGGTGATGATCTTTTTGTGATGAGTGTTCCCAGGTGTTCTTTCCACTTCTTGTATTTGGATGTGTAGTTCTCTAGCAAGGCCAAGGAAATTTTCCTCAATTATTCCCTCAAATATGTTTTCCAAACTTTTAGATTTCTCTTCTTCCTCAGGAACACCAATTATTCTTAGATTTGGTCATTTAACATAATCCCAAATTTCTTGGAGGCATTGTTTGTTAAATTCTTTTCTCTTTGTCTCTGTTGAATTGGGTTAATTTGAAAGCCTTGTCTTCAAGCTCTGAAATTCTTTCTTCTGCTTGTTCAATTCTATTACTGAGACTTTCTACTGAATTTTGCATTTTTCTAAATGTCTCCTTCATTTCCAGAAGTTGTGATTGTTTTTTCTTTATGCTCGTTAGATATGAATTCTAAATTTCTTTTCAAAGAATCAATACGTCAGTATGTTCAATTCTTTGCCTTCTACTTTTAAACTTAACTTCCTCATAAAGCAACCTTTTTTGATTACCTGCTCCACCCTGACTCATTCCAATTGCCTGCTACCTGCTGTGCCCTAACTCATTCTCCACCCTGCATGACCAATTTTTCCAGCCAAACCACTCACCCCATCACTCTCTTTAAATTAGCCAATCGGAATTAGTTTAGCCTGTGTGGTCTAACCCTAACCAATAGGGGAACGATACAGCAGCAGGGGCCACGTGTATCAGGGATAAGAACCCCTTCCTATCCCTTGTCCAAGTATGCACTCATCATTGCTCCATCCATAAGAGTGTACCCTTCTATAAAAGTACCTTGCCTTGCTGAGAATTAAAAAGAAAATTTTATATTCAAGTGCTATTTCTTTTGAGGCACAGAAACTTTATTTATGACACTCTCTATTCCTCTGGAGATTTTTTTCATCCATATCCTATGATATTTAAAAAATTTCTTTGAGTTTATATTCACCTTTTTCTGGTGCCTCCTTGAGTAGCTTAATAATTGACCTTTTGAATTCTTTTTCTGGCAATTCAGAGATTTCTTCTCAGTTTAGATCCATTGCTGGTGAGCTAGTGTGATCTTTTGGGGGTGTTAAAGAACGTTGTTCTGTCATATTACCAGAATTGTTTTTCTGGTTCCTTCTCATTTGGGTAGACTCTGTCAGAGGGAAGATCTGGGGCTCAAGGGCTGCCGTTCAGATTCTTTTGTCCCACAGGGTGCTCCCTGGATGTGAGTGCTCAGAGAAAAGGCTTCCTGAGAGCCAAGCTAGATTGAGATACAACAATCCAGCTGCCCAGTGGAGCTACCAGACTCTAGCATGGTACTGGGGAGTCTCTGCAAAGAGTCCTGTGATGTGATCCATCTTCAGGTCTCTCAGCCTTGGATACCAGCACCTGCTCCAGTGGAGGTAGCAGGAGAGTGAAGTGGACTCTGTGAGGGTCCTTTGTTGTGTTGTTGCTTATTGGTTGGCCTCTAGCCAGGAGGTGGTGCTTCCAGCTGCAGTATTATAGGGAGGATACAAGCTTGTCCTAAGGTCACCTGGATAAGTTTCTCAGGCAGTGGGTGGGGCTATAGGGCTACCAAGAGATTATGTCCTTTGTCTTCAGCTACCAGGGCAGGTAGAGAAAGTCCATCAGGTGGGGATAGGGATAGGCTTGTCTGAGCTCAGACTCTCCTTGGGCAGGGCTTGCTACAGCTGCTGCAGGGGATGGAGGTGTGGTTCTCAGGCTAATGGAGTTAGTTCCCAGAGGGATTATGGCTGCCTCTGCTGTGTCATGCAGGTCACCAGGGAAGTGGGGGAAAGTCAGCAGTTACAGGCCTCACCCAGCTCCCATGCAGCCCAAAAGGCCGATCTCACTCATACCCCTCTAATAGCACTGAGTTTATTTCCAGACAGGAGGTGAGCAGAGCTGAGGACTCGCCACAGGCCCCAGGCTACCCAACCGGGAAAACAAGTGGGCTTTCAGGTTTTGCACCTCCCTGCCCGCTGCAACTTCTGTGCTTTGTCTGCACTCGTGGTTCACCCTCTTTCCCAGATTCTGTCCAGGAAACTTCACATTCAGTCGAAATTGTTACAAAGTTCATTTGGAAGTTTCCTTCTCCCTGTGGTCTTTCCCCAATTCCACTGGCAACCCTCCAGTGGACCCCTGTGAGACAAAGTCAGAAATGGATTTCCCAGGGGCTGAAAGTGCTCACAGGCACTCTCCTGCTGCTTCCTCTACTCCCGTATTTCCCTCAGCTCTCTAAGTTCGCCTTAACTCCAGGTAAGATCAACTTCTTCTCCAATGATCTGTGCCTTCAGGTTCCCAAGTAGGGATGTGTGTTTGGGGGTGGATGACCCCCTTTTCACACTTTTGGACACTTACAATTTTTTGGCTGTCTCTCAGAGCCTGCAGCAGCAATCAGCTTCCTTCAAAGGGTCTGTGTATTCTCTCGGCTTTCCTGGTATGTTCCTGCAGTAGTTCTTGGAGCAAAAGTTCACGATGTGAGTTTCCACATGTTGCTCTGTCTGTCCAAGTGGGAGCTGCAAGTTAGTCCTGGCTTCTACTCTCCATTTTCTTCCTAATTCCAACTTTCGTAATTTTAAAAAACAGTAAAAATGACTCTTAAAAAGCTTAAATGAGATAAATAGCATTTATGGAAAGTAATCTGAAAGTTGTACAGTTACCTATATAGTTTTATAGATAATTCTAGAATAAGGCCTCTAGAATAAAACTTGTTTTGAGATTGGCTCAAAGCATCCAATGTTAGAGTTTCTGTACTACATTATTTAGACATCTTGAGAAATTGCTTCCCTTGAGGCAAGTGTCAATGCTATGCCATTGTTTATACTGAAGATCTCATTTTTGGAAGCCCTGTGAAGCATATTTAGTGTTGAGATGGCCACATATGTTATTCTTGACCTTACAGTGTCTTCTTTATGAGAACCCACAGGAACGGCTTCTCCCAGATCTCAAGTAGTAGGAGGATTGTGCTTCTCTGAAGCATCTGGTCTGTATTTTACTTACTAAATGTCATGAATCCTTTAACTAGTCTGCCGCTGCTTTCATTGTATTTCCTACTTTAAAGCTCAGAACTGAGATATAGTCTTATTTGTTCAGCTGCTTTCCCTTTGCCCTGTTTTTTCATCTACTCTTGGGGGGTCTTGTTTTTTAAGTGTTTTTTGGTAAATACCCTTAAAACTGCTTCATTGTAAGTTACAGAATGGCTGGACGAATAAATAGGTAGACAGATGAGATAATTGATGTGTTTGTAATTTGACTTTTTTTAAACTTTTAAGTTCTATCTTCTGGAACCCTACAAAATAAGATTAAGTCTATTTCTACAAGTTAACACTTTAAATATTTAAAGATAATTATTCCCCTTATTTGTCTCTTCTTCAGGTTAAAAATCAGAAATGTTTATATCAAGGCTGGGCACGGTTGCTCATGTCTGTAATCCCAGCACTTTGGGAGGCCGAGGCGGGCGGATCACTTGAGGTCAGGAGTTTGAAACCAGCCTGGCCAACATGACAAAACCCCATCTCTACTAAAATTACAAAAATTAGCCGGGTGTGATGGCAGGCGCCTGTAATCCCAGTTACTCAGGAGGCTGAGGCAGGAGGATCGCTTGAACCTGGGAGGCAGAGGTTGCAGTGAGCCGAGATCACACCGCTGCGCTCTAGCCTGGGCGACAGAGCGAGACTCTGTCTCAAAAAAGTTAAAAAAAAAAAAAAAAAAGCCTTTTTTTTTTTTTTTTTTTTTTTTTTGAGATGGAGTCTTGCTCTGTCGCCCAGGCTGGAGTGCAGTGGCCGGATCTCAGCTCACTGCAAGCTCCGCCTCCCGGGTTCACGCCATTCTCCTGCCTCAGCCTCCGGAGTAGCTGGGACTACAGGCGCCCGCCACCTCACCCGGCTAGTTTTTTGTATTTTTTAGTAGAGACGGGGTTTCACCGTGTTAGCCAGGATGGTCTCGATCTCCTGACCTCGTGATCTGCCCGTCTCGGCCTCCCAAAGTGCTGGGATTACAGGCTTGAGCCACCGCCCCCGGCCAAAAAAGGCTTTTATATCAGACTCCAGTTCTATGTCTGACAAGGGTTTCAATGTCCATTGTGCCAATTCATTTACCCTCATTACTGAACTTGCCCTCCTCTATCTGCCTTAACCTTTATTCTCCCAGCTCTGTTCCTATAGCCCTGATGTCCATTCTCCATCTAGTAAATCTAGAGACCAGAGATTTACTTAGGCAGACAGACTGCATACTCCACAGCCCAACTCTAAACCACTGTGTATATGAAGTTCTTGTTTGTTTATTATTATTTTTTTAACAGAGTCTCCTTCTGTTGCCCAGGCTGGAGTGCAGGAACATGACCATAGCTCACTGCTGCCTGGAGCTCCTGGGCTCAGGTGATCCTCCCACTTTATCCTCCTGAATAGTTAGGACTACAGGTGTGTATCATCACACTCAGCTAATTTTTTTATTTTTCATAGAGATGGGGTCTCACTTTGTTGCCCAGGCTGGTCTTGAACTCCTAGGCTCAAGCAGTCCTTGCCTTGCCCTTCCAAAGTGCTGGGATTACAGGCATGAACCACCGCACTCAGCCTATATGAAGTCTTAACATTCGTATTCTACCACAAAAATATAAACAGAACCTTAATTTAAGAATGTGCTACTTTTGTCCTTACTCTGATATTAGCTACCACTGGGTATTTAGTGATATTATGTTAGACTCTGTGGTTCTCATTTTTATGCTGAACATACAAATCCCCTGATGTTTCTTTTTTTAAATATTGGAAAAGATTTACCAGCTATTTTAAAGAAATGATTTTCAATTTTTAAAGTTAACTAAGCCAGACTGGGAAGGAGGCACACTTGGTACTAATGGCCCATTAGCCGAACAAAATGGAAAAATGAAACAAACAAACAAAAAAACCAAATCAGCATCTGAGTAGTTTTTTGTCAAACATTTCAGATTGTATCCATTTTATCCATTAAACATTTCTATATGCCTACAAATAAGTTTGAGTCGTTATTATAGATCCCCAGCACAGCTCCTAAGGTGTTTTTAATAGTGGTTTCTTTAAACAGCAAATTACAGCCACCATGCCTGTAATCTCAGCACTTTAGGAGGCTGAGGTAGGCAGATTGCTTGAGCTCAGGAGTTTGAGACTTCAGCCTGGGCAACATGGTGAAACCCTGTCTCTACAAGAAATACAAAAATTAGCTGGATGTGGTGGCACATGCCTATAGTCCCAGCTACTTGGGAGGCTGAGGTGGGAGGATCACTTGAGCTCTGGGGGTGGTGGGAGGGTCGAGGCTGCAGTGAGCCTTGATTGTGCTACTCCACTCCAGCCTAGGTAAAAGAGTGAGACCCTCAGAAAGAAAAAAAATAATAAAAGATATTCTGCAAGGTTAAATTAATTGTGTGTTGAGACATTGAGTGGTTGAGAACAGCAGCTCTGGAGTAAAACAGGCTGGATCAGCTTCCTGGATCTTCTACCTATCAGCCGTGTGACTTTGGGCACATTACTCAATCTCTTGGGTCCCTACTTTTCTTATCTGTAAAACGGGGTTAATAATCCTCACTTCCTCCTGCTGTGAATTTTAAGTGAAATAATACATGTAAAATGCCTAGCACAGTGCCTGGCATATGTCAGCATTCAGTTAATTATAGTTATTTTTGTTATAGTCATCATGATAGAAATGAAAAGTGTCACCCTCACAGCAAATGTTGAGCTTATATCTAAAGTTGGGTGAATGCCTATATTTTATTTATCGGAAGAAAGGCTAACATGTAAATGCTACCAAATGTTAAATCAGAGCAAGCTAGAATTAATGATATTTAACTTATCAAAGTGAATTGCCCGAGTTCAAGCTCAGTAACTATACATTTCAGGAATTCATTAATGAAATTACTAATTATAACTGATTACAGATGTTTACTGAAATAGGTAGCCATAAAAATCTTAGGAGTACTGCAAAGCATAATTGGGAACCTGTAGAAACTCTAACATTCCTCAAGAGACTGATGAAAACAGCTGAAGAAAAGGCAAACGCTGTGGAAGACCTGGCAGGTATCAGAGAGCGCCCACAATCACTGAAAGAACCAGAGGAACAAATAAGTGGTGAAACACCCATAGAAATCTTATGAGCACTCCAAAGCATGAAACAGAACCAGCGGAAACTCTTAAGAATTCTCATGAAAATGCCAGGACACTTAAAATAAAACCAAAACCCACAGAAGACTGGCAGCTATCAGAGAGCTCCGGTAAACACCAAAAGAACTAGAGAAACAAATAAATGTTGATGATGTCAACAGAAAGTTTAGGAACACTTCAAAGCACAAACCCAGGAGACTGCTGGGGACGACTGGGGAAAATGCAATCAGGAAGAAAACCCGACAGGCATCAAAGGGCTTATGAAAATGCCAAAGCAGACAGTACAGTTAGCGAGTGAAAGCAACAAGAACCCCAGATCTGCCAAGTGGAAATGGTGAAACCTCACAGGGAGCAAGAGATTGTTTAGGATATCTAAAGAAAAGCCAGAACTGGCGGAAGACCCAACAGAAACCAAGGACCTTGGGAAAACTCCACAGCCAATTGCCGACCCAGAGAACAATCAACAAGAAACTTGGGATAGTGTCCAGGGCTCAGTGCAAATCAGCTGGACTTCTTACAACAATCAAGAAATTTCTGAGAACTTCTGTGAAAAAGATTGAACCCATAGAAGACCTGACAGGCACCAATAGACCAAAACTCCTAAAGAAATAAAGGCCGGTGCAGTCGTTGACGTCTGTAATCCCAGCACTTCAGGAGGCCAAGGTTGGTGGATCACTTGAGTACAGGAGTTTGAGACGAGCCTGAGCAACATAGCAAGACACACACACACACACAAAAAAATAATAAAAATAAATAAATAAATAAATAAATAGTTTCAAATAGTTAGAAGGAGGATACTGAATGTCCCCAACACAAAGAAATGATAAATGTTTGAGATGATGGATCTGCTGATTACCCTGGTCTGGTCACTATACATTATAGGTATCAGAACATCACTATGTATCTCACAAATATGTACAATTACTATATGTCAACTAAAACGTGTAAAAATGGAAAAGATGAAAACAGTTACTTGAACTTAGCATGTTTTCAAGAAATATTTGTAAAAGGAAGAAAAGTAAAATAAAGCCCAGTTGGATTCTGTTTCCACTAGGAAAAAAAAAAAAAAGGAGGAAACAAGGAGAATATTTTTTCTTTCTTTCTTGAGAGAGAGTCTCCCTCTGTCGCCCAGGCTGGAGTGCACTGGTGTCGGCTCACTGTAACCTCTGCTTTCTGGGTTCGAGAGATTCTCGTGCCTCATCATCCTAAGTACCTGGGATTACAGGCATGCATCATTACACTGGCTAATTTTTGTATTTTTAGTAGAGATGGGGTTTCACCATGTTGCCCAGGCTGGTCTCGAACTCCTGGCCTCAAGGCCAGGTCTTGAACCACCTGCCTTGGCCTCCAAAAGTGCTGGTAACACAGATGTGAGACACTGCGCCTGACCAAGATTTGACAGGTGTCAAGAACCTCATGACAACTCTTTTGTGGAGATGTGAATCGGCAGAAAATTTTACAGGCATCAAGACACTTTTGAAAATTTCTAAGGTATATCTAGTAGAAGATCTGGCAGACATTCCAATGCTTATAGAAACTTAGAAATTCCAAATTCTAAAAACTTGCTCATAGGAAACCTTAGTACACATTCAACTATATTAGACAGAACTAGAAAAACAGTTGGCTAAAACACCTATAATAAAAAATACGAAAAATACTACTCAATGGCCGGGTGCAGTGGCTCATGCCTGTAAGCCTACCACTTTGGGAGACTGAGGTAGGAGGATCACTTGAGGTCAGGAGTTTGAGACCAGACTGGCCAACATGGAGAAACCCCATCTCTACTAAAAATACAAAAATTTGCCGGGCATGGTGGCATGCACCTGTAATCCTGGCTCCTTGTGTGGCTGAGGCAGGAGAATTACTTGAACCTGGGAGGTAGAAGTTGCAGTGAGCCGAGATCACACCACTGCACTCCAACTTGTGAGACTCTGTCTGGAAAAAAAGAAAAAATACTACTCAAGAAAGCCAAGCACTAGAAAACAATATACACAATATACAGAGATTTTATGTTCTATTTAGAGTTCAAATTTGATTGTACAAGTGTTCAGTCAAAGGAAAATGTGGAAGACCATACAAAGACTATAGCCCTTTTTTTAAGGTTAGTCAACTGACCATGAAGCCCTCCTCAGAGCATTAACAAGAATTCTGGACAGATATACAGCTACAATTAAGCATTAATCAGGCTGCACTTTGGCCCACTTCCTTGTAATCAAAAGTCAGGGTGGCACTAGATACTAATTATTTGCATGCCCATTCTTCCCATAAATAGGATTTCTGACCTTTGAATGATAAAACTCTTGTTTAAGAATTGCTTCAACAGATCCTGAATTCCAGAAGTACAGCTGAGACAATAAGTTTGAAGACCACCATAGAGAAACCAAATGAGCATGAGAATACTGATGCTGTCCCATGACCACACCTTTGTACTCTGACCAATCAATGAGCTCAACACTTTGGCCCACGCCAAAACCAAAATCCTCAGGGAGACAGATTTGAGGTTTTCTCTCATCTCCTCTTCTATTTGGTGGCCCTATGATTAAACCTCTTTCTCTGCTGCAACCAGATGTCTCTGCATGTTAACTTCCTTGTGCATCAGGCAATGAACCTATTATAATTACAATCATTCAGAACTTTTTAAAACACCAAAAGAAAACACTTACCTAAGCAAGAGTTATCAGTAGCTTATTGAAACCATCAAGAAAAAAGAACAGTGCAGTTGAAGACTTATTGGAATGAAAACACTTATGACAGAACCCAAACGAAAACATCATTTGGAATTATATAATAGATTTGAAGAAATGTTTGATCCAGTGAACAAAAATAAGAATCGACCAGGAGATCTGTCAAGAAAACTTCTTTTGTAATCCTTGTTAATATGAATCTAAAACGAATGCTTCTGAAACTGGAGACATGGTCAAAGAACATGCAAGATTGAGTTGTCAAAGAACCAGATCTACCCTAAAAAATAAAGATTTTCAAGAATCTAAAACCTTTGCCTAGCCAAACAGATATGTGCAAAGAGAAATTAATATAAAGGAATATAACCTTTTTTTTTTTTTTTTTTTTTTTTTGAGACGGAGTCTGGCTCTGTCACACAGGCTGGAATGCAATGGTGCAATCTCCACTCACTGCAACCTTCACCTCCTGACTTCAGGTGATACACCTGCCTCAACCTCCCAAAGTGCTTGGATTACAGGTGTGAGCCACCATGACTGGCCATAAGCTTAATTTTCAAAAAAGTTGAGTCAGGGAATGTCCCCGTGTCCTAGACCCAAATACAGAACTGATACAAACTGCAAGAGTCTCAGTTGCTTACATCAACAGAAAAGATTCAAATAAATAAAGTTTAAAAGAATACTGTGAAGATGCCTGGCGTGGTGGCTCACGCCTGTAATCCCAGCACCTTGGGAGGCCATGGCAGATCACTTGAGGTCAGGAGTTCAAGACCAGCCTGGCCAGCATGGTGAAACCCCATCTCTACTAAAAATACAAATATTAGCCAGGTGTGGTGGTACATGCTTGTAGTCCCAGCTACTCAGGAGGCTGAGGCAGGAGAATCACTTGAACCCGGAAGGCGGAGGTTGCAGTGAGCCGAGATAGTGCCACTGCACTCTAGCCTGGGCAACAGAGCAAGACTATTTCAAAAAACAAAAAAAGAATATTGTGAAGCTTTTCCAAGAGAAAAACTCAGAAGACAGAGCTATGAAACAAAAGACAGTGAGTGTAACATAGCGGGGGGTTAGGGGGCGGTGCAGAGGGGGTTAGTGGGATGGGAGAAGGTAAAACTAGTATAAATCTTCAGGCATCTGATGGTTTGGCTAGTTTAACAGGGATTATACACGTGGAAAAGAATGATAAACCAATGAAGAATTTGCAACAAAAATTTAAATCTACAAATAGAGAGAAGATATTTGTAGGACCTAGAAAAATAATCAAAATTAATTTTTATCCGGTGGTATCTTTGGTCAATACAGAGGAAAAACTTCACACAAACGAAAATGAAACAGGAGTAACCTGGAAGGTTCTAATCCTCTGTCTGATGAAACTAACATAGGCAACAAAGAGGCAGAAAATAAAACTATTTCTGGTTCTTCAGATAAGCTCCTAATGCAATGGGGATTGGATGCATATAACTTCAAGATCATATTTGCAAGCAGGAATAAAAGAAATGTAAAGGTAGAGATATTTTCTAGTCTACCTAGTAAAACTGAGATACCAGATGCAGAGGAAGTTTAAGAGGAGCCCATGCAAAAAAATCCATAAGAACGTTATAAAAGATAGAGCAATCAATTGTAAATCAAGTTACCTTTGAGGTCCAGGGACTCAAGTGAGGTCTTTCCTACAAACACAGAGGATATGATCTTTTAACTAGTACAACAAATAGAATGTCTGCGAGCAAGGATAGGAAGAAAACAGGCGATCATTACTCACAAAAAGTGACACACACACAGGATACCACAAGAATGCCTGTGAGAAAAAAATCCAGTAGAAAGATGTAGTAGTCTATGAAGAAAGAATATGCTTGAGGTTTGGAAGCCAAAATAAGATCCCTGTCATTACTAAAATGCAAGGGTCTAATTATTTGTCCTAATATAGCAGAGAACACATTTTTGGGGAAAGATGGGGAGAAAAGTGCTGATAATCCCTCTAGGAAAATCCAGGTGAGAAAGCAGAAGATAAAGAGGTAGTAGTACATCTGGATCTATTACATTTGAGATTTAGAACAGTCCTAGCTGGACACCTGTAAAGATTTGATTGTCTGGCATCACAGAGAAAAGCTCCATAGATAATAACAAAGAAAAAAAGTTTACAGTCCTTTAGTAGATAAAGAGGAAAAACCACACCTGCGTCAACATGGAAAAGCTACAGAAGTCAGATGCAAAGAGAAAACAAAGGAAGCACGTTGGAAAATACCATTTTACTAAAAGAAGAAACTGTGCAAAAGGTGAAGCCATAACCAGAGAGAGAAGAAAGCACAGCAGAATAACGTGGAGTTCTAAGAGATGTGTTCTGAGGAAACATCTACTGAAAATCTAAAGCAGGATAAGAACAATCACACAAAAAGGAAATAAGAACAGCAAGATATCAGATAAGATACTCAGCTAAGAAGCTGAAGAGGAGATAAAAATAATACTGTCTGGTTTGGAGACAAACATAAGTATCTCCACCATCGTATAATTTTTGCCATAAAATTAATAAAAGTGGGCTGGGTGTGGTGGCTCATGCCTGCAATCCCAGCATTTTCAAAGGCCAAGGTGGGAGGATTTCTTGAGCCCACAAATTTGAGACCAGCCTGGGCAGCATAGTGAGACCTTGTTTCAACGAAAAAAGTTAAAAATTAGCCAGACATGGTTGTGCACTCCTGTACCCAGTGACCAGGAGGCTGAGAAGAGAAGATCACTTGAGCCTGGGAGGTTGAGGCTGCAGTGAGCTGTGATCACACCACTGCACTCCAGTGTGAGTGACAGAGAAAGATATTGTCTCAAAAAAATAAATAAATTTTAAAAGTGAGTTATGTAAATAAAAATGAATAAATAATAAAATTAGGTTCTACATGTAATTAAGTATGACAAAAGTATTGGTTTTACTTGATATTTGGTTATTTTTACAGGCAACATTTTACAAAGGAATACTGTAACTTTTCTGGTATTACCCACGTGGAAGAAAGAATGGCCTAATTGTTTGTCATTAGCTGTTGCTGATTCATTCCTTGGTTGACAAAATACCTTTCCTTAGTCGACCAGTTATTAGCCTTTTCATCAATGCATGAAAGGAGAATGAAAAAGTAAATCATAAACTACTGAGGTCAGATATAAACTTGACAAATATTCTATTATTGATCGGTTTAGGAAACTTACACTTTTGAAGAGATGGTTAATACTTGCTGCTCAAAATAAAACTCAACATACATCATTATTTCTCTCAAGCTGAAAACCCAAATTAATTACAATTCATAAAATTTTTAATAAAAATCAGATCAGAATATTGTATAAATCTAGACATCATATTCATGTTATATGAGTTTCAGCTTTGAATTGTTTCCTTTATTAATTCCACTTGAGAGAAACTGTATACAAAAAGTACAACATTAAGGTAGTTAGCATATTGCCTTTCAAATTGTTAACTGAGTCCATTTCCTTAATATTCCCTCTGGCCTTTACAATTGAATCTTGTTTTCCTTATAGAGTACATTTCATGCCCTTTGACATAATTGCCAATGCCATTTTCCATGGTTGAAGCACACTCACGTTTGCAGAATGTGGCAATTAATGGCCTCTTAAAACTATCATTCTATCTCAAGAAAACATTTTCCCCTTGGTTAAGATATCGAACACCCATAACAAATTGCTTCTAAGCAACTGATTACACACACACACACACACACACACACACACACACACTACAGTCATCCCTAGGTATCCATAGAGATTAGTTTTAGGACCCCCTGCAAAGGTCAAAATCAACTCCCTGATATAAAATCGTGTAGTATTTGCATATAACCTATGTGTATCCTCCCATATACTTTACATCTCCTCTAGATGACTTATAACACTTAATACAATATAAATGTTATATAGTTGTTATAACGTATTGTTTAATTTGCATTTTTAAAAGCTATATTTCTTAAAAATATTTTCAAAAAATTAAAAAAAATATTTTCTACCTGCAGTTGGTTGCATCTGCAGATGCAGAACCCACAGATACAGGAGAGCCAACTGTATATATACAATATACATATTTACATATCCAACACCTAAATTTAGAAAATCAATCATGTTTTTTTGCATTCCAGATGGATTACAATATGCAGGACCATTATTCCCCTACTCAAGACAAGTCAGTGAAAATAAAATGTGCTTAAAATGTTTTAGTATTCGAATTACTTTGTAACTGAAAACCAGGAGCAAAAGTTCACTTAGTACTGGAAAACACTGCACGCCCAGGTGGGTTAAGATATATATGCCACAGGCTGGGCATGGTGGCTCACGTCTATAATCCCAGAACTTTGGGAGGACAAGGCAGACAGATCACTTGAGCCCAGGAGAATGAGACTAACCTGGGCAACATGGCAAAACCCCATTTCTACAAAAAAATACAAAAATTAGCTGGGTATGGTGGTGTGTACCTATAGTCCCAGCCACGCAGGAGGCTGAGGCAAGAGGATCCCTTGAGCCCAGAAGGTCAAGGCTGCAGTGAGTGGTGATCATGCCACTGCACTTCAGCCTGGGCAACAAAGTGAGCTCTTTTCTCAAAATAAATAAATAAATAAATAAATAAATAAATAAATAAATAAATGTGTGTGTTTGTGTGTATATATATATATATACCATAAGTGTTCCATATTAATTCCATTAATATTTCATGCCATAAGTTAATAGTATATTATTCTACATATAGTTAAAGAACACAATGTTCTATCCTCCACTTTTACTATGGAATATTAAAAAGAAGTAAAATCATTTCTTTGTGAGTTTTTTTTTAGGTAACAGGATAACCATTTTCTATATTAATAAACACATGCAATGATATATAATAGGTTCTGTCTATATAATAAATAATTTCCAAGTGAAATCTATAAAGCTTAACACCCAGATACTGCCCTTACTGCTTTAAAAATGTTTCTATCCAGGCAATCCAGCGTTATGAATACACAGGTTCTGTGTGTGTTAATATGGTCTGTTATATGTGTATGTATTCCCATGAGGCATGTTCATTTATCATTAATAAAATACTGTTTTAAAGAATTTTTTCCACAAAATTATGCCTGAACAAAATTGTCCTTGGTAAATCAATGGATTGCAAGAAAAAAAACCCCACAGTAGAGTCAAACTCATTTCTATTGAACTGAGGGATGTGAATAAAAGCTTGTGGGTTGGGCAGGTAAAAAACAGGTGAAAACTTGTCATTTTAAAATTCAGTAGAACCTCATTGTGTGATTGGTATCAAGTGTAATTACCACTTTATAGACATTCTAGATTTTAGGGAGAGAAATGTTCCATAGTTGAGAAAAGAGAAATATACTTGATCCATATTGTAAGTATTTTTCATAGGATTTTGTTGAATTTCTTTAAGATGTTATGGTAACAACATATAGACTGCTTCATATACTGGCACAGGTATTATTTGGATATCTAGGTTGATGTTGCAGATACAGGTAACATTTGTGAAATGTGTAAAACAGTAACTTCAAAGAATAAATTATTTTTTAAAATACGGCAACTTTCCAGTTTGAATGGTAAGTAGTATTGATAGCCACCTATAACAAAAATATACGGTATTTGAGTAATATTAATATGTGATTATCTATATAATGTAATTAAATTTTGTACCATTCTCAACTGATATAGCCTCAACTCCTGATACTTTTGTCAATTCACAGCTCAAATTGCTTTAAATGACAGACATATTTCATATTTTGATACACTACCATATAGCCATGCATCTGATAAAATTTGCACAGAGAAAAGATTTTAATGTTTTGCTATGTTTTAATACACTTCAAATGATTTTTCTTTAGTCACAAGGTCATTAGTTTTTAGAAGTTTAAAGTAAATCATCCTCTTTTATTACAATTCAGACATTTAAAAATTTCTCAGAACTGTCAGACTTTTTCAACCAGCCTTTAAAAGTTTAATCAAATAATTTTCTTCTAATACAAGTCAGATATTTTAAATTTTTTCAGGAGTGGCAGACTTCTTCAATCAGAAGAACAATGTTCTAAAAACATGTATGAGATCCATGTGTGTAATCATTCTTGATATAACAACATTCACCTTTTCCCAAGCAGAGAAACCTTTTGTATTTCCTTCTCCTTTCAGGAGAATGACAAACGGTATTAACACTATTATAAACAATGTGTATATAGTACATAGACAATATGCATATGTACATTACACACAATGTATTAAAATATGTTATATTATCTTTTACTTTTAAAGGGCGTGTCACAGAACAGGAAACTGATACAATGACACTTGTTTCTTAAAAGAAGCTGACTGAATCCTTCTGTAGCACATTACCGCACAATTAATGGCTTTAAACAAAAGTTACAAGTCACAAGTTCTTATGTTTTGGATCATGTTGTGGAATGTATTCCAAACGAAAAATGGAGGAGAAAGTGCACAACATCATATGCTTCATGGTATGGCATATACATGTCAATTATTTTTACATATAATTATGTGATGAATGATACAATTAAGAGCTATACTACATAATGCATACAGTTATTATTATAAAAAGTTATATATTATGCCACAGTACTAAAAATAAAATATATTCTTCTCAAATAGTGAAAATAAGATATCCTTCAATGTTTTTAGGTCACATATGCTTCCTCGTTTGACCATACCTCTGTTTTTCTTTTTTAATGAAATAATTTCATGAATTATTAAACAATAATGACAGAGTATGGGCAATTTCCTGACCATTAATGGCCTACAAAAAGTGATAAGACGATTACCTTGTCATGAATTTGCTGAAATACCCTCCTGTTGCATTCAATGCATGATAAAAATATTAGAATAAAAGACAAATAAATATAAATACCTTCTGTTATTGAACAATCAAAAGTCCAGTCGAGTGGATACACATGGTTGCTGTGCCCTGAGTAGGTACAGCAACTAACCTTGTATCACAGGTGTTCCCCATAGCCCACTCCCCGCACTCCACCTAATTGTGAAACACCAGCTGTGACTATTTGCTCGATCAGGAAGACACTGAGGGATTTTTTGGGGGTCTGCCGCACAGAAGCGATTCCACCATACCCAAGTGGCGCTCTCCCACACCCACGTGCAGCAGTCCCCGGTCGCAGCTGGTCCTCAACGGCTCCTCGCCCTCTGCCCACCCTGGGAGACCGTGACCTGTCCAGGTGGCAGGTAGGGAAAGGAGAGGAACTGCACTCCTTTCTCCTCAGCCCTAAAGAAGACCGCCCTTCTCTCCACGCACCAAAGGGCTCACATGTTCTCTTTGACTGGGGAAGCAGGCACTTACGAGTGAACCACAATACGAGGCAAGGCAGAGGGCGGGTACGTCCTTCGAAGGTGCGCTCGAGGGTCGCCTGCTGCAGCCGCACCCGCCACACGTGCCCCACGTTTCTTTGAACGGAATGAAACGCAGAGAAACACAAGATCCCAGGAGAACGCGAGGGAGACGAGTGACCCCAACCCGGTTGCGGGGTGCCAGGCAGTTAGGCCAGGGTGCCAGATAAGGTCTGAGGCAGTTGGCAGCGGCACCCCGGCCGTTGCGTGCCACCCGTAGCCCCCAGCCCTGCACCAGCCGCCGATCCCCGAGCGCTCAGATAAGGGGGAAGCGGCCCTCGCCGCCGTCGGGCTCCGCGGCGACCCCGCCTCGCGGGCGGCCGAGCACTGACACTGGCAGCACGACCTCCCCGGGGCTGAGCTGCTGCAGCCGCATGGACTCCTCGTAGGTGGGCAGATACTTGACCTCCTCGTAGCTGGGCAGCTGCAGGAAGACCGGCGACACTACACGCAGCTCGTGCTCTGAGGCGCAGGAGGGGTCCAAGCGCCCGCCGCCTCCCCGGCCTCGGCCGCCGCCGCCACTGTCCAGCAGTGAGTCTTGCGAGCCGGCTGCCGCCTCGTCGCGTAGCAGAGCGGGCGAGTCGTCGTCGTCGTCGGGCGGCCCCGCGCCCCGCAGCGGTCCGGCGCCCCCAGGAGGCCCGGGCCGCTGTCCTGGGCGCGCCTGGCCTCGCGGGTACCTGCGTGGACTGGGGCAGATGATGCGCTGCAGGAAATAGCCGATGGCGAAGAGCACCAGCAGGATGAGCAGCCCGGAGAGCTTGCGAACGAACCAGCCCACGTTGTCCAGGAAGGCGTGCAGCGGTAGCTTGCAGCAGCGTACAGCCGTGGCGTTGGTCGCGTCGCAGCAGCGCTCCCGCTCGCCGCACGCCAGCTCCGCGCAGCCCCCGCCGCCCCGCGAGGGCGCCACCAGCGCCAGCGCCAGCAGTAGCAGCAGCGGCAGCAGAGGCGGCGGCGCTGGAGCCACCGACAGGCCCTCGGCCGTGACCCCAGGTCCCCACATGGCCCGCGCAGACCTCGGCTAACGTCCGGGACGGGAGGCTGGGGAGTCCGTCCGCCCGCGCGTCCGTCGGCCCCTCCCCGGCGCTCCTCTCTGGTCCCGCGCGCGCCGCCTCCCGCGCCTCAGCTACCTGCGGCCGGAGCAGTCCTCACTTGGCCACGCTTGGGCGGGAGGAGGAGCCCGCGGCGCGCCTAGGCTGCGGGAGGCGGCTGCTACTCGCGGCCCAAGCAGCTGCCCGAGCTTCTGATCTTAACCTCGCGCGCCCAACCGCCCGGGCCGGGTGCAAGGGGTCCGGAGCCTCCCTAAATGGCAGAGGCAGCCCGCGCGGGGCTGCCGTGGGCATCTTGGCCCCGGCCGTCCGCGTTTTTCCTCCCCCGCCTTGTCGCTCTCTGGGACTAGAAGGGTTAACGCTCTGCTCTCAGCCCAGGAGCCCCTTGATCTTGATTAATTCAGCCTTCGCGCTTAGGCCCGCCAGACGGGCGGGGGCTCTCGCTCGCGTAGGTGTCTCCGTTTTAAGTGATTGGATTTCCCCAGGAATGTTATTTAAATTGACTTGCGACTGGGATTCGCTTACCATCTTTCTTGTGATCTTCCAATTAAAAATAGATGATGACCATTAATGGCCAGTCAGTCCCCTCTGCTGTCCCAGAGTTTGGGGATGGGGGGCGGGGACCGGCGGATAATTCTGCTTGCAGGCAGGTCCAGGGAACTGAGAACTCGCGATTCCCAGGAAACCTCCAGAACAGGTAGAGAATTTCTCGTAGAGGGGCAGATCAGGGCACCACAGAGGTAGCCCCAGAGGGACAGGGAAGCACTCTGTCAAGGTGACCTTAGTTAAGGAGAAATGAGGGAAGCGTATTTTCCCAGTGGCTCATCCGACAAGCCCCACTGGGTCCGAAGCACAGAGCAAAGATTTGGGTTGCGGGGGTGAAAGGAGGCCCCCGCCTTGAGCATAAATAACATATCCGTGAAATGTCTAAGGAGGTTGCAAGTGATTGGCAACGTTCTTGAGCACTGATTTGCGCCCAAAGGGTCTTTTTCAAGATTATTATTGTTCGCAAAGTTTGACTTTAAAGGAAGTTTGTGCTCCCACTTAACATGGAACAGCGTTTACCTTGCCTTGGTGTCACCATTCTCTGGGGAAGCCCGTTAGCGCACACAGCACACATAACGGGTGGCAGTTTCCGCGGTCCCTGACTGGCAGGCACATCTACATGGTGCAGTTAGGCTCTACCCCCATGGTGGATAGAGCCACACCACGGGGAAGCCAGGAGATTGCCACTTTTATTAAGGCAGACTGCAGTAGACAATCATTCCCTCACCCCTTAAACACGAGGACCCCTTGAAGAGAAACCAAAGGGAAAATTCCATAGTCACGGAGAGAGAAAAAAAAAAAGTAAAAGCAAAGGAACAATACACAGACAAGATTCAACCGTGGATCAGATAAAAGCAAAGATTTCTCCCTGAGTAAGTCATCGTGTATCTCTGTAACAAAGTGATGATGGAACAAGAAGGTTGGCAATGGTGGTTTGATTGAGACAGGTCATCTCTCAGCCTAAATGAAACATTTTAAATATATGTGCTGCTGCGAACACCTTTCTTTGCCTCACACTCCAAAATGATCCTTTCTACTCAAGAGAAGCTTCTAAGTGTTAGACAAGATATAATACATAAAGCTTGCTTGAGCACAGGTCCCTTTTTTGCAAGCTCTTCAAAAGCCACATTTCTCTGTTATGATCTCTTTGTAGGGAGGCATATTACCTATTTTGCAAAGGCATATTACCTATTTTGCAGTGGATTTCAAATTGTAAAATAATGGGATGAAAATGATTCATTTTAATACAGCGATTTATTTTATTTTATTTTATTTTTTTAGACAGAGTCTTACTCTGTCACTTGGGCTTGAGTGCGGCGGCACAGTCTCGGCTCACTGCAACCTCTGCCTCCTGGGTTCAAGCGATTCTCCTGCCTCAGCCTCCTGAGCAGCTGGGATTACAGGTGTGCACCACCACACCCAGCAACTTTTTGTATTTTCATTAGAGACAGATTTTCACTATATTGGCCAGGCTGGTTTTGAACTCCTGACCTCAAGTGATCCATTTGCTTCGGCCTCCTAAAGTGCTGGGAATACAGGCGTTAGTCACCACACCTGGCCAGAAAATTGTATTCTTTCATTCACCCATTCTTTTGCTAAATTTACACTGAACATTTTCTATGTTTAGGGAACTCTGCTAGATGCTCGTTGTAACAGAAAAGTACTGACTCCTCCCCAGTGTGGAGTAAACCCAGGCCTGCACTCCCAGCTTCAACTAAATGGAGTAAAGGAGAGATGGCACAGAAGGCAACAAATGGCAGTTTCCTCTTCTATCATGACTTGTTCTTACTCTCCCAAAGGAAAAATAAAATTAATGAATTTCAAACAATTTCAGGAAGAAAGGCAGTTCATAGCTTGAGATGGGCTTTGAATATGAAATGGAAAAAATATAAACCCTCTTTGGGTTTTGATTATCTGAGTTTTTGGGATTTCTACCAGTAGTAGCAAGAACAGTGGCAAAAGTAAAGGGGGTTATACGGCTGATGATACCTTAGAGAAAGTCCCCTGCTTATTATTATTTTGAAATTACTAAGGAGCATTTAAATGGTTTCATTTCTAGCTACCTTTCAATAGTTAGAATTTGCAGAATATTAGGTAGGACGTAGTAGAAGAACAACATAGATTGTACATAGCATCATCAATTAAAGACCCTCTATAGAAACTGGCACCTCTTTATTTCTTCTCTGATCTCTCAGTTTCACTTAATTCATTTCTATTTGCAATGTAACTTATTGTGTACAATCTTTCAAAGGAAAGAATAGAAACCTTATAACTTTAAAAGCCCCAGGAAAGACACAATCTTCATTACTCAGCATCCTTATTATTTTCTTCAGATTCAACACACACATAAATGGGGTAGATTGAGCTGCCCGAAAGTCAAATTCAAGCCACTTAGTGAGGAAGACAGAATTTAATGGTATGTTTCATAGAATGACCACAGTGCAAAAATTAAAACCTCATTTTGTTAAAAAAAAAGTTGCACAAAATGTGTTAAGTGAGAACAAGAGAGAGCGAGAGGAAAAAACCCAACATGTGGTGGGAGGAGACTCACCTTTTTCCAAAAAGCATGGTCTTGATAAAGATTAAGAACTTAAACTTCGTTACCATACTGTAGAGCTTGAATGAGAGTTTTTGAACATTTTCTCTTCCTGATTTATTTGCATTCACACCAAAGAATGCCAAATTAGCCATACTTTTCAACTTTCTAGAACAGAAGAAGGTAAACAGCACAGCAAAACTGGCTGCTATTTTACCTGTGTCTCTGGGAGCTGTCTTGATAGCTTGAGAAAGACTTAGTGGCTCCATCATGCAACCTTCTGTTCTAACACATGACACAGGCCCAGAAGGAAGTTTTTCTCTGATGTCTGCTGACTGTGGTTTGTGTCTTCAAGCCTGAGAAGTGATGGCTCTGCCCTTTTCATGTCCCTTCTTTGAAACGTCTAGGCGTGGGTAGTTGGGACCTTGTAAACTGTCTAGTCCTTAAGGATTCCTTATTCAGGATGTGCAATACCTGAATACTACCTTAGTACTAAATTATTATAATTGATTTCTTAACTTCCTCATTGTATGATTTCCCTCCACTTGCACATGTGTTCCCTGAGCAACAGTAAATTAAGAGTTTTATTGTAAATAGCATATGTTTGCATGAATATACCTACCTAGAAATGATGTAAGATCTGAGATAATCTGCTTTGGAGCTCTTTCCAGATCGTATTTCTTTCATCACTCATTCAATGAATATTTAACGAGGGCCCACTTTGAGCTAGGCATTCTGCTCCACTTTGAGGATACTAAGAAATCAAACCGTTCTTTGTCCTCAGGGAGCTTATTAGGGGAGGGGGAAAAGAGCAACAGTCAAACAGTCAAAATAATGAACTGATCATTCCAATGATCAATGCACACACTGGAGGAGTACAGGATGCTCTGAGTTTTTGCACTGGACATGATCTGGTTTGGGTTAGGACAGTGGTGTTGGCTGGAAAGACGTCCCTAAGAAAGACCTCCTTAAAAAGGATAACAAGGGGAAGCAGAAAGGGGTCCTCTGGGCAGAGAAATCATTATGGACATGGGTCTCTGAGGTAAGAAGACACTTCACATGTCATCTCTTATGGTTGAGGCAAAACTTGTATAATTTCTATCCCAACAATTTTGACTCTGCTCCTAGATTAGCTTTATGAAGAGTCAAGCCGCCTCTGCTGCCATCCAACTTTAAACTGAACCTGATTCTCTGCAGTGGTCTAACAGGCTGTGTGGTTGTACTTATCTGTGTATTTGGTCCTGCCCGGTTTCCCCTTGGAGACCAGGAAAGTTCTAGTGAAATTTCTTGTTCTTTCCACCTCCACATCCCTGACTCGGAGTGGAGTTCAGATTTCCCCTTTCAACTTTATGAGCTGGTAGCTGGCTGACAAAAGGCTTCTGCTAGTCAAATGCTTGAAGTAGGAGAAAAGTCCACGTGGAATGCTTTGTATCTTTTGTCCAAATTAGGAGCAAAAGGAAATAGCTTTCTCGCAAGCTTGAAGTTAGAAACAAAAGGTTGAGTAATTCCAGGCCTTTATAAAAATAATATCTACGTTTATATTTGGACTTTTAGCTTTTCAGAGAACTTCCACATGCATTGTTTGTTTTTTTTCCCTCCTTACTACATTTCTGTGAGATGGGTTGAAGTTATTATTATCCCTTTTTACCAATGAAGATAGGCTAAAACAGCAAAATCAAAGGGCAAATTAGTGGTGGTGCTAACACTGGAATCCAAGGCTTATTACACCAAATCTAGTTAAAAACAGTGGGCTGGCATCTTACTCTCTTCCTGATTTCAGCTAGACAGTCCAAAGGGATCACTGTGGTGGGAGTCACCTGATTTCCCTTTGACAACTCCTGATGCATCATGAGGCTAATTCTAAGGAAAATAACTGGGAGTTAACCTGGACTGTATTCTGGACCACAAATACAAAATTCTTCTGAGGAAATAAAACTTTTATTTCTGCCATTTTGTGGTAAACTGTTAATAATGGTCTAGGTGATAATGTGACAGGCCAGCTATTTTTGTATGCATTTCTGCAAACAAAAAATAAATTTCCCTCCTTCATTACATTTGATCTTTACCCATGAACTGTATTATCTAATGCTCATCAATATAAAATAAGAAATGCTTGGCAAAATAAGGACATGTTGAGTTCTAAAACACAAATATGCAGTATTATTTGTCAATAATTTAAACTTCTATATTTAAATTCTTGCTTTATAACAATTATCAGTTAATTTCTTGTGGCAACCTTGTAGAAGAGATTGATAACTTTCACATTATTGCTGATGACATAAAAACTAAACCATCAATGTTATGAGAAATATTTAGTGAGGCCATGAAGATCTGAAATTAGAATTCCAGTTATGTCAGCTGAATGAATTTCTTTCTCACTCATGCTTTTTAAAAATGGTCAGATTGTTCAAATTAGAATATATTTGTTAGTGCGCTGTTGTACCAGCCAAACACTTGCACTGGCAGAAAAATCACATAGCATGAAATTATTTCATAAGATGAATAATTTTTTAAGGTGAAACATTTTTATGCTCCATTATTTTAATCTGAAACTAGTAATGTATTCTTTGTCTCCGTTTCATTACAAGGAAAAATTGCTTGTCAATAGTTCTTTCTGAATATGTTCTGTAAAGCTGGATGGAGTGGGAGATGACCATTCCTGCTCACCAGACCAGACTTTATACTTATAGGGCAACAGGCTAATGGCCTTGACTCTGAGCTTGCCGTTAGTCCCTGGGCAGCAGGGCTGTGGTCCATCTACCCAGCATCCTGCTTCAAACATTAAATGAAATGGGATAACCATCTTCCAAGACACATGCCTTAAAAGCTTTTGAATATACCCTAAATATCCAAATTCTGCTTAACAATTTTCATTGTAGATTTATCCAACTATGAATTTAAAAGGGCCCTTTGGGGTATAATCCTAGTCTTTACTTTCACCTTTCTTTCCTACTCTCTTCCTTTCTGCACCCTTTGCTTCAATAAATGACTTCCTGATATGGCTGCTTAAGATGCCTGCTTTAGAGATGTTCTCCCTTATCATTTGCTGTGCCCTCCACCAGGAATTATCTCTTTCCCGTCTCTGTTGGTCAAAACTATGCAAAATACAGCTCCAGTGACAGCTCTTTTCCAACATCTACCATCTACTGTTTGTGGCAATTCTCATTTTTAAAATTTTATTTTAATAGAGATGTGGTCTCACTGTGTTGTCCAGGAGGGTCTCCAACTCCTGAGCTCAAGTGATCCTTCCACCTTGGCCTTCCAAAGTGCTGAGTTAACAGGCCTCCCAAAGTGCTGAGCCACCATGCCTGGCCGCAAATCTCATTTACTACCTTGTATTTCAGGTAGTTATGTACACATCTTGGCCTTAGGACTTTTAGAAATAAGCTTATGGTGGTAGGCTTTGTGTGTGTGTCTCTGCAGCACACTGGCTTTCTGTCTCTTTGAATACTAGACGTTGGTAGGCTCTCTTAAAGGGTTCACCTGGACGTATGTTGCCTTCTACCCATTGCTATGTTGTTGTTTGGGTGCAATGCCTCACTGTCTGCCTGGGTTCCCTTAGAAATTCGTAACACAATGCTCTCAAATGTTTCTGTAAGCACGTTTCCTGAGCCCTTACTTGCTGTTAGAATGTTCTTCTTACCTCCCGTAGCAAGATTTATCTCGCTGAACTCAAGTCACAAGACATGCAACGTTCACCATTCTGTCTAACAGGCATCACTTACATGTATGGGACTCAGCAGGGACAAAATGAATGCAGCACACCTGTGAAGAGCTTACAGGATTCCCCAATACCATAGTCACATCCAAGAGCCTCTACCAACTTATACATAATAGGCGCTGAATACACTTTTGTAGAATTAATTTACCTAAGTTTATGAATATATTTATGTTTTCAATATATACTCCTTTTTTGAGTAACAATTCCATGGTTTTGCTACCTGCTGGATGAATCATTTTACTTATGTATTCTTTCAAGCATAAAGAGGATTTCCCCCTTGTTATAGTGACTTGGGATTTAGAGAACTGGCCTTTAATTTACCCCGATTTGCCTTCTGAGGTCCATATGTTCCAGCTACTTGAAGACAGAATGTCAAACTTTTTTTTTTTTTTTTTTTTTTTGACAGGGTCTCACTCTGTTGCCCAGGCTGGAGTGCAATGATGCGATCTCTGCTCACTGCAACCTCTACCTCCTGGGCTCAGGCGACCCTCCCACCTCAGGCTCCTGAGTAGCTAGGACTGTAGGCACGTGCCACCACATCCTGTTAATTTTTTTTTTTGTGTGTGTGTATTTTTGGTAAAGACAGGTTTTCACCATGTTGCCCAGCTTGTCTGTTCCTGAGCTCAAGCAATCCACCCACTTTGGCCTCCCAAATTGCTGGGATTATAGGAGTGAACCATTGCGCCTGGCCAGAATTTCCACTTTTGTAGTGTTAGTGTGTGAGCCAATCTTGGGTGTTTTTGCTTTTGGATTTCGTTCTCAACCTTTTACAGCTCTGCCCTGTATCACAGGAGGGCTGATCCCTGGAGGGTACATTTCCCTGTTGCTGAAATTCTGGCAGAGTTCAGTCAGTGGGAGATTGGAAGGCAGATAAAGGGTGAAGCCAGGGTGGGGACACTGGCAGCTCCTCCACGGTTCCTATTGAGGCCTGCTGTGGCTCCAGCTGCTGTCAGTCAACTCTCCTGCCTGCCTCCCCAGGCTCCCATAAGACCGCCTCCTCCTTCCTATTAATACCAGTCTCCAGGCTGCCTCACCATTTTCTGGGAGATTCTTAGTACTTCCTGCGTAAACAGTTTCTTATATGAAATTTCTGTCTGTTTAAAAATTCAGAATGGGTCGTTTTCCTGGTTGGACCCTTGATTGGTGCAGTTTGCCTGAACCACTTGCACCAGCATAGGATGCAAAGATAACAAATTGTGTGATTCCGCTGATCCTACTGATTGAGCAGAGTAGTGTTAATCCCCTCTAAAGCTTAAGACTGGTCCCATTTCTCCCAACCATTGATGTGGAAAGGTGACTCTAACTGCTGGTGACAGTAACCGGTGTTAGTATCAGCCATGTGATCTTGGACAATTAATCACTGGATCTGCATTTTCTTGTCTGTGAAATAAAGGGTATAATAATTCCTACCTGCCATTGTGAGGATTAAATGAATGAATACATATAAAGTGCTTAGAACATTGGCACATGGTGAGCTCTGTGTAAGTGTTATCTATAATTGTTATTTAACCACAAAGAGTGCATTATCTTTTCTTGCCTGCTAGTTTGATTCTGAAAATGGTGAAGTAAAAGCTAATTTTTCTTAGGGTTATCATGACTTAATTAGATTTGTAACTTGTCTTTGTGAGTCAGCCAAAGACAAATGGAACCTATTAACTTCGTAAAATTTGATATTTGGCTCTCAGCTTTATCATTGGCAATATTGTAAGAGTTAACCACATGAAGTTATTATTGCATTTGTGGAAAATGGTGGGAGGCATTATGTCTGCTATGAAATTCTCCCTTTTGAATGATTTCTTTTAGAAATTCAGGCCAAAAAAGCCATGTTTTCTTTAGAGACATGTTAAAGCTTTCTTCTTTTTCATCACGGTAATTTTGTAAATGGTCTTGAATCCCTCTTTGCTTTGGTTGCCAGGGAGCTCAGAACTAAATTTAAAGTTTAGTTTTAATATCTGGGCTTGTTCCTCCTTTTTTTTTTTTTTTTTACATTTATGTTTCTACTGTCATATGGCCTTAGTTTTCTAATTCAAAATTTATTTTTTGTTTGATTCCCTCTTTAGATTTTGCCATTTATATTCATGTTGTAAGTTATGGCACAATTCTTTGTGGAACAAGATGTAGTAGAAACAAATAACACCAAATTTGTAGCGTTTTTAGAGTGTGTTGTGAGTTTGCCATCAATATGTTATTCTGTGTCACCAAATTCCTTTTGGAATATACAGTCATTTCCTGCCTGATGATTTTCAGAGAGCTAGGGACTGCATATGTGATGGTGGTCCCATAAGATTATAACACAATATTTTTACTGTATCTTTTTTGTATTTAGATAGCTACAAATTTTCAAATTTAGGTACCCTACTAATAGCATTGCCTACAGTATTCAGTACAATAACATGCTGAATAGGTTTGTAGCCTGGGAGCAATAAACTATACCATACAGTGTAGATATGTAGTAGGCGATACTACCTAGATTTGTGTAAGTACACTCTATGATGTTTGCACGATGATGACATCACCTAAAGACACATTTCTCAGAACTTATCCCTGTTAAGCAATGGACAGTTGTAATCTCAATGTAAAAAGTAACATTCTTAGCTATATTTTTTCATCATGGTATGTATTGGGAAGTCCATGTGGTTTGGTCATATTCCTCAGTCATTTTTATTTCAGAATAAATTATATTCTGAAATAATATAGTTGTTTTTGTTATTCGGGAAAGTGGTTTTGTGGTCAAGTAAGTTTGGGAAATACCCAGTAAGCTTCATTGCTTCAAGATTTTTCAGGACTGGGAGCCGTGGCTCATGCCTTTAATCCCAGCACTTTGGGAAGCCAAGGAGGGTGGATCACTTGAGGTCAGGAGTTTGAGACTAGTCTGGCCAACATGGCGAAACTCTGTCTGTACTAAAAATACAAAAATTAGCTGGACATGGTGGCACGTGCCTGTAGTCCCAGCTACTCGGGAGGCTGAGGCAGGAGAATTGCTTGAACCTGGAAGGCAGAGGTTGCAGTGAGCCGAGATCATGCTACTGCACTCCAGCCTCGGTGACAGAGAGAGACTCTGTCTCAAAAAAACAAAACAAAAACAAAAACAGAAATTTTTCTGGAGTCTTTAATTTGTTCAGGTAAACAGTCAGCCCTATGTATCCCTGGGTTCTGCATCTGCTGATTCAACCGACTGCTGATAAAAAAATATTTGGGAAAAAAAACCCAAACCCAAACCAATTAAAAACAGATACAAAAATAAGAAAATATGAATTTTAAAAGACTATTTATGTGGCATTTATATTATATTAGGTATTATAAGTAATCTAGAGATGATTTCAAGTATGCAGGAGGATGTGCATAGGTTTAATGCAAACATAATGCCATTTTATATAAGGGACTTGAGCATGGGCAAATTTTTGAACCTATTCCCCTGTGGATACTGCAGAACAACTGTATTGTTATTCTCTAAAAGAAAGCAATATAAGGTAGCAATTTTCCAACTTAATATGACCAAGGCACTCCTCTCAATTCCCGCAATTTTTTTTCTCTCCAATTTTTTTTCCTAACTGAAACTCCAGTTAATATTTTAAGGAACTAGGGTTCTCAAGTATAGACTAATTTCCCATAGACATGGTTTTGCCTACATTGGCAAGTGCCACTTTTTCAATAAGTCCATAAGAAAAATCTGAAAGGGCTGTTCACCATTAATTAAAAGCATTCCTTAGAATCAGAAATCTTGAAGATGCCTTAATATTGGAAAAAATTATCTTATTGTAATAATAAATGAAGATTATTTGGAAACAAATATACATTTTTAGTGCTGGACCTTCACTGTTTTTGCTTAAAGTCTATTTGTCTGGGCAGAAATATAAAATCAATGACCATGTTACTAATGTGACATTTAAGCTGTCAATATCATGGAGCCACGCTTTAGCTTTAGACAGAGTCAGATTAGAAATGAGTCTAAGAGTTAAAGAGATCAAGCTGTGAATAGAAGAATTTTTTAAATGACATGCTTGGGAAATGAAAGTAATTACTTTTGAGCACTTTTACCATATATATATACATTTCTCAAACACAAAGCATAATTTTATTAAGATTGACAAGGCCAATCTATAATTAAAGCAGTTCAGAAAGACATTTTAACAGAGATTTACTTTTTCTTAAAGTGGAACACAATGGATACTGCTAAGTGGAGCCATCTAATAATAAAGCATTCTGGCTGCCTGCCTTTGGTTCCAGAGAGCACAGTGGGGCTGGCTCCAGAATTCTAGATTCCTCTATTTATGCAGACATTTTTTTCCAGAGAGTCGATACCTTCCAGCTCAGTTTTCCTATCCTAATCAGAACCAAAACAGTTAGCATTCGTTTCACACTTAACATGTACCAAATTTGCGTATGTGTCATCTTGTTTGTTATAACAAGATGGATCAGGAAAGTGTTAGTAGAGATAATTATGCCTGGTTGGTTAGGAGTTCAAGCCATGGAGTCAGACAGACCTTGGGTTTAAAGCCAGTTCTACCATTAACTCTGTAACTTTGGGCAGGTCACCTAATCACTCCAAGCCTCAGCTTCCTCTTCTATAAAATGGGAGTAATAATATAATCTAATTTATAAAATTTTTATAGGATTAAATGAGATAATCCAAAGTGCTTGGTGCATAGTAAATGCTCAATAAACACATAACTATTATTATTTTAAACTATACAAAAATTTGCTAAACAAATTGCAGAACTGATTCTATTTATCTGTTGCAACACTGAGAAAAAAATAAAATCTGATAAACATTTTTGGAACATGGCTGGTTGTAATGGCTCATGCCTGTAATCCCAGCACTTTGGGAGGCTGAGGCAGGAGGATTACTTAAGCCCAGGAGTTCAAGATCAGTCTGGGACACATAATGAGACCCTGTCTCTACAAAAATTAGAAAAACAAAAACAAAAACTTATCTGGACATGGTGGTACATGCCTGTAGTCCTGGCTACTTGAGAGACTGAAGCAGGAAGGTCACTTGAGCCCAGGAGTTTGAGGTTACAATGAACTAAGATTGCACCACTGCACTCCAACCTGGGTGACAGTGAGACCTCATCTCTTAACAATTGTTTTTTTCTTTTTGTGGAACATGATAGCAAATACGAAAAGGAAATGTTTGTGGAAATAGAAGACGATAATGAACAGAGGCAATAGTCTAACATTTATAAAAGTGGAAACATGGCAAACCATTAGAGCATTTCGAAGTTAAATTATAAATAAGTTAGTTGATAACTAACACCATACATTCTTTAATGAATTTAGAAGAAAATTAGATTCAAGAAGGGTGACTTGTTCAAGGTTGCAGAAACAGGAAGAGCTAGGATGTGAACTCTGATCTCTGTATTCCCAGTGAGGAAATCATACAGTGCTAAAGCTGGGGACAGCTGCCTGCCTGATGAGTATGCTGCTGACCCTGCCTAACAAGGTCCTGGCATGAGTTCTACCATGACATCAGGATGAAATTGGACAGATAAGAGTGCAAATCCAAATGGTGTCACTTTTTAGCTCTGTGAAATTGGGATAATAATTCAGAATCGTTGTAAAATTTAGGGAGATGATGCTTACAAAGTGACTGGGTAGATTGGTTACGGTTGAGAAGTCCTGTGGTGGGTAGAGGGCACCTCTTCTGCACTAATCTAGGCAGAACAGATTTGGAATGGCCCCAGTCCTCACCCCATAGGGTGGAGACTTAGACACAATGTATTTTATTTCCTTTACCCAGATATAAAGAAGGAAATAGAAAGGCTTTCTCATCCCCATTATTTTTTAACAACCTTGTTTATAAACTTTATCTACATAATCCAAAATAAAATATTAAAGCTCCTTAATAGGCTCTTAGAAGTACCATTTTGGCAAGCGCTTCTGAACGTGCTTACTGCATCTTGGGTTTGTAGTTACAGTAAGTCAATATGTACTTTTAGATATAATTTGAAGTTTACACTTTAATATTAGATACATAAAAGAACCTCAGAAAATGGCATATTCAAATAATGCTCCATCAACATTTGATATTAACTACCATCAATTGGGAGCAACATAAGCATTTAGGTGTTACAAAAATATCTTGAATTTTGTGAGCTGAGGAACATTGAGGGCAAGGAACAGAGCAGGAAGGGGAGAAGGGGACCGTGGAAAATGTCAGCTGAAGCCTGAGGAAGGAGTCAGGACAGGAAAAGACACTGAGGACTGTGGGTCGTTGTACTGTAAGGTATGCATAACAGATCTTATGGTCTAAAGAATAGAATAGGTGCAAGCATCTGAACACACATATAAATATAAAAATAAAATTGAGTCGGTAATTTGATTTTTGCTGGCTCTTTGGCAATAACCATATTTCCCTGCCTCTTGCCTCTGCTGTCTTCCTCTGGTGTAAGTTAGGGGCATCCCATATACATCTCATCTCACATGCTCTTACAATGTAACCTTAACATGCCTCAAGAGAGCTAGGGTTTATGCTCCCTCTCATTGAGCCGAAAGAATGTAGCAGAAGTGACTCCAGTTGACTTCCAAAGCTAGGTCATAAAAGGCAATATGGCATCCACCTGGCTCTCTCTCAGGACAGCTGCCCTTGGAACCATGTTGTGAGGAAGCTCAGGCCACATGGCGAGGCTTCATGTGGATGTTCTCGTTGACAGCTCCAACTGGGCCCCCAGCCAGTCACCAGCACCAATCACCTGATTGTGAATGAATGAGCCTTTAGAGGATTCCTGCCCCCTGCCTTTGATTCTTTCAGCCAATGTCTGAGACTTTAAGTAGAGTCAAGCCAGCCTTGCTATGCCCCATTTGAACCCCTGACCCATAGGAACTGTGGGAAATAATAAATGATTTTTGTTGTTTTAAAAGTCTCTACGTTTTGGGGTGATTTACTACACAACCACAGTAATCCAGAGCAAATTCTTTTCCCAGTTATTTCTGAGAATGCCTGGGGGCATCACAAATGCATCTCATAAATGACCTTCTCATGGTGTTCAGCTTTGTTTCCTGTGGGATGGACACTGCTCAAGAAGTCATGCAAAGTGCAATGCACGCAAGGGTGACCGGGATGATTAGAACTAGGGCAGGCTTGCTTGGGAAACTTCACATGTTTTTGATTAGTTATTTGAAATAAGCTGGAGAGTAGCTGAAAGACCATTACCTGAAAGAGAAGTAACATATGACACTATTTGGAGGTTTAAGTATGTGTACATAAGTACGCGTACTTATTGCATACATAGTCAGTTGCATGCTGGGTATGCAGTTGGGGGATTCAGCTCCAGGGGGAGGGTGGAGGAGTTCCATTTAGGGGTACAAACAGCAGGCAACATGACCCTTTCAAGTGGTGCCCATTTGGTCATAGACTCTCAGCCTTCATACCCACAGTCACCATCTTTTCAGGGACTCCAGAGAATGTGGTTTGGAATGCAGGAGGAGTCAGGAGATCTTGTATATACTTTGGCCACTGGGAAATGTCTGCTTCTGTACTGGACTGGTTCAAAGGAAGAACATTTAGAATTGTGTTTGGCTGCAAGTAACAGAAAACCTGAAGAAATGGTGGCTAAAACAAATAAGAACTTTTATTTTTTTCTCATGTAAAAGAAGTCCAGAGGGAGGCAGCAGGGAGCTGGTCTATGGTTCTGTGATGTCATCTTGTTACCTCATGGTTACAATACATCAGCTCCCTTTCCAGACATCACATTTGGACTCTAGACAGGAGGAAGAAGGAAAGGCAAAATATAAAAAGGTACGTGCCAATTTTTTTTTTAAAAAGTGTATTCTCACTGTGTCCTCCATTGCCTTAAGGAGCTTTCCTAGAAGCTCTACCTAAACAATTCTATCTATACCATACTGGCTAGGATGAGTCATGCACCTTTCCCTAGTTGCAAGGCATCTGGGATATGTAGTTTAGTAGGTGGGCACATTCTGCCTAAACCAAACAGCGGATCTTCTGTTAAAAAAGAAGCCATGGGGCCGGGCGCGGTGGCTCAAGCCTGTAATCCCAGCACTTTGGGAGGCCGAGACGGGCAGATCACGAGGTCAGGAGATCGAGACCATCCTGGCTACCCCGGTGAAACCCCATCTCTACTAAAAATACAAAAAACTAGCCGGGCGAGGTGGCGGGCGCCTGTAGTCCCAGCTACTAGGGAGGCTGAGGCAGGAGAATGGCGTGAACCCGGGAGGCGGAGCTTGCAGTGAGCTGAGATCCGGCCACTGCACTCCAGCCTGGGCGACAGAGCGAGACTCCATCTCAAAAAAAAAAAAAAAAAAAAAGCCATGGAGTTTGGACCATTCTGAGAGTGGTTCCTGATTTTAACAAGGGGGGCTGATTTTAGCGAGGCTACGTGTATGCTATTAATAGAAAAAACACAGGCTTTGGAATCAGAAAGAAAAATACCAATTACTGTTGTGTGATATTGGGTCAAAGACTCACTTCCTTTGTGCCTCATTTCCCCTGGTTTTAAAGATTACATTACATTAAATTTTTTCAAAAAGACACAAAATGACCAGCACAGCACTTGGACATAGGACACTTGCAAGACAATTAGTTCCTCTTTTTGCAAAGGATCTTAGCTAGGACATGCAGAGTCCAGACCAATTAGACTCTCCCAAGTCCCCTAGGCCCTTCTGCATAAGCAGGAAGTAAACTCCCTATCCCTGTCCTCAGCCAGAATGAAGGCCCCAAGGAATCTAAATCCCTTAATGCCAGGAGAGACAAATGGAACTCCTGCGGCAGGTTTGTGGACTTTGGGGGCACTGACCCTTCTGAAACCCTTCTCGTGAAGAAGTCTAGGAACTGCGTAGGAGTATTGGAGGTGCCTAATAAACAGCTCTGTATGAAGAGGTGATTAACTTAGATGGTTGGCATCTCTCCGTAGTCATAAGATGTGGGTTTTATGAAATACAGGGTAAGAGATTTCAATTGGTGACAGTCTTAAAGGCCTTGATGACTTAATATGAAAATGAAAGAAGTTGACATTATGATATGATTAGATGGGTGCTTAAGGGTGAGAAGAGAGATGGAGAGAGGAACAGAGACCATCACAGATGGTATTTCCTCAGGCTAGGCACATGAGGGCTCAGAGCTGTGGCTGTGGAATTATTTAGTTAAGGTAATGCTAATTCCTAGTACAGATAGACTCTCCAAAATCTCAGTGGATTTGTACAACAAAAGTTTAGTTCTCACTCTTGTAAAGTTCAAAAAAGGTCCAGATTGGGGCAGTTTTCCTCCAAGTGATTTGGAAACCCAAACACCTTTCATCTCCTGGGTCCTTCATCATCAATGACAGGCAATGACAGGGAAAGAACATGGATGATCCTGCATGGGTGGTTTTGTGGGCCAGTCCTGGAAGTAATGCTCATTCATTATATTGACTAGAAATCAATCACATGGTTACATCTCTTTCTGCAAGAAAGGCTGGGAAATGCAATCCAGCTGTGTACCCAGGAAGGCTGGAGAAATGGGTTTTGTGAACATCTAGCTGGTGTCTACCATGGAGATGAGAAAAAAGTCCAAGTCAAAACTGTAGCCTTTGAATAACAAAACCTTAGGCCCCAAATAGGATTTTAAAGTCATTTTGTTCATCCTCTTTATTTTGAACTTAGTTCTATTTCAAATAAAGGCAACAGGCTTTGCACATACTGTGCTAGGGTTTGTGGGCAACCTAAAGAGGAGCTCCATCCTGCCTCATCCCTGTCTTCTCTCTGAGGAAGACAATGCCACGTGGGAGGGGGCAGAACAGGAGCCAGATGTGTGTGATGAAATGTAAGATGCAACAGAGGATTACTAAATGACAGGGGATCTTTCAGAGGTGTTTCACTTCAATGTTAGTGAAATATGTAAGTGTGAAGATGGTACTATAAAGCTGGTAACAATCAGTAAACATTAGCTTTAGCCAAGTGGTTCTTGAAGTATGATCCCTGGACCAGCCACATCAGGCTCATTTGGCAACTCATTGGAATTGCAAATTCTCAGGCCCACCCCAGATCTACTGAATGAGAAACTCCAGGGCAGAGCCCAGCAATTTGTGTTTTAGTAAGCCCTCCGGGTGTTCTAATCTATGAAGTTTGCAAAACTCTGCCTCAGAGTACATCAGCTTTGCAGATATATATGTATTTTAGATATTCAGGCCTTTGAGACACCCTAAACTGTAAAGGTTTCCACTGTTCTTCCATGTTTATTCTAATGTAAGATTATTTTATCATCAATATCACATAATATCTGAAACCTAAAGAAACTATATAAAGTTATATAGATTGTATTTTCAACAGTTATCCAAACTGTTATGTATCATTAGTTTAATATTCTTTGGAGTCATAAGGGCATTTTGATCTAAAGGTCAGTTAGTGCTTAATTGCCTTGTTGGTCATTAATGGTGTTGTACACTGGAGCTTTTATAAGTCATGGCTCATAGATTCCTCATGTACTCAATAGCAGTGATACAGGGGAAACAACCAACCATCCATCACCGTCCAATCACTGAAGTCAGAAGGGCCCATTTCTTCACTGGTTTCACTGCATATCGTACCCTGACCCCTATTTATTACCATAGCAGGTATCGGAGGGTGGTGACATGAGGGGCAATGAGGCTTCAGGAGCCGGTGCTAACAGTGATACAGGATTAGGGGAAGTGGCAGCTCTTCTGAGAGGCAAGAAGTTGCTGAGAAGTGTGATGACCTTGCTTCTAAATCTCAGTTCTGCCACCACTGACTCTATGAGACCCTTTTGATTTTCATTTCTGTGACATGAAAGACCTGGATTTGGTCTGTGGGTTTTAACTTCTTTGGAGCCATGGTCCCCTTCAGAATAATATGTACATGTGCATATATACCCCCAGTCCACCGCCCTGGAATAGATGGTCTCTATGAGCCATTCCAGCCCTGACCTCATTGAAAGTTCTCATGCTTCTAGGAAACACTATGGAAAGGAAAAGTTCATTACTTACATTCTGGAAATAAATATTGCCATCATCCTTCATGAGCCTGTGGGTGCATAAGTCTCATGCTGTAAAAAACACCTTCAATCAGTTTAATCTAATTAATCTAGTTAATGAAGTCACTCTGATCTGTAACGCTGGTCTCAAGGTAGGGAAGTGGGCAATTCATTCCCAGTGTTCAGGTAGGAAAAAAGGCAAAGGGCTCATACTTTTTTTACAAAGTAGAAATAAAAGTTTTACATTTTCTTTAAGTTTTCATTTGTTATTTTCAACAGGGTTAGGAAGCAGCCAATCATAACTCAAGCTATTGGGTAGTAATTATCCTTCATCTGCTAATTTCTAGGCAGGAAAAATATGATTAAAATGAGTTTCCGCACAGCTGTTGATTAGACATAATGGCAGAGTCATCATCATAAAACTAATAATCAGAGCAGAGCTAACATTTGGAAAGTTATTGTTGAGTAACTGGATGGCTCTAAAAGCCAAAAACAATGTCCAACTAACTAGAAAATTACCACCGTCCCCACATACTTTCCTGTCTACACTTCAATATCAATTAAACACAGCAAACTAAAACCAGTTAATTATATCAATTTTGAGGTCAACTTTCAACAACTCAAACCTCCATGATAAACAAACCACAATATTGAAAGCTTTTTTGAGAAATCAATAAACAAACAGCCATCATTCTAGGAAAAGCTGCAACACAGTTAACAACACATCAATAAATTATAAACAAACTTTGTACTTTGATTAGCTCAAACCCCCTGTTGCCTCCCCCTGCCCCGAATACGCATTCTCATTCTATTCAGGCCAGTGTGCCTGTGGCCCACGGATGCTGCAGTTGGACAGCTATTGGAGGTCTCCGCTGAGCAGCTCTTTGCAATTGCAAAGCTCCCACTGGAAAACAGAGATTAATGAGCTCACAAATGGAACAGCCCATAATTTCAGATCTTGGTGATGATAACAAGGAGCTCTTTAGGATTCTCCTTGTTTGATAACAGAATCACTTTCTTTCTTTCATTTGTCATCCAGAAGTCTAAAGTCAGTGGCAGTAATGGAAAGTTGGGCTAATGTGGAGATATTCCAAACAGAACAAGAACAAATGGGATTCTTGGCTTGTCTCTCACTGTGATCCTGATTGAAGACCACTGGACAAGGTCTGTCAAGACTAACTGCAATCCATTGGAAGTCATTGGAGAGCCAAAGGTGAATGAAAATGAAAGTATACTAGGGAGGTGTGGTAAGATGGCCAATGGTAAAGACAATTGCAACTTTAGGGCATTTATGTTTGGAGTATTACTATCTTTTGTTGTTTTCTCTCTACTTTTGCCTCCTCTTACTTTTTTTTTCTTTTTACGCATTTACATTTCTTAGAACTCTCTTTCATTGTCCTGGCTGGAAGCACTGGATTCCTTCTATCAAATGAACTAAAATATTTTCCAGGATGTCAGGTCAATCTGGGCAAACTTTCTCAACATAACCATCCCTACATTCCAATATCCCTCTTTTTCATTTTTCCTTTAAAAATAAATGTGCATTTTTTCCTCAAAAGTGACTGAGCTCCGTACTCCAGGCAACCACTGTTTTTAGATCATCCAGATGCTTTGACACACGGTTTTATGTTTTAATAGAAGAAGGCTGAATATAGATTACAAAATCATCTGTCTCCTTTTCCATCATAAGGATGCGACAACTCAATCTCAATTCCTCAACAAACAGCAGTCTTCTCACGTGGGTAAAACTCCATAATGTTAAAGTCATTGCTTTGCAAAGACATTCTCATAAGATTCTATTTCCAGGAAAACTCAAAATTTCTAGTGCTATAAGTGTTGGTCACTTTGACAGAAGAGAGATGATCAAATATTTGAAATTTTCGTCAAGAATTAAGGAATTATCTAACTTTTTTTCCCCCCTGGGATTACTTTGAGGAAAAGGAATGAAATGTAGAGGCTCTAACTGTGAGGAGTTGGAGGACAAAGACTCCACTGGCAGAAGCATGAACTAAAGGGAAAAGATGATGAGAATTATGGCAGGGCACTGAATTCGCAGGGAAGGAGTTCTCTTGAATGCTATTGGTCAGTGTTTGTCCTCAACTCTGCACACAAAGCTGTAGGCCTTGTTGCCTACTTTCTGGGTTACAATTGAAGCCAATAACTATAGTTCCCCAGGACCAAAATGGGCCCCTCCTACTCGTGGTTCTAGGAGGATGATGCACAATTCCTACTCACGCCCTCTTTGGAGAGGGCTCAGCTTCCCTGCTTGGGATGAGATTCCTGCCAGTGTGCCAGGAGATATTCCTGGAGAATTTCACGAGGTCTAAACTAGGGAAAAGTTTCACTTCCCATCCCCTTGTAGTTTCTTCTCAACCCCCTATGTTCTCATTCTCATATTTTAGGACATGTCTATTAATGGCATGATATAGAATGGATTGAGGTAGATTAAGAAAAAGTTGCAATAATATTGAGATGTTAAGATTAGCGTTTCTGCTATAAGTCCTGTAGAATCACTGGAAGTTTTGAAGTGCCAAAGGATGTCCAGAGACCTCAGAACCACTTACTAAATCTTTGCTTTTCTTATCTTTATATTTCAGGATCTGGGTGGTCTCCTTTTGACTTCACTGAATTTCTCAAATTTTACCTGCTGTAGCCCAAATTAGACTCTGCTTCTCCTTTTCTTGCCATCACCAGGAAAAGGGTGGGAATGGGTGATGCTGAAGTTGAGGTGTATTAGTCCATTCTCACATTGATATAAAGAACTACCTGCAAGGTGGGCTGATCACTTGAGGTCAGGAGTTTGAGACCAGCCTGGCCAACATGGCGAAACCCCATCTCTACTGAAAATACAAAAAAAAAAAAAAAAAAGTAGCTGGACATGGTGGTGGGCACCTGTAGTCTCAGCTACTTGGAAGATTGAGACATTAGAATTGCGTGAACTGGGGGGTGGGCAGAGGTTGCAGTAAGCCAAGATCATGCTACCGCACTCCAGCCTAAGCAACAGAGCAAGACTCCATCTCAAAAAATAAAAAAAATTTTTTTAAAAAAAAAAAGAAAGAAAAAAAGGACTACCTGAGACTGGGTAATTTATAAAGAAAAAAGATTTAATTGACTCACAGTTTCACAGGCTATACAGGAAGCATGGCTGGGGAGGCCTCAGAAAACTTATAATCATGGCAGAAGGCAAAGAGGAAGGAGGCACATCTTATGTGGCAGGAGCAGGAGGAAGAGAGCAAAGGGGGAAGTGCTGCACACTTTTAAGCAAGCAGATCTTGTGAGAACTCACTCATTTTCATGAGAACAGCAAGGGGGAAGTCCTCCCCGGATATGGTTTGGCTGTGTCCCCACCCAAATCTCATCTTGAATTGTAGCTCTCATAATTCCCATGTGTTATAGGAGGGGCCTGGTGGGAGATAATTGAATCATAGGGCGATTTCCCCTATGCTGCTCTTGTGGTAGTGAATAACTCTCACAAGATCTGATGATTTTATAAGGGGAAACTCCTTTCTCTTGGCTCTCATTCTCTCTCTGGCCTGCTGCCATGGAAGATATTCCTTTCACCTTCCACCACGATTGTGAGGCCTCCCCAGACACATGGAATTGTGAATCCATTAAACCACTTTTTCTTTATAATTTACCCAGTCTTGGGTATGTCTTTATCAACAGTGTGAAAATGGACTAATACAGCCCCCATGATTCAATCACATCCTAGCAGGACCCTCTTCCAACAGTGAGGATTACAATTTGACACGAGATTTGGGTGGGACACAAAGTCGAACCATATCATTAGCAGAGAAATTGCAGGAACTTACTTCAATCGACTGTGAGAAGATGACTCCACACCATTCTCTGCATGAGTTGGCATCACACAATTAAGACAGTCTGATAGACTGATCAGATCTTATAACCTAGACCAAGGAGGCCATTATATCATTCATCACAAGTCTACAGGCAGGCCCTGGTCAAGGCTGGCCTAGGGAGGAGAAAAAGAAAAGAGGAAGCAAGTCATGATGGGTCAATACCACCTTCTCTTTCTCAGCCTTCTACACCCTAGCCTCTGCTGTTATTCTCAGCTGATGATCTCACTCTCCAGGTTTTTAGGAAAACAGAAGTCAGACGTACAAGTCTACGGAGGTAGGGCCTCTCTTCTCTATAGTTTGAGTCTCTCCTCCCACCAAAGGCCAACCCTCCACTTCACCTTCTCAAGAATCTTTTCCCTTTGTTTCTCCTCTCACTTCAAAATCTTCAGCATTTCTCCCCCACTTTTTTTTTTTTTTTTCCAGACAGAGTCTCACTCTGTGCCTTAGGCTGGAGTGCAATGGTGCTATCTCAGCTCACTGCAACCTCCACCTCCTGGGTTCAAGTGATTCTCCTGCCTCAGCCTCCCGAGTAGCTGGGACTACAGGTGCGTGCCACCACACCCGGCTTATTTTTATGCTTTTAGTAGAGACCGGGTTTCAGTATGTTGGCCATGCTGGTATCAAACTCCTGACCTCATGATGTGCCCACCTCAGCCCCCAAAAGAGCTGGGATTACAGGTGTGAGCCCCCACACCCAGCCAGCATCTGCCACTTTACTCAATTACTGTCATCACTAGATAGAGATGTCCTTAAAAACACAGAATAACCCCCCCTCAACCCATATGTTTCTCCTGATGCTTTCCCATTTCTCTTTTTTCAAATGCCAGCATCAGGATATGGGTAGGAATGGCAGTAGGGTGATCTAGAGAAGGTAAGTAGGGAAGAAAATGTAACTCTATTATGAGAACAGGTTAGACTTCTCCCTGCACAGGAAGGGGTAGTGGTGATGGGTACTTGTAGGTAAGTGTGAGCAGAGTGTGAGGATGAGTGTTCATTCTAACAAGCATTTAGTGAGCACCTACTCTCTGATAGATACTCTGCCAAGTGCAGGGAACGTAAGGATGGCTAGCATTTTGTCTCTTCCCTGTGAGTGCAGAAGTGTGAGCCTAGAAAAGAGAGGAGGAGAGGAAGAAGGAAGAGAGAAGAAGGAAAGAAGTCAAGGCAGCAAGAGAAGCTAACTGTCCCCATCGCCAATCTCACCTCCATCCCAGTGACACAGATTCCTGGGGCTTGCTAAAAATGATGGCTAGGATCATGGCCTCTAATATAACATCTTCTTTAGAAAGCCCTGAATGGCTTGAACTTAGGAGGTCAAGGCTGCAGTTAGCTGTGATTGTGCCACTGCACTCCAGCCTGGGCAACAGAGCAAAACCCTGTCTCAAAAATAAAAATAAAATAGAAAGCCCCTGAGATTTATTGAGCCCTTGTTCTGCACAACTCTGCTTTCAGCTTCCTATCCTTGTATTCTTGAGCACACTAGGCCTTTTACCCAGCCCAGGAGCAGTAGCAGTAGGGCTGGGATCAAGATGGTAGTCGACTATTAGTACAATTTTCCAAGAGCCATAACCTTAACCTAGTAGCTAGGCTCCAGATGTTTCTCTCAATGCACAGGTCTTTTGGGAAGCCTCCTGTAGACTCAAACACAAAACTCTTCTGGTTTAAGTGTCAATATGCTTTAGTTTTTTGTTGTTTGTTTGTTTTTTGAGACAGAGCCTCACTGTGTCACCCAGGCTGAAGTGCAGTGGTGTGATCTCAGCTCACTGCAACCTCCACCTCCCAGGTTCAAGTGATTCTCCTGTTTCAGCCTCCTGAGTAGCTGGGACTACAGGCACATGCCACCATACCTGGCTAATTTTTGTATTTTTAGTAGAGACAGGGTTTCACCATATTTGTCAGGCTGGTCTCAAACTCCTGATCTCAGGTGATCTGCCTGCCTTGGCCTCCCAAAGTGCTGGGATTACAGGCATGAGCCATCATGCCTGACCAATATGCTTTAGTTACAATGGTCACTTAAAAACTTAGAAAATTGTTTCTCACTCTGTGTTCATGCTGTAAGATTGAGGTGACTTTGAGAAGGCAAAGCATTTCCTCTTAACACCTTTCATGTTCTGTATCATTTAAAGATAGTGCTGGGCTGCATGCAAGAGGAAGTGGCACTGGCAGTGGCTGAAATAAGTAGGGAGGTTATTTATCTCATGCATCAAAGAATTCCAAGGTAGGCCATAGGGCGGATACTGCAGGTCGTGGTGACCCCAAAGATCCAGGTCCCTTCTCTCTTCCTGTTCTACCACCTTCAGATAAGTGCTTGGCACTTTTCTGCTTGCTTGTAATACAGCAGCTGAAGATCCAGGCAGGGCATCTATATTACAGACAGGAAGGAAAAAAGGGGGCACAGGGCAAGAGGCTAAAGTGCCCACCAGCCAAGTCAGTCTCCTCTAAAAAGCTTTCCTGGGATCTCTACCCAGTGGATTCCACTTATATCTCACTGGTCAGAACTGGGGCACATAAGCCTCTTACTGTAAGGGAATCTGCAGAGGTATTTTAGTTTTCTAGCCTTTTTATGTGATGAAGACAAGGGAAAATTGAGCACTGGATGGCTTTTGGGTAGCTCACAGTGTGTGCCACACACCCCATGGAGCTTTCTCCCCAAGCAGGAGTTTTCAGCCTGAATGTCCATTAGTATCTCTGTGGTCTTTTAAAATTAAAGCCCGGGAGTCCTCAGACTAATGAAATTAGAATCTGCAGGTGGAACATAATGTCAGCAATTTTATTTTTTTAGAGACAGAGTCTTACTCTATTGCTCAGAGTGGAGGGCAGTGGTGTAATCATAGCTCACTGTAATGCTGGCCTCCTGGCTCAAGTGGTGCTCCTGCCTCAGCCTTACAAGTACCTGGAACTACAAATGCAGCCTTACAAGTACCTGGAACTACAAGTGCATGCCACCATGCCTGGCTAATTTTAAAGTTTTCTGTAGAGATGGAGGACTTGCTATATTGCCTAGGCTGGTCTTGAACTCGTGGTCTCACACAATCCTCCTGCCTCAGCCTCCCAAAGTGCTGGGATTACAGGCGTAAGTCACTGTGCCTGGGCTACATCAGTAAAGTTTTAAAATCCTCAGGTGATTCCAACGTGCAGCCAAGATCTGAAGCCATTATTCTGCAGGCTGCCCTGAGTGTTAATTTTAATGATTCTCATTAGAAACAAGTGATAGACTATAAAATGTTAGAGGTTGGGCAGGACCTTCATCATCATAGAACAAGATTTGCTCAAGGTTAAATTTGTAGTCAATGAAGAGTTTGGGGTGGCATAGCCCAATCCTCCACCCCACCCCTGCAAATAATAATAGCCCCTGCTCAAGTTTCCGATTATATCCAGTCAAATGCAATGTGAAATATGTGGCTGTTTGGAAGAATTAAACCTTGATCCAATTAGTACTGAAGGTTGAGGAGAGCAGGTAGCCTTGGACTGTAGCTGTCTCTCCTACACTCCAGTAATGATGCTCAGCTTGAAATCCAATTTGGGATGAGTGTGTAATTTAAATGTTTATTTAATTCAGAGCCACTTCTCTGTAAATAGGATACTCAGGGGCTTGAATTACCAAAGCTCTCTCTACCCAAGGCTCCCTTACTAATCTGCTCCTGACATTATTCACTGTGTGTGCAGCTGCCAAAAAGCCCAATGCTAAATGCCCTCATTCAGCTGGAGATTTTGTCTTCTGAAGTCAAACAGCTGGTCTGTCGAAGTCCCTGGTGGTGTTGATTAACATGGGGTTTTCCAGATTTTTGCATTGATGACAGCCTACAGATTATCCATCCAAACTAAAGCTTGGGGAGGTGGAGTGACTTGCCAAAGGTCACCGAGATTATTTGTTGCAGCACCAGGATAATAACATCAGCCTTTAGGTTAACTCGACTGGAGGTTGTGTGTGTGTGTGTGTCTGTGATGTGGTTAGGCTTTGTGTTCCTACCCAAATCTCATCTTGAATTGTATTCCCCATAATCCCCACAGTCCCTATAATCACCAAGTGTCAAGGGAGAGAGCAGGTGGAGGTGATTGAATCATGGGGCAATTTCCCCCATGCTATTCTCATGATAGTGAGTGAATTCTCATGAGATATGATACTTTTATAAGGGGCTCTTCCCCTTTGCTCAGTTCTTCTCCTTCCTGCCGCCTTGCAAAGGTGCCTTGCTTCCCCTTTGCCTTCTGCCACAATTGTAAGTTTCCTGAGGCCTCCCAGCCATATGGAACTGTGAGTCAATTAAACCTCTTTCCTTTTATAAATTACCCAGTCTTGGGTAGTTCTTTATAGCAGCATGAAAATGGCCTAATACGGGGTGTGTGTGTGTGTGTGTGTGTGTGTGTGTGTGTGTGTTTTGTGTTTTTTTAGAAAGGGTCTTGCTCTGTTGCCTATGCTGGTGTGCAGTGGCACAATAATAGTTCATGGCAACCTCAAACTCCTGGGCTCAAGCCATCCTTGTGCCTCAGCCTCTGGATTGGTGAGGACTATAGGCATGTACCACCATGCCTGGCTAATTTTTTAATTTTAGTGGAGACAAAGTTTTGCTGTGTTGCCCAGGCTGGACTTGAATTTCTGGATTGAAGCCATCCTCCTGCCCCAGCCTCCTGAAGTGCTGGAATTACAGATATGAGCCACTGTGCCCAGCCTTGATGGGATGTTTTTACAAAGCAGAAACATAACAACTTTGACTAAAGATACACTGGTGCATAGTTATTGCCCTCTGAATTTTCAGCATAAACCTTTAAATAATTCAGAACCCCAAACACGCCCATCTTGCAGGAATAACTCAGCTAGCAGACGGAAAAGCAAATAATTCTATGCTTTTCCTGAATTGGCTGCCTGCCTGCACTGTTCAATTACACCAAAAACCCCTGTCAGCACCTAGCACATGCCTGGCCCACATGGGTTCATTTTAGACGGTTGTTGGTCTGAATTGATGCCTGCATGGGCTTTGCTTTGCCACCCATTATTTAGAACGCCTCTGCAGGACCACATTATTACCAGCTATTACATTTAGAGCAAAGCAACAAGAAATCAACTATCTTTGGGATTTATGTGAAAAAGACTCATGGTAGCTGGAAGTCATACATAGACTGATGAATGTTTTACGGTAATGTGCTCTCAAAGTTCAATTTCTTAAGTTCTCTAGGTGACGCAAAATGATTGATTTTGAAAATGAATGCTGAAGAAATAAATTGATTCCTTTGAAGTAAGCGGACCATTAATTCTTGACCTTAAAATCTCTAAAATGTTTTAAAAGGAGTTGACTTAGCAGTTACCGCATTTTATAGAATTAACTCTTTTTCTCTTCTTTTGTTATATTATCTTGCTGGGGCCCATCCACAAGCTTCATAGCTCCTAGAAAAATAGGATAGAGCCTGCTATTATCCATATGTTTCTTAATGCCTTACTTTAAACACACATGTAGTCAATGCTTGAAGGTATAGTGGGGGGCATTAAATCCATGGAAAAGCTCAAAGCCACGTTCTAGGCTACTTTAGGAAATGGCTGGTTATTTTGGCTGTGGCTCTAATTTGATCTCATTACTGAGGCTGACTGTCTTACAGCAATCCCTGGGGCAGTGTGATTTCGCCCACCAGGGCACAAGCTCCTCATTTGGTTGTGTCTATCCAGAGTGAGAGAGAGGCTCCACTTTACTCTGTGTGGAAACTTCCCCCAAGCCGCCACGGTGGAAGCTCTGGTGAACGGGCTTAAACTTCATTCATTTGTTTATTTCTTCATTCACTTATACCTTTATTTAGTCAATATTTAGTGGTTATCTACTATATGTTAAAAGGCCTGCCCCTAACATTTGGAGAGCAATTGGAGGCCCACATACTATATGCCTAAATTTTAAGTTATAAATCAAACTAATGAACTGTTCCATCATATACTGTCATAAAGACCTGGAAGGCCAGGTTCAAATGCACAATCCTAGAGCTCCCTGGAGTTCTGCATTGAAACTCGATGGTGTGTGGAGAGTTCCCCCATCCCCTGCCCTCGGCCTCCATGTGGGAACTGCTCTCCCTTTTCTTCCCTCCCCCTACTCTCCCTGTCTGCCCAGCATTCTGAGGAGCCCCACTTGCATGTACTGCTCCATGGCCACATTTCGGGCCTTGGGGCCTCACAATGGTGTGTGATCTGCCCTAGGGAAGATAGGAGGCCCACAAATCCTCCCTGGAAGTGCGTTTAGGGCCATGTGGTCAGGGACTTACTGGTTCCTGGGTACCCATAATGCCATCTAGAAGAGAAGACAATGGGTTCTGGGTGGGTACTTCCTTTGGCCCTGTAGACCCCTTATCCCATGGGGAGGGCACAGCTGCAAGGGCCCAGAGCAGACCCTCTGGGCATTGGTTCAGGCCCCAGGGCAGGGGCTTGGCTGCCCGCCGTCTGAGGATGGTGCTGTTTGCCAAGTGCTGCAAGGTGACAGTGAGCAAGACTCCTGATACTCTAACCTCACTGAGAGAGACAAAAATAAATGGATAGGCAGGCGAGGTGGCTCAGGCCTGTAATCCCAGCACTTTGGGAGGCCAAGGCAGGCAGATTGCTTGAGCTCAGGAGTTTGAGACAAGGCTGGGCAACATGGTGAAACCCTGTCTCTACAAAAAAATACAAAAAAATTAACCCGACATGGTGGTACGTGCCTGTAGTCCCAGCTGCTCTGGAGACTGAGTTGAGAGGATTTCTTGAGCACAGGAGGTCAAGATTGCACCACTGCACTCCAGTCTGGATGATAGAGTGAGACTCTGTCTCAAAAAAGAAAAAAAAAAAGAATAAAGATGAGTAGGATAAGGGTTTGGAGGCACTCGACCAGGTGATGAGATACAGAGTGATGGATGAATGCTACTTTAGAGTGACTAGGGAAAAGCCTCTTGGAGGTGACGATGTCTTCGCTGAGACCTAACTATACGGAGGCACTGTCCAAGCACAGGGAGCCCAGGGGCTGCAATGGCCCAGAGGCAGATTTGAGGAACCGGGTGGTAGGGAGCCCCTGGTACTGGGTTGGGGCTTGGGGGCAGTGAAAAATAGGCTGTGTTTGTAGTGGCCAGTAGGAGCTAAGTGATACAGGGCCTAGAGGAAAGAGAAATGGCCTGAAACTTCCCAACTGGCTGTCTCTGAGCAAAGGACATCCCTTGGCCTTAGCAGCCTCACCTGTAAAATTGAGATGCTTCATAACTATCTTGCCCCCTCAGAGGGCTGCAGAGGACCAGATGAGATGCTGCTGCTTCTGATATTGGACATGGGGTAACTAAGCAGTGATATGCAGCAATGAGCTACCGTGGACTGTGCCAGGGACTGCTGCTGGGAATGGCTCCGGAGTGTCTTGTTACAGCTCTAAAGGACGATTCTTTCTAGGGCGTACTCACTCCCCAACCCCCACTCTCAGATAGGCTTTGAAGCCCTTCTCATGGCCTTTGTCTGTCCAGGGAGACAGATCTCCGCCGATTGAGCAGAAAATGTCTGGGAGGCTGTGGAGCCAACACAGTCTGGACAAAGCAGCTCCTCTGCAACCCTGTCTCCCCTGTCAATAAGGAAAGCCCAACCTATCCCAGACTGTGCCCTGGCCAAGAGCTGGAGCAATGACTAAGAGTCAGTCCCAGGGGCTCCAAATCAAGACATCAATGGCCCACTTGGCACAGAAGCAACGTTAGCTCATCAAACACCAACTTGCCGGCATCAGCAGTGGGACTTTTCACACAACCACTCCCAGTTAAGACTGCTGCTTAGTGAGAGGAACCAGAGGCCACGTTGCATGGTGTTTCTTTTTTAAGTCAGTGTCTACACTGTGCCTTCTGAGTTGTCTGTTATCCTCAGTATAGATTGTAAGCTCAAACATTCCCAAAAGATCTTTTTGACATCTCTACAAGGTTCCAAGTTAAGGAATCTCTTCAGAGATTGTGTAACAGTAATGACTTCCACAATGGCAGTAGCTACCAGCTGTTACCCACTTTCTATTTGTCAGGGCCCACACTGAGCATTTGAATCTCACAACTACCCTATGAAGGCAGCACCATTATTATCTCATTTTACAGATGAGGAAAACAAATATGAAAGGGATTGAGTAGCTTCCTTAGGGTCATACATTGGAGATTTGAACCTAGGCTTGTTTGACTCCAAAGTGACACTCTATTTTTTTTTTTCAACTTTTATTTTAGGTTCAAGGGTACATATGCAGGTTTGTTACATAGGTAAACTCATGTCACAGGGGTTTGTTGTACAAATTATTTCTTCACCCAGGTACCAAGCCTAGTAGTATCAATAGTTATTTTTTTCTGATCCTGTCTCTCTTCCCCGCCTCCATCCTCAAGTAGGCCCCAGTGTCTGTTGTTCCCCTCTATACGTCCATGTGTTTCCATCTTTTAGCTCCCATTTCTAAGTGATAGCATGTGATATTTGGTCTTCTCTTCCTGAGCTAGTTTGCTAAGGATAATGGCATCCCGCTCCATCCGTGTTCCTGTGAAGGACATGATCACATTATTTTTTATGGCTGTGTAGTATTCCATGTTGTATATGTACCACATTTTCTTTATCTAGTCTGCCATTGATAGCCATTTAGGTTAATTCTGTGTCTTTGCTATTGTGAATAGTGCTGCCATGAACATTCGTGTGCATGTGTCTTTATGGCAGAAGAATTTATATTCCTTTGGGTATATACCCAGTAATGGGATTACTGGGTGAAATGGTAGTTCTATTTTTAGCTCAAAGTGACACTCTTAATCACAGTGCTGTAACATCATCATCATCATCAGCAGCAGCATCCTAATACATTTTTGGCAGAATTTTGCATACATTAAATCATTTAATCCTCATAACCCTAAAGATAGTTATTATTATCATTATCCCATTTTACAGATGAGGAAACGGGTACAGAGATTTTTAAATAACTGAAGTCTCATTGCTCATAGGTAGTTAGTTTTGTGAATAAACACCTATCACCGAGAGGGGTCAGCTGAGGCTTAGTGAGATGAAGCATCTTATCTAAGATCACATGACCAGTCAGTGGCAAGGCAGGGACTGAACCTGAAGTTTGCCTGACTCTCAATGCAAGCCTTTTAGAAATCTGCACTGAGTCTCCAACATGAGGACTCCCTGCCCCATATTTCAGTGCCTGGAGCAGAAAAACCTGGGTGGGGGTGCAAGAATTATTTTCACAGGGGTCCTTCCCGCGTGCATGTGCCACATGTGACTCAAGCACTTTGGGAAACTGAAGGTTCAAGGATCGTTGTCCAAGTCCTCCTGTGGTGGATGTTTTGCCAAGTATCACTGAAGGACAGCTGATGAAAGAAGAAAGGAAAGCACAGGAGCTGAATAATCCAGAAACTGGATAATTAAAATTGACTCTATTTGAGAACTACCTGGAAAGGCCTCTTGCTGGCTACAACATCAGAATTCAGAGTTGAACCCAAAAGTTAAATGGCTACTTTCAACACAATTACAGTGATTGGGCAAACCCATCTTTCTTTAAAAAAAAAAAAAAGTTTTTCCAAAGGGAAGGGACAAACCTACCATTCCTTTCCCAGCAAATTTGAACAATTTAGATGGTACAATGGAAGAATTTAGCCTGTTGATGATAATAATGATGATGATGCTAATGTTTCACTTGAACTTAAAGTAAGAGTCATGATGAAAGGCACGGGGTTAAATGAAGAGCATTTGCTTACTTCCTTAATGCCGTAGGTTTAGATGAAGCATATATGATATGTCAAGTCCTTGAGTTAGGCAGTAAAAGCCCAGAACTTGTGTGAATGTGGTTTATTTTCCAGTGGGGAAGCAGAGACATCAACCAAGCATCACAAGTAACTTTCCGAATATCAAGTAGGTGCAAAGATAGTCTTTTTGACAAATGGTCTGGAACAACTGAATATCCACATGCAAAAAAATGAATCTAGACACAGATCTTCACAAAAATTGACTCAAAATGTATCATAGATCTAAATGTAAAATGTAAAACTTTCAAACTGGAAGATAACATAGAAGAAAACCTAGATGATCTTGGGTTTGGTGATGACTTAGATACAAGAGGTGATTAGAAGTAAGCAAGGGCTGTGAGAAGCAGGGTAAAATATTTGAATTTGGGCCTAAAAGTAAAACCAGAAGTGCAGAGCTGTGTTATCAGCAGGATCAATCACGTGCAAAGGCAAAGCAGGTGAGGTTTTGGGTGATTGGGTTCCCTCCTTTACTCTTTCTTCAACTCCCCCTGCTCCCAATGTCTGACATTCCACCATTAATGGCAATACTTTATTCCTCCCACAATTCCCTGCGGATGTGCAGAAAATAGTCTGGTACTCCCGGGGAGGGCTGCCAATACTGAAGAGATTACAGACTAGGGGATTTGAGAGCAGGCCCTATGGTGCATGTAGAAAGCAGGGTGGCACTGGGTGTCTAAGGATGGGTCTGGAAGGGAAGCTGGAACAGCAGTGGGGGAGGCAGGGCTCTGGGTCTGTTGTATTCCCTCGGGTGGCTCTTGACTGACAGCTGCACTAATTGTAGATTACACTGCTGATACATTACCCATATGGCTGAATTGATAATGTTTTGACAGCAAAATGTTTTATGACTAAAGACTCCCAAGGTGAAGGAAACCAATTATGAAACATGATGGAGAATCTCATAGAAGTACACACAACTACTCTATTTGCGGGCACGAATGTGTGCTTGGGTCATGTGCTTGGCCCTGCTTCCAGCACTTTGTAAAACCCCCCACCAGTCCCCATCTCATCCTGGCTCTGACCTGCCTCTTTCTGGGGGTCTCTTGGCCAAGTTTCTCTTCCTGCCTGCCCCTCAAAACCCCCTGCTCCGTTCTAAAACCACTGACAATCCTGTCTAAAGGACTTTATTTGCAATAAACCCATTTTTACCCCAAATGCATACATTCCTGTGTGTTTAAAAGCTAATAGTGGCACTAAAGTGTCAATTGTTCATTCACTAATTGGTTCTAATAAATGGCATTCATCAAATGCCCATGATATCCACTAAAGCTAAACATGCCCATATCCTATGACCCATCAATTTCACTCCTAGTTTTATACCCAAGAGAACTGAGTGCATGTGTTTACAGAAGCACACGTATGTGAAGGCAGACAGCAGCCTTATTCATAATTGCCAAAAATTGGAAACAAACCCAAATGACTGTCGAGATGAATGGATACACAAATTTTAATATATCCATATAAAGTGGAATACCCCTCAGCAATTAAAAGGAACAAACCACGGGTCCATGCAACAACATGGATGAATCTCAAAGACATTATGTTGAGAAAAATAAGCCAGATAGTAAAGTCTACATACAATATAAATCCATGTCTAAGATGTTCAAAAGCAGGTGAAACAAATCTATGGTGTTAAAAGTCAGAATGCTGGTTGCCTCTGAGGGAGGGGGCTATTGACTGGGAAGGGCATGAGCAAGCTGGGTTATTGAGTCTGGAGAAGCCATTTGGAGTGACGTAATTTTTCTAACTCTTGACCTGACTGATTTGTTTACATGGGTGTACCCATATATAAAAATTCATCAAGCTGTACACTAAGATCTGTATACTTTATGCTAGGTAAGCTATACCTCAGTTTTAAAAAGTGTTCACCACCAGGGCACTGTGCATCCAGGCTGAGTCCAGCTGTTCCAGGCCACCACTGTCGAGAAGAGTCGATGGCCCAGATGAGGGTCTGGGCAGCCCTCCCTCAGGTCCCTAAGGAAAATGAGCAGTCGTTGGGCAAGAGCACTAACTGCGGCTCAGGGTACTCCAGGGAAAGAGAAAAGACTGTTAAGGCAGAAAGGAGGTGTGTCTGGTGGTCACTGCTGAGGGCTGCAAGGAAGGCTGATCCAGTGTGGACCACAGCAAGGTCTCAGAGAGGCAGGAAAGAACCTCCCTCATCAGTGCCAGTGGCTCAGAAGCTGGAAGAACTGCACAGCTGTGGCCAGGCCAGGAGGCAGTGATCTAGGGAATGGAGACCCGGGGGGTCTTCTTACCAGGAAGTGAACATGTGGAGGAGCAAAAAGAGAGATACACTGTGGATAAAGCAGCTCCTTTCTATTTTTGAATGTGTACAGATATTATTTCATTGAAGTCTCACAACTCTGTCACATAGCCTGTATTAGCCCCACTTTACAAACAGAAAACGCAAAACTGAGTTCATAAGATACCTTGAAGGCCTGCAGCCAGTCAGTGCCGCATTCAAACCCAGGGCTTGGGTCCCAGAACCTGCACCCCAGCTACCACACTGTCTGCCAGATGACGAGTGTGAGGACAGCTTATTCAACCCATGGCGTCACACATAAACTGCCTGTTTTTCCAATGTCTGTCCCCATCTATGCTCTGCTCCTGAATCAAAGGCTTCCTTAATGTCACCTCCATCCGACTCCGTAACTGCATAATTTCCGTTATTAAAATGGGATAATCCAGTTATTAAAACTCAGCCTCATTTGTTTTAAAACTCCAACTTCGTATACTTTTTAAAGTGTCATTTTGATTTTAATTGGCATATAATTGTACATTTCAGTGATGTTTCGATACATATATACTTTGTATAATGATCAAATCAGAGAAATTAGCATATTCATCACCTCAAACATTTGTGATTCACATCTTTCTTCCTTTCCCAAGCTCAGGCTCACCTGCGGTTCTAGAGATCTGGAGCTGGGAGGTGATGTGGTCCGCTCCCTTTGCTGTTCCCCACCTATTCCCCATACTTCTGTAGAGGAGGGAAGCTGTCTCCTTAAGCAAGAGCCTGCATTGGTTGAGGTTTGGTTTCTGATGGCTGTTACCACTGATCCATTTCCCTTGTTGGAGCCCCTCACTCTGATGGTGCATTTGTGGCTTTCGTGGTACCTGTGAGACACATCTGACCTTCACCTGGGGCCTCTTCCTATGCTCCTCAATCTAGTAACCCTTCAGCCCTAGTCTCCTCTTCCTTCCCTAGACTCCAATGCTGGGGCTCATGGCTTGGATCAGATCTGTCTTTTATATCTCTGAGGCCTGGGAACTTGAGGGATATTGTCTTAGTTCTGGTTGCTATAACAAACTGCCATAGGCTGGGTGGCTTACACAACAAGCATTTATTTCTCACAGTTCTGGAGCCTGGGAAGTCCAAGATCAAGGTCCTGGCAGACCACATGTCTGGTGGAGGCCTTCTTTCTGGTTTGGAGGTGGTCATCTTCTTACTTTGTCCTCACACGGCAGAGAGCAGAGAGAGAGAGAGAGGAAGCTTTCATTTCTATTTGTAAGCGTCCTGATCTCATTCGTGAGGACTCCACCTTCATGACCTGATTACCTCCTAACGGTCCCACTTCCTAACACCCTCACACTGGGGGTTAGGATTTCAGCATAGGAAATGAAGGGGTCGGGGGACGGGACACACACATTCAGTCCATAGCAGGTATCCTTGCCCCTCTCTCCCAACACCATCCACCACGCTACCTCTCCCCGGTACACTTTGCCTGATTTGCAAGCACTTGGACAGGCAGGGAGTCCAGTGGCCAATCAAACAACTGGGAAGAAGATGTCAGTCTTCTCTTCTGGAAAAAAATCTGAACTGTATGAGCAAGTCTTCTTGGGACATCCTTCCTCAACTTCAATTTTTAACAAAGGAGTCCCTAAGGAACTGTAACAAAAGAGCACCAATTCCCTTTCCCTCCCAGAGTGGGGAGAAAAAATGACTGATCTTCATGAACACTACCTTCTTATCACAGGCAACCTCCTCCTCCTCACTCACTTTTTTGTTTTTGTTTTTGTTTTTGCGACAGAGTTTTGCTCTCTTGCCCAGGCTGGAGTGCAGTGGCACGATCTTGGCTCACTGCCACCTCTGCCTCCCGGGTTCAAGTGATTCTCCGGCCTCAGCCTCCTGAGTAGCTGGGACTACAGGTGGCTGCCACCATGCCCAGCTAATTTTTGTATTTTTAGTAGAGACGGGTTTTGCTATGGTGGCCAAGCTGGTTTCGCACTACTGACCTCAAGTGATTGGCCTGCCTCAGCCTCCTGAAGTGCTGGGATTACAGGCATGAGCCACCGTGCCCAGCCCTCCTCCTCACTTTCAATCTTCCTTTAGTATCTCCAGGATGAAAGCCCCAAGCCAGTTTATCCACTAGGAGTGTCTTCTGCCTAGAAGGGCGTCTTCTTTGAAGTAAGTGCTGAAGAATTTAGTAATTTTATTATCAGCAATGTCTCTACCTGAGGTGTTATCTCTGAACTATTGGGTAACCTCTAGGACAAGTAAATAGTTCAGTCCAAACTCTCACCAACTCAGTTACAATTTTGCCCCCTGAAAGGCCTTTATTGGGAAGCCCACATTCCTGCGTGAGATAGTGAGGCGGTTTGCCTCTTTTTAATACATTGTTCATCATGCTACATTGCTTAGGAAAGGTCAGATTCACGAGGTTTGTCATGGCATAAAAATACTTCCAGAACCCCTAGGAATGGTGGCTGCACAAAGCCACTCATGTAGGGGTGATGGTGCTTATTGATGGGGATCTGCAGGATGGGGATTGATTTTTCTCACTTGTCTCTTGGGGCTTATGGAGTGCTCATGAATACTATCGCCACATGACAAAGCTTAGCGTCATAAAACATTGGCCATTTGATTATGCCCCCAAGTGCTGTAGCCCAAGAATGTGAAACAGACATGACAGGGATGGATTTTCTCTTCACATGTTTGAGGCCTCAGCTGGGAAGACTGAAACACAGAGGGCAAACTGAGGCTCCAACTCCCATGTCTCTGATGCCTGGGCTGGGGGGCTTGAAGACTCACTGCTAACTGGAGCATCTACATGTCTCTTCTTCACTGGATTGCACCTCCTTACAACATGGCAGCCTCAGAGAAGCTGGACTTCCTTCGTGGCAGCTTACAGTTCCAAGAGTGTGTCACTGTCTTCCTGAATCATAGGCCTTCCCAGACTCCAGTGGGGGAGAATATGACTTGGGAGCTATTGTTATGATGGCCATTGTTGGAAAACAGCCTGCTATGGGAGCCCATGCCCCTTTCCAGCCTCGAACATCTCAGATTCCAACAGAGCCAGGTGAAAGGACGCTGCACCTCTAGACAGGTACATAGCCACTAAAAGCACCAAGAACAATATCACTACACTGTGGAATTATTGTTTTATTCTAGAGAGTGAACAATTATTTAAGGTGTCCAAAGATGTCAAGAGCAGGAGTGGTTGTCCTGTCCTATTTTCAAGAGTACAATGCTCACAGAGGGAAGCATTTCCTATGGGCCACTTGTTGCAGTGCCACTAAGCTGTACCTCAGGGATAAAGCTGTCTCAGGATCCAGGGCAAAATTCAAATTTTGTGACTCCCACCCAAAAGGGCAAAGACACCTCAGGGCATCATCATCATCGTTATTTTAAATTTTTATTTTAAAGAAATGGAGTCTCAGATATGTTGTCCAGGCTGGAGTGCAGTGGCTATTCACAGGCATGATCATAGTACACTACAGCCTCAAACTCCTGGGCTCAAGCGATCCTCCCACCTCAGTGTCCTGAGTAGCTGGGACTACAGGTATGTGCCACTGCACCCAGCAGGACATTATTTTGAATGTCCCCAAGTGAGACAGCAAATGTTTGAATCTCTCTGGTCCCTTTGGGTGTGGTAACCAGGATGGGCCATCCATTAAGGTTCATGGGGTTGGTGTTAAGAGAATAGAGCTTCTCCCTCTGAATCATGGAGTTGCCAAAAGTAGAAAGTGAAGTTTAGCCAGAGGAGAAATGAGGTCCAAGAAACCACATGGAGGTTCAGAGAAGGGAGCAGAACTAGATGTAGAAGTTGTGATTGGGTCAGGCATTTGGGAGATAAAGAATTAGTTTGGGAGGAAATGGAGGAAGGGTCTTGTACTATGCTGTGCTGTTCAATATGGTAGCCAGTAGCCATGTGTGGCTATTTAAAATTAAATAGCTACAATGAAATAAAATTAAAAAGTCAGTTTCTCAATCACACTAGCCACATTTCAAGTGCTAAATAGCTACATGTATCTAGTACATGCTGTATTAGGTGGCATAGATTATAGAACATTTACATCATCACAAAAAGTTCTACTGGACAGTGCTGACTCTGTAACAATTGCCTAGAGCAGACAGCTTTTTTCATGAACCAGCCTTAGCATGATGGGTGATGGGAAGGAGGTGAAAGGTGGGGAGGCGGACAGCAGAATGTAAGCAGTCAAGAGTGGATTTGACTTTCCAAAACAACCCAGAGTCATCTGGAGCCAAGGAGTTTTGGGATAAGACAATCGGATCAGACACATGGCTCCTTCTCAGAACTATCTTGACAGGTCTGTCTCTCTCTGCCTGCCCTTTGCCTGCCTGAAATTTAATATTCAAGCTATCCTACTACCTGGATCTGGGAAGCCCCTCCATGTTTTGGATTTCTGCATGCTGGATTTGTCCTTTCTCCCCTGGCCCCAACTCCTTCCCTATTGATTTTCATCTCTAATAACCTGTGATCTTTCCTTTGTGCTCAACATTTCTTAACCTGAAATCTGTAAGGTAAGCTTTGCTCTAACCACAGGCCCAAGGTAATCAATGAAAACAATAGTATTGCCCATATATAGAGACTAAGATCTGTGCCTGTAAGCACTCCCTACCCTTCCCCTTGTATTCAGTCTTAGTGGCTCCAGACCCCTCCTTGTTAATGAGAAATCACTAGGATCCCTGTGACATGGTCTGCCTCCCTACCCAGGTTCTCAGAGGTAGCTAGCCACATGCAATCAGATGTGTTAAGTAGCTGCCTTGTCAACATGCAGCAGCCAAGAAAAGTCCTTTCTAATCATGCTTCCTGTGGACTTTGAGATTCAAGTTCCATTAGGTACTCCAATGATCCCAGCAATGTGATAACATTTCTATAGCAACCTCCTCAGGTTCATGCAAGCCAAGCACTCAGGCAACTTGGTTCCACCTCTGAGGCATGAGTGGACTGCTTATCTCCTGACTTTTAAACACCTATCAGCTGTCCCACACTTGTTTAAATTTGTCCATTTATTACTAGCCAAAGAGGAGAACTGAGCTTGGGAAGTCATGGGGAACAGCCATAATGCATAACTCAGTTTATCCTGGTTGCAAAATTAATTTAGGTGAACATAAGTCTACATGGTATTTAAAAGACTGCACACTGTGGGAGATTTCCCATCTTAGTGGGACACATACATGAAATTTTGCCTCAGCATCTGATCTGTAGTCCCTGCTCTATGCACATGGGCCTCTGCTCATATTTACCTGCTGTCTGGCTTTCAGATCTGTGAGTGCTTGACTTTCCTTTAAACTATAGATTAGCTATCTGGATTTCTGATCTCCTGTGTTAGCTGGCCTTTAGCAACAGCATGTTCTTTTATGCTTGCATATTTGTATCTCTGCACTGATGCATGTGGTGGTGGCTCTAATAATATATATTTGCTTACTATTTTTTTTTTTCGTTGTTAACATTTCCCTGGAGTAGCCCTGTTCCCTAAAACCCATCAGCCAGGATAATAGCCACAGACCATGATCCACATAGATATTTTGGACAATTTTCAATAACAGGCTGACAAATGTTAATCTCAAAAGTTGGTTAACATTTCAGAATACCAGGTAAAGTCTGCATGACCGCAAACACAAGGTAATTCGTTTTCCTTCAGCTTAGGTTAGCTGAATCAATCTCAAAGAACAGAAAAAAAAAAAACCACAAAGACCATTCACACTTTAAAGGGTCCCCCTCAGCTGTCCTTTACCCCCTTCCCTGCAACCAACAGGCTCCTATGGACATGGGATCTCCAGCATTCTCAGAGCATCTGTAGGAAGAGACGGAGTTATTTATGAACACTGTGCATGATTACATGATTGTTACAATAACTCATGTGAAGTCATCAAATGGATGCTTAAGCCTTGCTAAATATATCGGACGGAAACTTTTAAACATTTGAAACACGATTATGCAATTGGCTTTTGAGGTTCACATTCTGAAAAGGCATGTATTTAAAGATAAGGGGAGTTTCTTTCTGGCTTGGAAACTTCCCATCTCTGGCTCTGAAACCATTTTAGAAGCAAGATGACTCGGCAAGTTGGAACCAAACAAAAGAGATGAGAAATATTCTGCTGTGAGCAAGTATTTTCTTTTAAGTTATGAAGAAAGGCATTTTCCTCAATACTTATACAAGATTTCACGTGATATTTTCCCTTCCCAGATTAGGTTATTTCTTCTGCTAACAAGTTGGATAATGTCCCAAAACAATCTAAATTACTTAACTCCACTAAATTTTGAAAAATACTGTAACAAAATCTCATCAACACCTTGGCTACTGTCAAAGTTTCCAGATTCTAGTCTTGTGTATGCCATTTAACCCATGTGAATTTAGATATAGTTGTCAAGGTAGGTTCAAACACATATGTCTTATTAGCATATGTGTGTAAGAATAATCATGATGATAGTTTTAATCTAATACTATTTTCTTTGTCATGACAAGAACTGGTTAATGTGCAAAATAATAAACATGACTTCACGCTTGCTGCAAAAAATGGCGAAAATCTGCATCAATCCAGAACCACACACCAAATGATAGTCTGAGTTGCTCTTCCTGATATGATACATTTTTAAAACATACATCCGGAATCACTGAAATGTATGAAACCAATGATTACATTTGCTGGTCTGGAAAAATTCAGGATAATGATCTGATGTAATAATAATAATAATAATAATAAAGCATTTATTTTAAAATGAACAAGTTTTTCAGACCAGAATTTTAAGTAGTGACATTTCTCAGGCAGCAGTAATGCTATTGCCATGGATTTTCCAGAGAACATTTCACTTCACTGTTATTTATAACTTAGCTGAGCCTCTTTCTATTATTTATATTTAAATGTAGAAAGAAATCTTTTCCTGTTCCTATTTCTTTGGATTTTTCTTTTCAACACCCACACAAATCCATGAGTCATAAATGAGACTATGAAAATGAATGGTCCCCATTGCAGAAGAACAGTCTTTGGCTCCCCATGTGAATTTAGATATAGTTGTCAAGGTAGGTTCGAACTGCAAATGAAACAATGTCATGTGAATTCTACTCAGAAAAAACCCAGAAATTAGGAAGTTGGCATATTGTCCTTATATTCTAATTTAACACAATATATTTTTTATACAAACACATCCTTTTCTGAACTCTCACATAAATACTGTAAAATATGTATAAGTAGTAGAATGGGATGGTAAGAATCCAGCTTCTAATCTTAGCTCTCCACTTCCTGATTAGGTGAACAGCTAACTGTGGCCATCTGCAAAACAGACAATACTGTCTGTCTAGCCTCCCCAACAGTGTTGCTAAGAAGGTCTAATGCATAAAATATTTAAGAGTGTTTTGTAAACTATAACACACCATCACAATTTTAAGATATGTTTATTACCGTTTCTTTAGCTAAATTAATTGTATGGGCAGAAGAATGACTAGGCAGTGGAATGAACTGACAGGCAGATTATAAATTCATCTGCTGCTGCAAACATATTTAATGTTAAACTTAGTCCCCAAGGATCTTATAATGAATTTGGTCCTGTAATACAAAAAGACATAATTGATCACCATAAGTCAAGTCCAATTCAACCTGAATGATCCAATGATGAGTAAGAAACAAACATCCAATATAGAGATCTTATTGCTTTTTGCAGTTGAACTCAGTTTTACTTTTATCCAAGAGTGAGCTGTCCCTGCAAAACTCCATCTCAGTTATTTTGCATATGAGTATGTACCAAATCTTACAAATGTTATTCATCACTCTTTATAATAGTATCTCTGTTTGAGAGATGAAGAAATTGGAAAAACATTTTATTTTGAGATAAAGGCTCGTTCTGTTGCCCAGGCTGGAGTGCAGTGGCCTGATCATGGATCACAGCAGCCTCCATCCCTAGTAGATGGGAATGCAGTCACATGCTACCACACCTGGCTTTTTTTTTTTTTTTTTTTCTTGTAGAGATGGGATCTCACTGTGTTGCCCAGGTTGGTCTTGAACTCCTGGATTCAAGCAATCTTCCTACCTTGGCCTCCCAAAATGCAGAGATTACAGACATAAGCCACTATGCCCAGGCTTGAAATCTTAGAATAGCTTTATTATTATATAATTATAATAGCATATACTTACAACTCTGACCAAAGTTTTACTGATTAAACAAAGTTGTAATTGTACGCCATTACTATTGTATTTGGACAAAAATTGTTAGAGTATTTGAATTGCATTTTTAAACTTTTTAGCTGAACTAGTTTGCCAAACATACCAAAGGGTGTAAAACATGAAAAAATTCAAAGGATAATAATATAAATGGTAAACATTCCAACAATATGAAAGAATATATAATGAAAAGTTAGTCTCTCTAGTAGGGCAAACACTCAAGTCACCCAACTCACTTCCCTCCAAGAACATACTCTTACCAATCTGGTGTGTCTATGCTTTTAGATTCTTATGGATATATAAGCATTTATATATATATATTTTTTAAAAACAAAATACACAGGGTAGCGTAATATACTTGCTATTCCACATTTTAAAAAATTTAACAATAAACCTTGGAGGTAGTTCTACATCAACTTATTTCATATTTGGACATACAACAATTTGTTTAACCAGTTCCCTACTTATGAGCAATATTTTGCTGTTACCAACCAGGGTAAAATCCTTGTACATACATCTGCACATATTTTAAAAGGAAAGAATAAATTGATACTCTAAGACTTATCGAAATACAAATACATCACAAGTAAAATAGAAAAAAGAGATTATCCATAATTTCTTTAAGTTTGAAAAAATCCTCTGAATTACTTTTTAACCAGAAGAGAAAAACAGAATGGAATGCTATAGCTTAAGTAAATTTGACCCTATGGTGATTAACATTTGGATGTTGCATAAGATCACCCAAAAGCAAACTATTCTGCAGCCAATTTCAAGTGACACTCTAGTGTTTAGACAATAGTGTACTTCCCATAAAAAATAAACAAAGCAAAGTCACCTTCAGCAAGTAGAGGAGATGTATGTAAGAAGATGATATTCAGCTTTGCTACATTAAAAAAAAATTGGAGAATTTTGCTATTTGAACTTGGTTTGAGAAGTTGTTTGTGGCAAGTCTCAGGATGTAATATAATTTCACAAAAATGGTGCCATGCAGGTCATTTTCTTTGAGACTTCCAGGGAAGGAAAATGTAACCCTCCAAATGAGACATTGTCTTTCCCGGAGGCCCCGCTCTCAACTCTGCACGTCAGGCCCGCTTTGGTGGTGCCAAGGCTAACATGAGCTTGTTTGGAGATAAAGCCTTCCCATGTGCCCATATGATGGAGACCTTCCAGAGCATTGTCACCACACTCAAATCTACTCTACGCCAATCCCTGAGATCCAGGAGAAGATGGGCCTGCAAATGCTTTCCTTCACCTATGGCTTCATTTGTGCCTCAGTTTCCCCTGCATTTTCTCCTTCGTTCACCTAATATCAGTCTTTTTCTTTAATGGATATATTGTTTATCTAGCTTTTCAGGAAGCGATACATTTGCTTAAAAATAGATTGTCTTCATTAATATTCCAGTTAATTCCAGGATGATGTCAAGAGCAATCCTCTTTGCTAGTGGCTGTGAGAAATCCTGTGTCTGGTCCTGCTGTGTGACTTACCAATGTCCTCCTCATCTGAAGAACTGGCCTGCCAGAGTTTTTGGAAGGAGCAGACATGCAATGTGGTTTAAAATGCATGTAAGTGACTAAAATTTATGGATCACTGTAAAAATGTCAGCCATCCTAGTGATTATTTATCTTATCTCTGTTGCTTTTATGGCTACGTAGGTCCTGAGGCCTGATGGGAAGGAAGTTCTCTAAAGATGAATCACACTTAACGCCTCTCTTTTTCTCTGCAGTCAAACCAGTGTGATTGCATAATGATCCTAACTCCTTTCATTGGCTTAATGGCTACATTTCCTTCCATGGATGGAGACTTGGGGGATGAATGTTTTTTATGGCTCTTTCCCTTTGGCCATATTTCCAAGTTGTAATCCCTTTTTGGGTTTTGTTAGAATTCTCTCAAGGAAGATTTTTAATGTCCTTGCTTGCCAATGTCCTGTTGGCAGGAGGACACATCAAGAGCCAGCCAGTACTAAAACTCTGCTGCCAGGAAATGAGGCAGCAGTTAACAGGCTGGAGGAGCGGAGCCGCATTCAATCTGTATCCTGCTCTGCGCCCGCCCGGCAGGCTTTGCTCCTTCTGCCTACTTAAACAATATATTGTTTTCTTCTGATATAGAAGTGAATAAGTGCTTGTAAATAATTCAAACAATCCAGAGATGTATAATTTAGGAATTCAAAGTCATCTATTATTCCTTTCTCTTGACTACTGTTAACAGTTTGTGGATTATTTCTCTGGATTTCTATGTGTGTACTAAGATACGCATTCATTTTCTAAAGTGGAAATTAGAGTAGACACAAAGTTCTGCACCTTGCTTTTACCCTTAATATTACATATGAGACTTTTTCCTCAACTTTAAATGTATCTCGTTCTTGCTAAAAGCTGCACAGTATTGTATGGATATAGCACACATTCATTAGAATCTTACTAAAGAATATTCGGGTTGTTTTCAATATTTCAGTATCATAAAAAGGAATAAAATAAACATTTTTGTTCATATTTATTTGCAATCTTGACCAAGTGTTTTGGTTGGATAAGTTCTGAGACATTGCTGTATACTCTTAAATAATGTTAAAATTTTAACTGCAAAATAAGACAAAATAAGCTGTATTCTGTTATTAGAGTAAGAACTGTTGCGTGAAGAAAATTTGGTCAAACCCAAGTGGAAATTTAATTGCCTTTGTAACAGTGGGATCTGTTAGTGGTTAGGCCCTGAGGGTGCTGCCATCATCAATGTATTAATGCTTTTACCTTGGGAGTGTGTCCCTCATAAAAGGATGTGTTTGACTCCCTTTTGTCTCTCTCTGCCCTCTCCCTCTTTCTGCCCTTTTACCGTGTTATGAGGCTGCAAGATTTTTGAGGTGCTGGAATTTTGATATTAGATTTCCCAGCCTCCAGAAGTGTGGGTCAACAAATTTCTGTTTATTATAAATTACCCAGTCTTAGGAATCCTGTTACGGATTCACAGAATAAACTAAGACAGGTATACAGGTGTTCACCACTCTCTTCTGTTCACTTTTCTATAAATGTTAAAACTATCCAATTTAAAAGTTGAAAAAAAACAAAACAAAACAAGATAATTACCCAAAACCATAGTAAGTCCTCACTTAATGTCATGGATAGGTTCTAGGAAACCATGACTTTAAGCAAAATGATGTATAGTAAAACAATTTTTTCCCTCATCAATTTTATAACAAATCACATTGAGTGAAATAATGTTATTCTAGGACTGCTGTATGTCACTTTGCTTAAAGTCACAGTTTCCAAGGACCTATAAGGACATTGAGAATTTACTGTATCTTGCTTTAATTTGCATTTCTTTCATGAACAAGGTTGAATATTCTTTCTCATTTTCACTTACTAATTCCCATTTTAATTATGTGACTGATCTGATATGACCCTTTACTCATCAGTGGGGTCTTAATTGTTTCATATATAAGCTCTTTGTAGATATTGATATTAAAATCCTGAACCTCATCATTGCAAATATCTTTTTCTCAAGCTATTTTCCTATAATATTGGAGAGCCTGGCTATAGGCTGGCCCGCTTTTCTCTGTTCTCCTCCCTGAGTGATCTTATCTGGTCCCATAGCTTAATGGATCATCTACACGCTAATGATTTCCAATTTTCGATCTGTAACTGTGACTTCTCTTGTGACCTCCAGCAACATCCCAAAGGTAATGACCACCTAGTGCCCCGACATTGGTTTCCAAATATCCTTGCCAAGTCAAATGAATGAGGGCTCCATGGAGAAATGGTTGATTTCATGGCAGATGCAGGAAAAGTAAAAAATAAACCTAGAACATCTTGTTGTATCAGAAAGTAAGGAAGAGTCCAAAGAATGATGAAAATTTGTCAAAGGGACACAGAAGTCAGCTTGAAGTGGCTTTCAGTGGCCAAATTTAGAATAATTTGAGCATCAAAACCAACAATAAATGATAGTAATGGGGTAAAATAAGAATCCACAAGTCCACATGATACAAATCAGAAGTTGGCTTTTCCTACAAAGGGTTGGATAATAAATATTTTAGTCTTGATAAGCCGTACAGCCTCTGTCACAACTATTCAACTCTGCCATTGTAACACAAAAGCAGCCATAGACAATAGGTGAGTGTGTGGCTGTGTTCCAATAAAACTTTATTTGCAAAAACAGGCAGAAGGCCAGATTTGGCCCATGCATCATAGTTTGCCTATCCCTGCATCAAATAAACAAATGAATAAATAAACAGAGAGGAGAAGAAGCTCTTAATCATAGCAGAATGCCAACTAATAAACCGAGAGGAGCGTTGGGGTTTAAAAAGTCACAATGTGGCAACCATCATAGTAATTATTAATTCAGGTAGAAAAATCAACAGATGCTAAAAAATAGTGTGTAAAAGAAGGATGAGCCAAGATGGTGCCATTGCACTCCAGCCTGGGCAACAGAGACTTTTCGAGGAGCCATGAGCAGCAGAAGCAGTGGTTCCAAATCAGCATCCAGTGAAGGTTATATATGGGATTGAGGTGGAGGCTGCAGCCTTAGCAGCTACAGAAGGAGGCTCTTTTGGGCTGCAGTGTGGCTTGGGTTTTGCAAGGCTGGCTTCATGGGCAGTGGTCTCTACAGTCACAACTGCCCTGCACTTAGAAGGGCTCCACACTTGGTTTAATGCTCTACTTTGCTGTCTTAAAATTATTAATAAATTTGAACGAGAGACCTGCAAATTATGTTAACTCGTCCTGGGGTATTGGTCTGACTGTAGTTTTGGATGTTGGTCCTGACTGAGGAATCTAAACCCAGTCCTTCAGCCCTTCTAGAGACCTGGGGAGTTACCCAATACCACTGGTGTGCCAGGGCAAATGTTTAACAGTCAGTATCTTCTTTGAGGATAAAAACAAATACAAACCATTTGACTTGAAGTGTTTGCTGATTCCTGTGGTGCGAATATGCTCACCACTGCTGAGCTCAAGCTACCAGTGTAATGTCAGTCAATATGAAACTGGAAAGAAAAATACAACAGCACATTGCTATATGGTATTTCTACCACCCAGACACCAGACACAATACATGTCATAGCCTCGAGGGTATAGATGCCAATAAAATCTAGAAACGTACTTAAGAAGTGATGAGTTTTGAGCATTTATTATCTTTGATTTTGATATAATTTATTTAATTGTAAGTTTACTTTTTATTTATTTATTTTTTGAGATAGAGCTTACTCTGTCACCCAGGCTGGAGTGCAGTGGCACAATTTCGGCTCACAACAACTTTCGCCTCCCAGGTTCAAGTGATAATCCTGCCTCAGCCTCCCAAGTAGCTGGGATTACAGGTGCCCACCACCATGCATGCCTTTTTTTTTTTGTATGTTTAGTAGAGATGTGGTTTCACCATGTCGGCCAGGCTGGTTTCGAACTCCTGACCTCAAGTGATCCACCTGCCTCAGCCTCCCAAAACGCTAGTATTACAGGTGTGAGCCACCACATCTGGCCTAATTGTAAGTTTATAAATTTAATTTTTACTAATGGCCGTGTTTAACAACTAGCTTACAGAATTCTTAAAAATTTCACAATTGACTCTTATGAGCCAGTACAAGCCAGGCCTAGCACATGACTCCTTTCTCCTTTTAATGAATTACTTTTCAGTTTAAGTCAGCCAGCATTAGCTTCTGCCGCTTGCAGTGAAAAACCCTGAGTGACAGGAGCAAGAATTATCAAGGTGTGTGCAAGGTGTAGCCAATTATCCAACGTTGCCTCCCATTTCCTGTTTTAATGATCTCACTAGAAACAGGAAATAGGAGGCAACACAGGAGACTGACATGAACTATGAAATCCCATAATTCCTGGCCTGCTGATGATCCCATGGAGATAGGGTCTGCTGAGGAAGACAGAGTGGGAGTTACCACAGAGTAAAGGTGGTCCCAATGCCGGGTATTACTTGGTTATGTGTTAAATTCCGGGGTTCACATTCTAAGTGCTTCAGAACCTTGAAGACAGGAGAGGTCAGTTCTGAATGGGGCAGTCTAGAAAAGCCTAACAAAAGAGATTAGATTTGAGCTGGCTTTGGAAGAGTGATAGGATTCCATAAAAATTTGGCTTCCATTTATAAATGTGGGAACATCTTGGAACCTAGCTGCCCTAAAAAAGCATACACTTGTTAACTAATAAGCATTTTTTTGGTCATAGAAACCTCAGGAATATAAAAGTGTGGGCGAGGAAACTTGGAAAACTCCAAATTTGTTCTTTCTCATGAAGTCCCTGTTACATCAGCCAAATAATCTCAGCTAAAAGTTCTTGATACCCAATAATAAATTCTCTTTGTGTAGCAGTCCTAAGAGACAGAGTCTGTTACCATTCCCATTTTACAGATGAGGAAGCTGATGCACAGAGGTTAATAATGCATCCCGAGTTGCACAGTTAGAAAGTAGTGGAGCTGAGATTTGGCAGACTGGCTCCATAGCTTATGCCCTTATCCTGTATGTTCCACCACTTTTCCAAATGTTGGTTTTCTCATCTATAAAATGGAAATAATAATACCTGCCTACTCTATCTCACAGTTGTGTAAGGATCAGATGAGATAAGACATATGAAAGTGCCTCAAGAAGGCCATGAACAGACTAAAGACATGGTCATAGTCATCCATGTTTAAATGCCAATGGAAGGAAACGTAGCAATTTCTTGTTATTCTGTTTACAGCTCTCATTCTGCCTCCTGACATCTGGATGATGGATTTCTTGCAAGCCTATGTTTCTTCCCAACTGTAGCATGGAAAATTTTTTTCACACACCACATCCCAACTCAAACCTTAACTTGCCAACATCATGATGTCTCCCATTTGAAACGGCCTCCTTTGGAAACATTATCTCCTTTGGATAAGTGTGTAGTCTTTCTGATGACCTCCCTCTTTAAAATATAACTGGGATAAAGCCGGGGATGGTGGCTCATGCCTGTAATCCCAGAACTTTGGGAGGCTGAGGTGGGCGGATCACGAGGTCAGAAGATCGAGACCATCCTGGTCAACACGGTGAAACCCCGTCTCTACTAAAAATATAAAAATATAAAAGTATAAAAGTTAGCTGGTCGTGGTGGTGGGTGCCTGTAATCCCGGCTACTCGAGAGGCTGAGGCGGGAGAATCTCTTGAACCAGGGAGTCAGAAGTTGCAGTGAGCCGAGATCACGCCATTGCACTTCAGCCTGGAGACAGAGCAAGACTCTGTCTCAAAAATAAAATTAAATGTACCTGGGATTTGTTTGATCAGGTATGGTAAGGTGACTGGCTCGGAGACAATTGCCTTGAAAGAATAGCTTATTACACTTCCCCAGAGGAGGAGGGATGCCATGTCACGCAGGGCCCAGTGGGGAAGCACCAGGGTTGGTAAACGGGCAGAAGGAGTGAGATAAAAGCATGGGCCAGAGTCTTTATTGTGTTTTTTGCACACAATAAATATATATGCTGGGAGGATATGATGAGCACATTTAGGACTGGATAGTAGGCTGAGGCTGGCAGATCACCTGAGGTCAGGAATTTGAGAACAGCCCGGCCAACATGGTGAAACCCCCTCTCTACTAAAAATACAAAAAAATTAGCCAGGTGTGGTGGCAGGCACCTGTAGTCCCAGCTACTTGGGAGGCTGAGGCAGGAGAATTGCTTGAACCCAGAAGGCGGAGTTTGCAGTGAGCCAAGACTGCACCATTGCACTCCAGCCTGGGCAACAAGAATGAAACTCTGTCTCAAAAAATAATAATAATAGTAAACAAATAAAATAAAAACAAATAATATAGTTTCCTTCCCCCAACTCCTCTACAAGATGATATCTGGGAATATAGATGATTCCAGATTCATGAGTGTTCTCTACACCCTTAGTGGTCTGTTGCTGATTGTCTGCTCTGGACAGGCCCCTAAGCAGATGCATACACAGATCCCTGAGTGGATGCATGGACGAACTTCTAAGCTGATGCAGGGTCAGATCCCAGAAAGAAGATGCATGGCCAGGCCCCTAAGCTGATGCAGGGTCAGATCCCTGAGCAGATGGATGGACAGGTCCCTAAACAGATGAATAGACAGATCCCTGAGCAGATGCATGGACAGGCCTCCAAGCTGATGCAGGGTCAGATGCCAGAGAGGAGATGCATGGACAGGCCCCTAAGCAGATGAGTAGACAGATCCCTGAGCAGATGCATGGACAGGCCCCCAAGCTGATGCAGGGTCAGATGCCAGAGCAGATGCATGGACAGGCCCCTAAGCTGATACACAGTCAGATCCCTGAACAGATGCATATTCAGAGTTCTGAGCAGATGCATGGACAGGGCCCTAAGCTGATGCAGGGTCAGATCCCAGAGAGGAGATGCATGGACAGGCCCCTAAGCAGATGAATAGACAGATCCCTGAGCAGATGCATGGACAGGCCCCTAAGCTGATGCAGGGTCAGATGCCGGAGCAGATGCATGGACAGACCCCTAAGCAGATGAATAGAGAGATTCCTGAGCAGATGCATGGATAGACCCCTAAGCTGATACACAGTCAGATCCCTGAACAGATGCATATACAGATGCCTGAGCAGACGCATGGACAGGCCCCGAAGCTGATGCATGCAGAGGGGCAGCTGGCCCCACTGGGTCTTCTAGAGCATCTGCTGGCACACATTTGAAGTCTCTAGACCAGCCATTTGCCTCTGGCTGTGGAGGCCCCAAATGTGGTGGCTTTTGTCTGAATTCCAGCCTCTATCAGAGACTATGGAAAATCTCTATGCTCTGCGTCAATCAAGTGTGCTAAGCAGAGATGATGGAGAAAGAATATATTGGTTTGATATTTCAGAGTATTATTTGCCTTTGGGTCCCCCCTTCAGGTGTGTGTGTACTCAAAGGCAGGCATATGCAGTCAGAAAGGGTGAACCGGGTTTACTTCATGAGGATCAAATGACTTATTGCCTTGATTTGCAAAAGGAAGGTACTAACATGGATATTAGTTGTGAAAAGACATCATCTAAAGCTTCTGGAGAGATGACTGCCAAAAAGAACGAGAAGATACATTACCTGAGATGGTTTTTAATAGAGCAAGGTATTAATTTGGTCCAACTGAAGTTCTCAAAGTCAAAATGAAATTATAGCCAGGCCACATTGATTGGCCCCTAGCCAAATCCACACCTCGGAAGGAACCCTGCTGTTCCAGAAGACACCAATTTGCTAAGGTCACCTGTTTCAGTAGAAAGCAGGAAAAGGATGTGGTAGCAGCATATCAGAACCTCATCTTACGAGCTTCAGGTTTAAATCCCTGACAGGGAAGAAAGTATATTTATTGTTGTTGCAGCTGTTAACATATTTTAAAAAGAAATAAATGGAAAGGGAATGATTTATCTTCTGTTTACAGCTTGTGAAATGGACTTCTGTTTTTACTGACCTCCTCAGCTTTCATTCCCTCTCCATTTCTTCTTGAACCCTCACCCTCTGTCGAGCACATCCTCAGAGACACTGGAAATGGAGGTGTCCAATTCTTCCTGGCCAAGGTGGTGGCGGCAGGGGCAGTGTAGGCAGACTCTCCTTTATCCAAGCTGTAGATAAAAATACTGCAGGGAAAGGGATGCAGAGAGCTGGGGTGGGAGTATAATTTCAAAGATGGTGGTCAAGAAGGGCCTCACTGAGATTTAGGATTTACCTGAGGCTCTTCCCCAAAATAAATATTGCTCTACCCATAATCTTCCTCATCTCAGTCTATGGTTTCACCACCCTTTCAGTTATGTTAGTGAAAAAGTAAACAAATAAAAATGAACAACATGGAATAATCACTCCCATTCTCTCACATCCCACATCGAATCAGTCATCATTACATCCTGTTTACCTTCTAAATAGATTCAGCATCAGACCATCCCTTCCCTGCACAGCTATCAGACAGACCAAAGCCCCCACTTCTAAACGGTCTCTCTGCTCCTGCCCTTACATCCTGTCATCTATTCTCAGCACCACAACCAGAGGAACCTCTACAGGTAGAAGTCAGTTGATGTCACTCTTTTCAAAACCTTCTAAAGCTCCCCATCTCACTCAGAGAGAAAGCAGTCTTTATCATGACCTGCAAAACCCTAACTGATCTGGCTTCCTATTCAATTACTTCTACGACCACATTTTTGGTTATGTTCCCCTTTGCTCATTCTTCTCAGCTGCCTGGCCTTCTGTTAATCCTCAATGTCCCTGTGCAATCTTATGTCCCAGGGCCTTTGCACATGCTGTTCATAGTTTCAGATATTGGATGGCTCACCCATTCAATTCCTTGAAGCCTTGTGTGTTTTCTCTGGACTTCTTCAGCCGTGTGGGCACAGGCACAGTAGGCAGAGAGCTGAGGTTGACCATGGGAGTTAAACTGGATAAAGAGAGCAGTGAGGAGAAGAGGGGCTGAGAGTAGATGAATTATCAGCTCAGTGAGGTACTGGAAAGAATGAGATGTGTTGGGGCTCAGATTGTGATACTCCTAAGTATGGCACCTTAGCATGCTCAGTATTTTGAACTGAAAGAGACCGTAGAGCTTCAGAAGCAAGGTCCCTCTGCCCTTCTCCTGCCCTCCTGTGTCTCACCCCTCTCTCTCTCCCTAATTGAGTTGTAGAAACCAGAACTCCTGTTCTCTAAAGCTGACCATAGCAACTAGAATCCCTATCTCCAAAATCAAGCCATACGACCTAAAAGGTGTATACTTGCAGCCTGCAGCTCAGCCGTTTGCCTCTGACTGTGAAGGCCCCAAGTGGTGTGGCTTTTGTCCCAATTCCAGCCTCTACCAGAGACTACGGAAAACCTTTATGCTCTGTGTCAACCAAGTGTGCTATGCAGAGGTGATGGAGAATAAGATATATTGGTCACTCTCTCCCTTCTCCCTTGAAGACCTTCATGTAAGAAGTATTCTGTCCTATTCCATAGAGGAGGAAATGCTACACAGAGAGACCAAGAATCTGAACACACAGGCCTTGCTGGGTTTTCCTCTCAGTCTATTACCGTTAGATCATACCTTTTTGTCTCATCACACTTTTACATGGCTATCCATTCTTCATAGAATCTAAGCTTAAAAACAGAATGTTTTTCCTGGGTCTTTGAGTCTCCATTTCTGAAGTGTCCTCTGTCACATAAAAATGTGATTAAATAAGTTTGTTATGCATTTCTCTTGATAACCTGTCTTTTGTTATAGCAGCGTTGGCCATGTCCCTTATGATGAGTGAGGAAAGGTATCACTCCTTACTGCCCCTACAGATAGAAAGATAGGAGATGGTGTTGGAGGACAGAATGCTTGGGATTAAGATTAGGGAGGGGTTGTTGTTGAAAATGCAAAATTGGGATATGACTCTGAAAGTGAGTAGCTGAGGTCAGGTTGGGAACAGGATCCTGGAAGAGAAGACAGGAACTGAGAAGCCAAGAGTTTGAGAGGATCATCTTTGTGGATGTTGAAATCCCCAAGAATTAAGGCAAGAGTAGGGTTGGAGAGAGTGATAGCAAGCTAGCAGCTAGAATCACCTGGTGGGGTGTGTTCCAAGAGCTGGGGAAAACTGCAACCAGTAGAGGTGTGGAAGGGCCTGCCAGAAGACCTGAGATTCAAAGATGCTGGAGGGTGCAGCAAGTCAGAAAGGAGAGAGGCCAGAGGATCTCCCACTCCCAGCCTCAGGGCCAGTGGCATGAGGCCTGGTGGGGGCTGTAGGGGAGCTGTTAGAGCAGGAAGGCAAGGACTGCATTTACAGAAGAGGCTGGGGATAGACAGAGTTTTGCTGATGACTGTGAGTTTCCAGGGGATGGCTTTGGGAGTTTGGGAATGGTGAGGAAAAGGTCAGGAAGGGACATGATTTTGAGGTTCAGAGTGTGGGAAAGGGAGGTGATCTGAGTCCTAGGATAAAAGGCAAAATGAGATGGGTAACAGTGGTAAAACCCAAATTCCTTCTGCAGCTGCCGTGACTCAGCAAATCAACTAGTCGCCGGTTATTATGAGCAAAAATAACATTCAAAAGTATAAAAGAAATACATGCTCCTGGAAGAAAAATCCAAATAATTTAGAGAGGCATACATTGGAAAATGAAAATCCACCTCTCCCTCCCAGTCCTACACCCAGAAGTAACCACTGTTAACAGTTTCTTGGGTATCCTTGCATCCATTTTTTATGCATGTACAAGCAAAAACAGTAGGTTTTTTATGGAATAATTTTATACAGCTTGGTCTTATCCATTAAAAATACACTTGCTGTACTTTGTCATACATATATAAATTCCTCCATTCTGCTGCATAGTATTTTATTATATACAATATATTTCCCCAGTCTTCTGTTGTTGGCCATGTATGTGATTTCCAATTTTTTGCCTTACAAACAGTGCTTCAGGGAACACTGTTGAGAATAAATCTTTATTTTATTTCTCATTTTATTTATTTGTGCTCACTGGTTAATATTCATATTGTTACAACTATTAACCAATGAGCACATATATACATATACAGTGTTACATATTGTTGATATTGTTGCATTGTAACATATTCATGCTGACAAAATAAGAAAACATTTCTAACATTAAAAGTACAGGACAGATATAATACATAACTACATACACACTACTGGGATTGAATATGTGTTAATGTTTTACCATAATTGCTTTAAGTCTTCAACTTTACTAGGTGTGTCTACCTTGCTTTTCCAGGCAGTTGTACTAATGTATGGTCCCACCAGCAATTATAAATGTTCACATTTCCCCACATCTCTGACAACACATAATGTTGTTAAGTTTTGTTTTGCCAGTCTGCTAGGTAGAGAAAATCATACTGCATTACTTCAGTTTCATTTTCCTGTTTCAAAAATTATTCAAATGTTTCTTGGCCATTTGAGTTTCCACCTTTATGAATAATCTGTCCTTCACATTTTCCTGGTTCTTCCTGGCAATATGCTCTTCCAAAAGGATACAGGATTAGTTTGCCAAGTTCTATGAAAAACCATTGTTTTAGCTATAGCTCTTTGCATATTTTTCCATTTGTTTTAGTTATGTCAGCAGTAGCCTTTTTTTGTTTGTTTGTTTGTTTTTTGAGATGGAGTTTTGCTCTTGTTGCCCAGGCTGGAGTGCAGTGGCACGATCTCAGCTCACCACAACCTCCACCTCCTGAGTTCAAGTGATTCTCCTGCCTCAGTCTCCCAAGTAGCTGGGATTATAGGCATGTGCCAACACGCCCGGCTAATTTTGTATTTTTAGTAGAGATAGGGGTTTCTTCATGTTGGTCAGGGGAGCTGTTAGAGCAGGAAGGCAAGGACTGCATTTACAGAAGAGGCTGGGGATAGACAGAGTTTTGCTGATGACTGTGAGTTTCATAGAATCTAAGCTTAAAAACAGAATGTTTTTCCTGGGTCTTTGAGTCTCCATTTCTGAAGTGTCCTCAGAAATGCATGTGTTGGTCAGGCTGGTCTCGAACTCTTGACTTCAGGTGTTCCGCCCGCCTCAGCCTCCCAGAGTGCTGGGATTACAGGCGTGAGCCACCGTGCCTGGCCGGTACCCAACTTTTTTGGCACCAGGGACTGGGATGGTTCTAGGATAAAACTGTTCCACCTCAGACTATCAGGCATTAGTTAGATTATCATAAGGAGCGTGTCACCTAGATCCCTTACATATGTAGTTCACAATAGGGTTCATGCTCCTATGAGAATCTAATGCCATTGCTGATCTGATAGGAGGCAGAGCTCAGGCAGTAACGCTCCCTTGCCACTCACCTCCTGCTGTGCAGCCTAGTTCCTAACAGGTCACGGACCAGTACCAGTCCACGGCCTGGGGGCTGGGGACCCCTGCTCTACACCCTTTACTTTGCACAGTCTTTTTAGAGTTGACATTGTATCATTTTGTGTGTAAATATTGTTAAAAAGAAATATAAAAATTTTACAGTCATAGAAGTCTATTTACTCCCCTCCATGCTTTTGCACTAGTTCCTATATGTAACACATATAAACCCATAAATGTTATAATTTTTGCTTGAAGTATTACTGTGTATTTTAAAGGAACTAAGAGAAAATAATAGTCATTTATATATATCCACATCTAGTTACTATTTCATTGCTTTTTTTTTTTTTGAGGCAGAATCTTACTTTCTTGCCCAGGTTAAAGTACAGTGGTGTGATCACAGCTTACCATAACCTGGAGCTATTGGGCACAAATGATCCTCCAACCTCAGCCTCCTGAGTAGTTGGGGCTACAAACACATGCTACCACATCTAGCTAACCTGTTACTTACTTACTTACTTACTTATTTTTGAGAGAGTCTTGATCTGTCGCCCAGGTTGGGGTGCAATGGCATGATCTCAGCTCACTGCAATCTTCACCTCCTAGGTTCAAGAGATTTTCATATTTTTAATAGAGGTGGGGTTTTGCCATTTTGGCCAGGCTGGTCTTGAATTCCTGGCTTCAAGTGATCCACCTGCCTTTGCCTCCTAAAGTGCTAAGATTACAGGCGTGAGCCACCTCGCTCAGCCTAACTTTTTTTTCTTTAGATATGGAGTCTTGCTATATTGCCCAGACTTGTCTTGAACTCTTGGCATCAAGTGGTCCTCTCACCTCAGCCTCCCAAAGTACTGGGATTACAGGCATTAGCTACCGTGTCTGGCCTTTATTTCATTGTGCTTTATTCCTTCCTAGAGATTCTCATTTCCATCTGGTACCATTTTCCTTTAGTTAGAAGAAATTCCTTTAGCCTTTCTTGTAGTGCAAGTCTACTGGGGACAAATTATCTTGTGCGTTTTGTTTTTTTTAACCTGAAACTATATTTTGCTTTCATTCTTGGAGGATATTTTTCTTGGATGTAGAATTCTAGGTTGATAGGTTTCATTTTTTCAACACTCTAAAAGTATTTTCCACTGTCTTCTGGACCTCGTAAGTTACTTTTCAAATCATCAGGAACTTTACCCATTGTTCTCCTGTAATGTGCTGCTTTTATATTTGGTTTTCAGCAGTTTCACCATGATGTGCCTAGGTGTGGTTTTCTTCATATTTATATTGTATGGGATTTACTGAAATAATTGAATCTGTTAATTTATGTTTTTCACCAAATCAGGAACTTTTTCATCCATTGTCTCTTCAAATAATTTTCTGCCTCAGTCTCACCTTTCCTTTTGGGACTCCCAGGGCATGTTTCTTTAACTTTTTGATATTGTCCTTTAGAGCCCTAAGAGTTTGTTAATTTTCTGCATTTTTTTTTCTGTTCTTAAGATTGGATGATTTCTATTGATTTATATCCAAGTTAATTGACTTTTTATCGTCATCAGTATTCTGCTGTAGAATTTTAATTTTAATTTAAACTTTTATTTCTGCTTGTGATTTTTAAATGTGAGAATATTACTGTGTTTGAATTTTCAGTGATTCTTTTTGAAGTTTTTATTACTCTATTGGGATTTTTTTTCCATTTATTGGGAAGATATACTCTTCTATTTTGTTGAGCATAATTAATATAGATGCCTTAGATGCTTTAAAATCCTTGTCTGTTAATGCCAAACTTTGGATAACATTGGGATTGGTCTCCATTGATTGTCTTTTCTCCTGACACTAGATCACATTTTTTTCTTTTCTGCTCTTCATACGTCAAATCTTGAATTGTGTCTTGTACGTTGTGATATGTTGTGTAAACTCTGACATTTGTTACATCCTTCCAAAATTTTGCTGTTTTTGTGTTTGGAGGCAAGTAACTAGATTGGACTCAAGCAGCAAACCATCTTTTGCTTGGCAGCTCAAGTTTCAGTTCAATTCTGTCTTTATGTGAGTTGCCCTGAGTCTGCCCCATGAATGCTGAGAATTGGATATAAAATAGGCTCAGGATCTGGGGGTTCCCCTACTCAGATTCTTTCCTTTCTGGGATTCTCCCTTCATTTTCTAGTGTATGCAGCTGCTCGAAACTCTTTCCTCTGGTTTTCCAGCCGACAAAAACTATGCTTTTTTCTATCATACTTTTAGTACTCTGTGTAACACTGACCTCAGGCTAAAAGCATTAAAAAAAGGTAAATCACATTTTATTATTTCCTTCTTTTATAACTTCCTTTCAGAATAGATTAACTCTCTTGTTCACTGTTCAGTGTCTACATATGTATTACGTGTGATATTTTCTCCAGAGGTTATAGTTGCCTGTGGAAGTCATATCCAGGGAAATCTTACTTGTTTACTTGGGCACACTGGAAGCAGAAGCATTCATTCTTTTTTTTTTTTTTTTTTTTGCATCTTTAAAATTAGAATATGGTGGAGCATCTTTTTATGTGTTTGTTTATATTTGCATTCCTTTATAAAATCAATTATCTGTTCATGTCCTTTGGCTATTTTTTCATTGTTTTTTTTCCTTTGGTCTTTTGATGTGTAGAAGCTCACAATTATTTTTCCCAGATTGTTATTTCTTTTGACTGTTCACTTTTAACTATTAGGAAGCTTAAATTTTTTATGTAGTCAAATTTATGAATCTTGCCTTTAATGATTTCTGGATTTTTGGGTCATGCTTAGAAAACTTTTCTCCACCAAATACTAAAATAACTACTTTTAAATATTTTAACACTCACCTATTTAATCTATTTATAATTTGTTTTAGTGTAAGTATTTAGAAACTGAACCAGCTTATTTTTCCAAATATGTAACTAATTATGCCAATTTGATTTATTAGATAATTTATCTTTTCCTCACTGATTTTATACTGCCAACTATTTTACTTTTATATTTCTATTATCTTCCTGCATTTTCTCTTAAAATTTATATTTCTGACTCTTTTCATCAGTGTATATTCTACTTCTTGCTATTTTTTTGATGGCGTTTCATTCTTGTTGCCCAGGCTGGAGTGAGTGGTACGATCTCGGCTCACTGCAACCTCTGCTTCCCGGTTTTAAACAATTCTCCTGCCTCAGCCTCCTGAGTAGCTGGGATTATAGGTGCACACCACCACGCCTGGCTAATTTCTGTACTTTTAGTAGAGACGGAGTTTTGACATGTTGGCCAGTCTGGTCTCGAACTCCTGACCTCAGGTGATCCACCCGCTTCAGCCTCCTAAAGCGCTGGGATTACAGGCGTGAGCCACCGTGCCTGGCCCTCTTGCTCCTTTTAGGATGGCTTTCATTTTTGTAACGTTTATATCTTTATTTTCTTTTTATTGTCCTAAGACTCTGCCATCTCATTCTTCAACGATTTTGTCATCTTATACGATCTTATTTGATCTCTCGAATTTCTTCTTTGAGTTTTATTTCTTTCAGAGTTCATATCTATTCCAATTTCTTTGAGGGCATAAAGAAGCATTTGTCTGACATTTTCTTCTGTTTCTGAAGTGATTCTTCTCCTGTTTCTGAAGTGATTCTTCTTCTGCTGTGAACCATTAATCTGTATTTTGCTTATTCTTTTCCTTCCCCCAGCTTCTGCCAGTTTTGAACCACATTAATTTATCTGACATTAAATCCCAAGTTGCACTGATGCAGGATATAATATAAGGGGTGAGAGTGTAGACCCTGGAGCTGTAAAAGCTGGGATAAAATCCCAGCTCCACCACTTACCAGTTCTGTGACATTGGACAACTGAGTTGGTGTCATATTGTCTGTCTTACAGGGCTGTTGTTAGGATTACAATGTTTAATACAGTGTGTGGTACATAGTACTCAATAAATACTAGGGAAAGATAATTCTGGTTATTATTTTAGCAAGAAAGCTATAATACTTATATAATTTTGGTGTTATCTAATTAATATATGGACACAAGAATGCTAATTTAGTTTTACTTTTTGGTTAATCCAAAAAAATTACAAAATAGATTATTTGTGATATTTGTTATTATCCACCAATAAAGAACTATCCCCATCTGCTGGCCACACTCAAGAATTAAAAATCAAAAGCTGTTCAAATACGGTTGTTGGAATATTTCATTGTGTAGCCACTGTGACTTGGAGCTGTCTTTGTAGCAAACAGCCTCTCTGTCTCTCACCTACACAGTCAAACAGATTAGCATCTTGTCACACAGTGCTGGGTAATTGTTGATACACTTATTTAGTTGGAGGCAAACATTTATTTTCACTTGGGAATTTAGATTTGTCTTAGGTGCAGGCTATATAGGTTTCCCTTCTTGCTTAGCTTGGCTATTTCATAGGTTTAGCTTTCCAAATCTTGAATCTTTGTCCCAAGAAAGGAATTTCCCCTAATGTCTTTTTTATTTTTTCCCTTCTTAAGACTCACTGCAGTCAACACACAGAATATTCCTAACTACCATCAGTGTTTCACCGAAAAAAAAAAAAAATCTCTTAACTGGTCATTCTCTCTCTCTCTCTCTTTTATGAAGATGTAAGAATTGCTGATAAATGAACTGTTGGGGAGAGTTCTATTTAAGTTCTACCTACAGTCATTTCAGACTGAATAATGAAGGTCAATAGGTCTTGATCTTTGAGTTTTGACCTTTCTGAGATCCATACATTTCATCAGAGCTTTCTTTGGGGTACAGAAAAGTGGCAATCCAGACCTGGCTCTTTGGGGAACTTCCATTGCTGTGGGTCGCAGGGATTGGCTCAGGGCAGTGACTCAGGTCGGTGTAGCAGGAGGGGAAGTTGAAGCAGCACCAGCTGTGGATGCTGAGAAAGACCCCAGACCTGCCTGTGGCATTTCTGCATAATTGGTGTCAGCCTGTTTGCTCTTCTGGCCTTCTTGTTACCAGGCAACAGTGGGCCTAGTCCGAGCTGACTGAGAGGTTGCTACTCTCCTCTGCCTTCCACTCTCACATTCATCGTGGCCTCCTCGCTGTGTGCCAGCTCCCAATGGCCTCCAGCTCTTTCTCTATCTGGATTCCCAGGGATTCTTTCCTGAGCCCAGCCAGAAGACAAAGGGACTCTCTTACTCTTTATTCCAAAGGATACACCTCTTACTACTTCACTTTCACTCCCTACCCCATACACAGCCTTCTGATGCTACTGCAAACCCTTTCCACCATCTTCTCTCCAACTCCTCCCAAGCCCATCTGCTGTTCCTTCACCAACTCTCTGCATCTCTTCCCACTCTGCCCCAGCCTCTATGCCTTCCCAACCGCTCTCCTGGTCCCTCACTCTACCTTCACAGGGCCTTTCTTTTCTGCACTTTTGTAATGTCTTAGGCTGTTTTGTGCCCACCGATGACACACCCTAGTTTTTTACTACTTTTTTTCCCTCTGTGTTCCTGTGACACCTCATTTGCTTCTCAGATAACCCTCATCACAGCATCCTATCATTTTTGTGTCTGGATCCTTCAGTCCAGACTCAGGCCTCACAGATATCAGGGACTGTCTTCTTCCTGGTTGTATCCCCACTTCTAAGAACAGCCCCTGGCATACAGTAGACCCTTTTTATTAAGCAAATGAATATTTCTGTCATTCCAAATCTTCATTTGTTGATTAAGTTTCTCTGATGTTTATTTTCTCTGATTTTATTGTCCAAGTTTTAAAATAACTTTCATTTTGAAGTACTTTTAGACTTTTTAAAAACTTACAAAAATACTGCAAGAAATTCCCATACACTCTTCAGCCAGATTCCCCACATGTTAACATCTAACATATCTACAGTATGATGATCAAAACCAGGAAGTTAACACTGATGCAATACTATTAACATCTCTAGATATTACTCAAATTTTCTCAATTTTCCCATTAATGTCCTTTTTCTGACCCAGGATGCAAATCCAGGGTCACACATAGTATTCAGTTTCCACACCTCCTTAATCCCCTTTAATCTGGTACAGTTCCTTCATTTTTCTTTGTCTTTCATGATCTTCTAACTTTTGAAGGATACTTGCCTTGCCAATCATTTTGTAGACTGTCCCTCAAATTCATTTTGTGTAATGTTTTCTTTTTTTTTTTTTTTTTTGAGACTGAGTCTGGCTCTGTCGCCCAGGCTGGAGTGCAGTGGCCGGATCTCAGCTCACTGCAAGCTCCGCCTCCCGGGTTTACGCCATTCTCCTGCCTCAGCCTCCGGAGTAGCTGGGACCACAGGCGCCCGCCACCTCGCCCAGCTAGTTTTTTGTATTTTTTAGTAGAGACGGGGTTTCACCGTGTTAGCCAGGATGGTCTCGATCTCCTGACCTTGTGATCCGCCCGTCTCAGCCTCCCAAAGTGCTGGGATTACAGGCTTGAGCCACCGCGCCCGGCTATGTTTTCTTATTATAATAATCAAGTTTTACATTTTTTCCCAGGAGTCTCCTTCACAGTGCATCATATCAGAGGGTATATGATGTCTATTTGTCTTATTACTGATGATATTAATGTTGATCTCTTGGGTAAAGTGGTTCTAGCAGTTTTCTTCAATCTAAAAGCATTATTTTTCCTTTGTGATTAACAAGTATCATGCAGGAATATGTAACTATACTGGTTCTCATCATACCACTGACTTTAGTATCCTTTGATGATTCCGTATTGCGTGATTATTATTATGGTGTTTTCCAAATGGTGGTTTTCTATTTCCAAGATTTTAAATGGGGCTGGGGAAATGATTTTCCCATGGTGAACTGTCAGGGTCTAATGCCAGGCATGACCGTAAAGCATTCTCTAAATGAGACTTGAGCATTTCAAGTAGCACTCTGGGTCACAGATCTCTGTAAACGACTTCAGTGTATGGACTGCTCCCTTGCTCTTTTCTCCCCCAACCCCCAAATCTCCTATTTGTGGACACAAATAGGCTCTCCTGATGGGATGGTAGTGTTCCTGATGAGACACCAAGAAGGGCTATCACAAGTAAATTGATCATGACTTAATTATTAATTCATGCCCTTAAAGTACATACTGTGGAGATTAATGCTCCTAGCCAAAAGATCCTTGGCTCACATTTTTAGAACCACTGTCTTAAAGGACAGCTGCATAGGCTAAGATCAAGGTAGCATATAATAAACCAAGACTTAATGTCTTTAGGGAATACGCTTCACAATCCATTATGAGCTATGTCATGAAATCAATGACCTTGGGATCTTTTCTAAAACATTCAAGCACAGAGTTAATGAGTTTAGGGAAGGAGTTGGAGGTGGCATGACATTTTAAAATGCTTAAGACACTGGATCCTTGACGGAATGCTTGTTAGATTCTGTTATTTCCTGAAGTATAGGGTATTTATGATCTACAAAAAGTTTCAAATCCATAGACAGTGTCAGAAAAGAAAATCTTTTCTTTTATCATGTTTGCAGTAGCTAGTTTTCAGTGTGACCAAGTCTGGGTTAATTATTCCCTGATTAGGAGGTCAAAGTGGTACAATTCTGAACTGTGTTTAGGGGACTGCAAAGCAGTCCACCGGAATTCCTAGCTGTAGGAGGACTCCTTGGGAAAATCAGGTAAGTGTATACTGGGATTCATAGTCAAGACTGAAATGAAGAAAAAGTAGCCTGCCTTTGACCCTGTGCTGGGGTCAGTAGGCTGCTGAGGCAATTGGTGTCACCAAAGTAAGAGAGAATCCAAGTCATGGGCCTGGTTCTAGATTGAGTTTCAGTGCTGGAGGAGTAGCTCAACAATTGCCCTTCACCACATTCCCTGCCCAGAAACCTGGGAATTATAGAGATGAATGAAAAAGAACAAAAGGCCTCAGTTTGGCTGAGAAACACGTGACACTTGGGGGACCAATCACTGCCTTGGCTTTCTCCTGTGTGAGAACACTGTAGGCAGAAGCTGAGGATGGTGTGTGCTACAGGGATGTGGCGAGGGCTGGCAGCAGCCCCAGGGTGACAGTTACGAAGGCAAAGAGAGTTCCTGCCATCATTAGAACCCCTGCCTGCGATTCCTCCGACCCATGGCTGGTATAGTCCAAGAAACAATGGTTACCTTCATGAATAAATTAGAAGCAAACATTATTTCCTCTTTTTGTGAAATTCCTTAATGCTGATTATTATATCTTCTGAAATCTATAAGAAAAAGTAGTCTTCCCTTGAGTTGGAACAGAGAAATCTTTATGCTCAAGTGACAGTGCTAAGTGAATTGTTCAAAATCTTTTAGGAATTAAACAGCCTAACTACTCAAAAGCTGTTTGTCATGAGAACCATATTCTCAACAAAGGCCTTCTTTGGAGCTGTAGACTTTGGACTGAGTTTAGCCTTTGGTAACTCATAAATTCTGGTCAGCCGTTGAAGAGGCCCTTTCTGAGGGTAGCTCTGTCCAAAGGGATAGCACTATCTAGGGAGGACTTCTCTCTCTGATTTCTCAATAGCATCTCAGGGACAAAGATCTCACTTCACAGCTCTGAACTTCAAGATGACAGGCTCCTTTTAAGACCTGGCTTCATCCAGCTGGATTCTCTGAAAGAATGACCACAGAAAACACTCGAACATATACATCACCACTGTGCACAATAATTTGAAATAACCAATGCGCAAATGGGACACCAGGCTGGGTACTTGTCATGGGGGAGGAGGACCAAGTTAGGTCCTCGTCTATCACTGAGCAGTGAGCTAGGTGATGCTGAGAAATGTTTTGCTTAAGACCTGTGTGAATTCTATCAGTCAGATCCGTCAGTCAACCTGGCCTCTCTTTGGCACAGCTTGATTTGGAAAGACCTTGAAGAGGCCTGAGAGACCCAGGCTGGAGGGAGGGGTAGTGACTGATCCCCTGCCAAGGCTATTTTCATTAGGAGTATTAGTATTGTTTCCAGCATAGAAACCATTAGATACACAATAAGCGTCCTTCCTCTCCTAGAATACCCTGGGAACATACCAAAAAGAGAAGATCTGGTAAAATAACCTTTCACTGAATGTATTCATTCATTTAACTAATCACACTGCTGTTCCGCGAATATTTATTGAGTGTCTAGTAAGTGGCAGGCACAGTACCAGGTGCCAGGAATGACAGCAGTGAACAAGACAGACACAGTCCCACAGTCCCTGCCCTTGGGGAATTTGCTTTCCAGATGAGGGAGACATCATCAATACATTAATCAGATATATTGTGGATAACAGTGCTATAAAGGAAATAAGGCGGGTTAATGCAATGGAAATGGTTGGGGTCTAGAGGGCCCCCTGATCTGAATGGCAGGACAGATCCTGTTGTGCGAACACCTGAGGCATGTGAATTCCAAGCAGTGGGAGTATCCCAGGCACAGCCCTGTGGTAGGACCATGATGGAACTGTGTTTGAAGAGCAGAGAGACGGCCAGTGGAACAGAGCTCAGAGAGCAGACGTGAGGGAGGCTGGAAGGTGAGGGTGAGATGGTGAATCTAGACAAGACCAGAGAGACAGGGAGAGACTGGATTGTGCAGGGCCTTGCAGGCCACGCGAAGTCTCCTCAAAGAAAACTAGGAAGTTATTCAGGTCAGTCTTTAAAAACTGTCTTCTCTAGGGACCTCGTTTTATCTGAAGTCCAAGGGAGCAGCAGAAGGAGCAAGGCTCTGCCCCTCCCCCGGAGCCCCCACGTCCAGCTAATATGCCTCCCTCCCCGTTATCAGTTTTGCACAAATTCTGTGTAAGATTAGCCTCTCAAAGGTTTCAAAGTTGTGATAGGTTAAAGATGGACAGAAATTCTTTCACTCCCCCATCAAAAGGTGGAGTTTTTATTTACCCTGCCTTTGAAACTGGGCTGATTCTGTGACTGCTTTAACCAAAGACTGTGGTGGAAGTGATGCTGCACAGCCTTGAAGAGGACTGGCACCTTCCACGCCCTCCTTGACTGATGGGCTCTCAGAGCCTTCACTGCCGTAGACTAAGGTCTATTCTACTGAAGAGGCCATATAGCAGACAGCCAAGCAACCAGCAGACAAGGAGACCTGCGGCACTGCCCCACGCCCTCCACTGGACCGTTCCAGCCAGCCCCCATAGCCCCCATCCATCTGCGCCCTCTCAGCAGATGTGAAGAAGCGTGGGCATTCCGTCTCCAGCAGGCATCATCTGGGGCAGAGACGAGCAGATCCTAGTTGCCTTGCCACGGACCTCAGAACTGTGTTCAACATAAAATGGTTGCTGCTTTAATCCACTTTGCTTAGGGGCAGTTTATTACACAGCAATAGATAACTGAAGGAAAAGTTTAAACAAAGAGGTTGAAAACCACTTCTCTGAGAGAACTCTGCTCTCACAGCTGGGAAGGCAGTGGAGTATGATGGAGAGGGCAAGGACTCGAGAGTAAGATGGTCCTGAGGCTGAGTCATGGCATAACCTTGAGATTCTTTGCCGCTTTGTTTCTGAGACACACAGAACGATATGTACTGTGAAGGGTTAATGTGAGACTTAAAATCAGACATGGTGTGTGAAGACCTTGGTACATACTAAGAACTTGACATGTTGTAACTATTGTGTGGTCATCAGGGCCCTTCCAGGGCTCCCAGCCACCTGGGTTAGGAGCCCACCTGGTGGGCCAGGCCCTGTCACTGCCAGAACCCAGGTGAAATCACAGGTGTGGGAAGTGGCAGGAGGAAATCTGTTACCCAGACTTACTGTTGAGTTTCCTTATGTGTTAATGTGTTTCATGAAGACGGTATTTCATAATGTTGAATTAGGATTGAGAATGGTTTTCCCTATTCAATTCTCTTTCAATCCTGATAAAATCTAAGCAAAATTGCTACTACAGCTTTAACATCTCTCTAGCCCTTGATGATCTCTCTTCCCTCCTTCCTTTTTTTTTTTTTTTCATTTTGACAGAGAGAGTATAACCTTAGGTTTAGAGTGTTTGGCAGGCAACAGTATATAACTAGACTAATATAGATATCATTTAGTTTTCACTGTATTTGTGTTTTTTTATATTACTAGTTTCCTTTTTTTTGGACTTGATATAAAGATTTTCCTGAAAATGAAGGAAGAAAAGTGAGTCAATTTAAAGAGGACTATTAGATAAGAAATATACAGGTACGATGTGACAAAGATTGTGATGAAGGTATGCGGTTGACTGATGCAAATGTTGCTCCGTTGAATAGCCCCCAAGCTTTGTCTATGGGCCTACTTTGGGTTGTCATGTGGGGAAAAGCTGACAAAGCCACTGTGTGTGTGAACTTTCCCTCTGCCTCCTCTGAGGCCCATGCACCCTACAGTCCCCCACAACCCAGAGCGGTCCAGCAGAGGTGACAGGAGAGGGCAGTAGAAGGGAACAACAGCTTCATGCTTAAGATCCTAACACGCAGTTGTTAAGACTCTTTCAGCCAGCCCCAGGCATTTGGCCTCTTGGTCTCTTTGTTCTTTTCAGAGCCAGGCTGGCCCATGAGCCATGCACCTGGCCCGGGACTCCTGCCCGGGCAGTTCTGTCGGCACAGCTCTCCCTGACCTTCTCCTTGTCTGCAGCTCTTCCCTCCCTAATGCGCTCAGCACTTTTAGCTGTTCTGTGATAGTCTCAAAGGGCGTGGGGATGAGAGCTTTGCTGAAAATGTGCATCTTCTGCAGAAAAGGGCCATGGAACACTTAGAGAGGAAAAGGACAAAAAGATCAAAGTGGTTTTGGAACAGAAGAGGGAATGAGGAGCTATAAAATTTGAATGAAGAGGCTGGAAAAAAGAAGCAGGGGAAGGGAAATGGCTTTGTTTGGTAGTTAGAGCTAAGAAGGGAGAAATGATAAGAACAAGGATGGAAGCCCTTTAAACTAAGGGGCTGCTTTAAAACTAAAAATATCAATGTGATAGTGATTAAGCTATCACAAACTACAATGGCGTGGATCTCAAGCACTGAAATCAACTATAGCGTTTCTATCTATCTATAATACAGTGTTTCTATGGTCCTTTATCCTCCCAGGTATCTGCTGTTATGTCACCTCCTCCGTGAGGTCTTCCTGGACCACATCATCTGAAATAGCAATCTCCTTTTCTGATCCCTGATCCCACTGTGGTTTTCTTCATCACATCCCTACATGGAATTTTGTTTGATCATGTATTTGTTATTCTATCCCCATTAGGTAGTAACTCCATGAAAGCAGGGACTTTGCCCTGTCACTTTCTATCTCTAGTTCCTCTGGCACACAGAAGGGATTCAATTTAAAAAAAAAGTCAGAGGAATGAATTCAAATAGTTAATGTAGGCTGGGCACAGTGGCTCACACCTGTAATCTCAGCAATTTGGGAGGCTGAGGTTAGCAGATCACTTGAGACCAGGAATTTGAGACCAGCCTGGCCAACATGGCAAAATCCTGTCTCTACTAAAAATATAAAAATTAGCCGGGCATGGTGGCATGCACCTGTAGACCCAGCTACTTGAGAGGCTGAGGCAGGAGAATTGCTTGAACCTGGGAGGCATAGGTTGTAATGAGCTGAGATTGTGCCATTGCACTCCAGTCTGGGTGACAGAGCAAGACTCCGTCTCAGAAAACAACAATGACAACGACCAAAAAAAAAAAAAAAAGTTTTTGTATATAAAGCCCCTAATATTCTATGGAAAATACTAAGAGCAAAAGACAAGTCAGATATGAATTTTGCCCTCAACACATGGTCTAATAATTATGATAATCACTGTACATTTTAGAGGGCTTCTATGTGGTAGGCACTTTATACACATTATGTTATCTTTAATAACTAGTAGCGATGTTCAATGTAAACATATTTAACAAGTATTATAGAAACTGACCTATCAGTACCATGAACTGGCACTCCGACATATTAAATAATATTGCCAAGATCTGAGAACCAGAAAATGACAGGGTCAAAATCTGAATGAAGGTGTGCCTGACTCCAATGTGCATTCTTCTAGGTGTACTACTGCCCTTCTTGGAAATACATGTGAGCACATGTATTGAGACTCACAGTTCTTTGATGCTGGAGAACATTCTTTTATGTGTGTCATAAATAGTTGTCAAAAGACAGATTTTATGTGTGCACAGAAATAGTATATTTCCAGCATCAGAGAACTGTAAGTCTCATTGAAGAGCTAAGGACTTTGGACCAGTTAGGAGCTGGCGAGCCAGCCAGCTCCTTCTCTCACAGCCATCTTAGCTTCAAGAGGTGCTAGGTTCAATGTCTATACAAAGAGAGATAGGAGAGAAGGGCAAGAGGAGTGGGGGAGAGCTGAGCAAGCAGATAACTTTGAGGAAGTTTATAGAAACTGGGAGAATAGGCAGAGAGAGCCCAGATCCTTGGATAGTTTGCTGGTTCCCACAGGGCTGTGTTCCTCCTCACCTCTTCTAAGTGACCTCTGTCATGAGGGAGTCCAGCCCAAGGGAGCGGCAGCAGGCTGAGCTCTCTAGGATAGGCTTTTCTCAGGCCTGGCAGTGCAATTGGAATTTTCATCCCAGATGATACCTAATAGAAACAGTATCACCACAATCAAGGAGAATTGGAACCTGGCCTTCTCACCGTCTGCAGAGCCTGTGCCTTTGGTAGTAACAGTTAGTGCACACCAAATGTCCATGTTCTCCCTCTGTTTCCCAGCCTTTCTTGCAGTTCATGGGTGGCAGAAGAGATGTGCCACTTTCAGTCTTAATGCCTCTCTTCTGCTGCTATGGCGTTAGAGTCACCTTTTCCAAATCCATAGTTACAAGGTGGTGGTCAGCCTCCTGACTTGTGACCAGCAACCATAACAAACTTGTATTGTGTTAAACCATTGAGCATTCGGGTTTGTCTGTTGCAGAAGCTAGAGTTAATTACCTCAGACTAGTATGTCTCCCTAAATGCGCTCTGCACTTCCTGATGAATCTGTAATGATCACTGCTAACAATAGATGTATCATACACTTTCATATTAACAGTGCTTGACTTAAAATTACATGGGCTTGGCATATGGCACAATTTTATCTGGTCATATGCCAGAGAAAGTAACAATGATGGAATTAAATCTGTGCTTGTGCCTCTACAGTGCTGTGGCACTATACGATAGCTTCCTAAGACATACCTATAGATTTTATACATCATCTGGGTAGGCAGACATTTTTGTATTTAACCTGCTAGGGAGATACTGTTCCCACCATGTTACAGAAGGAGAATGAACCTCAGAAAGGCCAATTAACCTGCCCTCAGTTGCATGGCTACTGAGCAGTGGAACTGGGCTTCTAACCAGGGAGCACTGATTCCAGAGCCCATTCCACAGTGCCATGCTTCCTTGACTGACAAGTTGCCTCTATTTAATTCACAAATAAGACTTGGATATTAACCTCAAAAAGAATAGAAGCCAGATGAGGCAACTAGCTGAACCCAGGTAAGATAGAAGGCAATATTAAAAAACACCAGTGTGAATGAAACAGATTTGAAATACTACAGGTACCCAGATAAGGGGAGAGAGAGAGGAATGCATGAGTGGGAACTCAAGGCTTCCCAAAGCTTAGAGAGCTGAGGGATGCCAAGAAGGATGGAGAAGGTAGGGGCAAGAGGAAGGAGGAATGTGTCCTACATGAGGGAGAACATCCCTTCAGGGCCTGGGGACAGGGAGGGGGAACCAGCCAGGGGCATCAGGTGACAGGGAGAAAACTGATGTGGCAAAATGAAGGCTTTGTATGGAGACGAGTGGGATGGAGGCCGCAGAACAGGAAGCTGTGGAAAGCCTGGCTGGGGAGTTTGGAGTTGACCCTGAGGCAGGGCAGAGCCAAGAAAGTGAAAATAAAGGAATCAGTTGTTTGGAGGAGACAGTCTAAGAAAGATTTTGAGTATATACTTCCTTTAAAAATGGAATTGATTTGCAGGCAGTTAAAGGTAAAGGGATTTGACTCAGGAAAAATGAAGATCCAGGATGTCAATTTAGAAGATATTCTGTGGTTGCAGTTGGCACCAAAGTGAACCCTGTTTTCCTTCCTGAAGACCAGTCGACCCCTCCAATGACTTACCCTCTCCTAACGTGGAATGGAAAATGACCGAGGATCAACAGCTGTCCTTGGCCTTTATTTCAAATTACTTTATCTCCCTGGCCTCAGTTGCTTCACTTGTGAGTTGGCAGCATTGGACCTGGCAGTCTCCGGGTGGTGGCTGGCCATGGTGATGGCAAGCTCTTCATTTATGTCTACCTTGTTCTGCTTCTTTTCATCAAGCCCTTGCTCCCCCTCCTTTTGCTCCCTTTGGAGGATGTCTTGGGATATATGATCAGATTTCCTCTTTGAGGTCTTTGGTTAGGTGGGAACATAGCGCTCGGGTCCTGACTGCCTATTCTTAGGTTTGGGCCAAAGCTTAGAGTTTCAGGAAATATAGTGCTCTTCAGCTGCAGCCTGTGAGGAATTGCTCCCATGCTGAGATTTGGGAGACCCTAGAAGAGATAAATGTTCAAAAACTACCTCTGTGAGTACACACTGAAATATTTATGGATAAAATGATACAATATCTGGGGGAGTGGGTCATGTATGAATGAAACCAGATTGGCCATGACCTGGTAATTGCTGAAGCTGGGTGATGCTACATGGGGTTTAACTGAACTGTCCTGATGACTTTTGTATATATTTAACATTTTTCCATAATGAAAAGTTGAAAAAGACACAAAAACACACTTTTGTTTTCATGTTGTGGTATTCAGAAAACTGGACAATTGAGTCTCCAGAGAGCACAAGTTGAATACCCACAAGGCAGTATCCATAAAGCACCCCGATATGTGGGACAACAGTAAACTTGATACAGCTAAATAATTGACTGTACATGATAGGGTGTCTCTGAGCACACTGGCCTTGGATGCCTTGTTGATGGCCTTGGATGCCTTGTTGACCAGAGTATCTCCCTTTATTGTGCGCTATTTTCCTGTCTGACGACTCCACCTTCCACTTCTTTCTCTTTCCATTTCTTCATTGGCAAGTTAACTTTCTCCCATAGGCAGAGGGAGCTTCTCTTTGAGGAACTATAGAGGAAGGATGAGAGAGCCCTCCAAAGCTGCAGTTTTCAATTTTTTTGACCACAACCCAGTGTAAAAGATATATATTTTTATCATCATAGACAACCATAACTAAAATGTAAGTTTCACAAAATAACACCCTTTACCAAATGGGATACATTCTGATATTTTCTCTTCTATTCTATTCTAGACTAGTCTATTCTATTCCATATTTTAAAAGACTGTCATGATCCACTAAATGTAAATCACTAATAAATTCAGGATTCCTAACGGGTTGCCACCTGCATTTTAAAAACAAAATTGGTTAGTGGAAAAGAGATGTTGGGCAGGAAATTTACCATTTAACGCATCTGGCCTGGGGTTGAAGTCACAGGCAGCTGGATTTCATTTGCATCTGACAGTGGAGAAGCCCTCCATACTTTGTGTGGGTGTTAAGGTCAGATCTACAGTGCTAGCCAAGGATTGACTAGAGTATTAAATTTCAGCAGATGTGTTAATTGATGAGCTCATCAATAGGGAGAGATCACAAGTCACAGGCTTAAGATGGGAACTTTGTTGAACTGGGCTGTCACATGCCATCTTGTAGTTTTAAGACAGGGAACAAAAATAAAAAACAGGAAAAAAAAAGAAATACCTCTGTTATACACACCACCACTATGACTGTTGCTCAGAGAAGACACCAGGCAACAGGGTAAGGCAGTACCTTCAGAACCAGGTAGATCTGAATTTGGACCCCATAAACTACTAACCACGTGACTTCAGAAAGATTACTTAATCTCTCTGAATCTCAATTTTTCTCATCAGAATAGGAGAATGATAATACTTCATTAAGTGAGAGCATTCTGTATAGCATCTGGCCCAGAACCTGACCTGAGGGCAGACCCTCACATGTTAACCCCTTCTTCTCCTTGCACAGAGGCTCTTTAAGGTTTCTTTCAAAGATTGTCAATCTAGTACACTATATGACAAATCTATCACTCTACTTTGCTCAGAGATTTACTGGAGGGGGAAGAGAGCCAGGAGAAAACCCAAATAGAAACAAGTGAAGTGCCAGGAGAGAAGCCACATTTTCAGACTAAGTGACCTAGGCAGAGCCATTCACCACCTTTAGCTCTCCAGTTCTCAGTCATGAAATGAAGATGGGGGAAATCCAGTTCTCAGTCATGAAATGAAGATGGAGGAAATGCTATGTTCTCCAAGAACTCTTGACTCATATTTCCTAAAGATAGTTGGCTTCCTGGGCACCAACTCAGACCCAGTGAATCATAATCATTCTAAGCCAATGTCCAGTAATTTACCAAGTCCTTTCCAGCCTGCTTCCTAACCATATCTCAAGACAGCTCATTCTCTCCTCCCTACCGTCCCTACTTCTGTACCCTTCCCACTCCTGCTTGCCCTTTTCTCCTGTTGACTGCGTTCCTGGCTTTCAGTCTTGCTTGTTCTTCACCCAGTCTTCACTCTGCAACCAGAGAGACAGTTTTATCATGCAAACACGACACCGAGACTGCTGTCCAAAGCTTCTAGTGATTCCTCTTTCTCCTTAAAATAAAGTCTAAACTCTTAACCTGTCCCCAGGGCTCATCTTGATCTTCTCAACACCAAACCTTGCTCTTTCTTTTTTGATCATCTGTCCCCACCCCTGGACTGTCAAGTCTGGGATAGTGGCAGCAGTGTCTCTCCTGCTGTTGATGTAGGCCCAATGCCCAGGACATGGCCTGATGCAAGTCAGGCACTGAATGAAAAAGCAGTTGCTGAACTCCAACTAATCTTTTTCCATAAAACGATAGCAAGTGACCTATTTTCTGGATAAAATAAATTCCATGTGCTATGGCAAACTGTCTCTTAAAGTCCTTATTGTGTTCTCTGCTGGCTGTGTAGAGACTAAATCTATTGTACTATAATGTCCATTATTTTATATTTTGGTACAAGGATGCTTTCAAGGATTTTTTTGGGGGTTTTGAAGAACAAATATGATTTGGGTGCCGTTTCCATACTCCTCAAATACTCTAAGTGGATAGTGAAGCTGCTCTTTATTTCTAAATCCTCATCTCGCGCAGACATAGTGGCCAGAGATTTCCCTTAGCAGGAGGAATGTCACGCATTATGGTTTTCACTTCCATTTAACTGGATTAAGTCTTTGTTGAAGAGCTTTATGCTGATTAGAGATGTCTGAATATGAAGTGCTCCTTGAACAAAAGTTATGGGTAGTCACATCAATTTAATTGAAAAATGTTCCATAATTAAGGCAAAACCACTTCACTTAAATAATTAGCTTGAAGTGGTCATAGTAACAGAGTTCATAGATTTGCTTTTATTTCCTCTGTGTCACTGGTGCCTGCCTGACAAAAGAACACTGGTGACATGGTATTCTATAGAAAATTTTGGGCTTAGCAATTTAGGGTTCTGTGCCATATAAGTACTGTCCAACTCTCTTCCTAAGAAGGCACCTAAAGAGGTGTCAAAGTGCAATAATCACCAGATCATGATTTATTCATAAAGTTGAGTAAGCATTCAGAACACAGTGTTCTGGAGAGAATATGGGCGGTTCCACCACACTTAGTAGTGCACACTGGAGGAATTATTTCCAGAGTTTTCTAGAGTAGTGATCCTCCCATCACTACTGATTTAGGATGCTGCAAAATCTTTGGGGTGTCAATTGCAGGTGATTCACTGTATGCAAAGGATTAGTAAATTATCAGTTAGATATGTGTTCAGAAGCTCATAGCAGAAAACCCAATTTATAATAGCTTAAACAATTTCCCTTTGACATCATCAAATGTCCAGAAGTAGATGGTTCTTTGTCTTGGTTCAGCAGGTCCAAGGTGTCACACGGGCACCCAGGTGTTTTCTCTTTCCATCTGCCATCTTGTGATGTTGCCTTCACCCTTGGGCTCCTCCCGCCCTGGTCACAAGCTGCAGTGCCAGCCATACATCATCAATCCAGGTGACAAGAGGGGAAAAGGCAGGTAAGCCACAGATGGCATCCTTTATCAAGAGAAAACAAGGGTTTCTTAGACCCCTCTACCTTGCTTAGATCTCACTGCATGGCCACCCAGGTCAGGAAATACAGGACAGTGGAGGACAGGAGTTTCATATTTGCTTTAGACCTAGTCTTATTGTAGGATAAATACAACGGACAGCAAAAATTTAAGCATACCCTTAGAATGACCCTGTAAGGCAGATGCACCTGAATGTGTGTACCATGCTAGGGAATCCGGGAGTGGCCAACTCAGAGACTTGCTCCTTTTCTATGAGGAACATCTGAGTCCCTGGCATATCCTATAGAACATGCACCGTGCAGGGTATTGAGGCTCTGAGTTTTGTATTAAATGAAGGTTACCAGGCAGAAGTCATTAGGGGAGAGTGTTAAGTGAAAAGGCAATATCAACTGCATGATGTGTGTAGGTGGTTGCAGTTTTCCTGCCCAGCCCATCACCACTGGGCCATGAGGTTATTTTGTCCAGCCCATGGCCCTGGACTGTAGGCAGGTAGATATCTTGCCTAGCCCACTGCCACTGGACTCTCTGCTTTGTATGTAAGCCCCTGGATTTAATAAAACCCTATGTCTTGTTTGCTGGCTCTGAGTCTCTTCATCGGCCTCTAGAACCTGGTGTCTCTTCTCTATCAAGGTTAATAGGGGTTCAGCACAACAACTATCAAGACAGGTCTTCCCTTTTATTCCCTCTTTTTAAAAAACAAATATTTCTTTGTAAACTATACATTCAACAAAGGACGAATCTCCAGAACCTATAAGGAACTTAAACAAATCAGCAAGGAAAAAACAACCTCATTAAAAAGTAGGCAAAGGACTTGAACAGACACTTCTCAAGAGAAGACATACACGTGGCCAACAAGCATGAAGAAATGCTCCATTAATATCAGAAAAATGCCTGTTAAAAAACACAATGAGCTATCATCTCACATCAGTCAGAATGGCTATTATGAAAAGGTAAAAAAATAACAGATGTTGGTGAGAATGTGGTGAAAAGGGAACACTTATACACTGTTGGTGGGAATGTAAGTTCGTTTAGCCCCTCTGGAAAACAATATGGAGATTTCTCAAAGAACTAAAAATAGAACTACCACATGATCCAGCAATCCCACTACTGGGTATCTACCCAAAGGAAAGTAAATCATTTGATCAATAAGACATCTGTACTTGAATGTTTATTGCAGTACTATTTGCAATAGCATTCAGGGAATCAACCTAAGTGTCCATCAATGGTAGCTTGGATAAAGAAAATGTCTGAGGCAGGAGAATGGCTTGAGGTTAGGAGTTCAGGACTGGCCTGGGCAACATAGCGAGACCCCCTGTCTGTATGAAAAAATTAAAAATTAGCTGGGCATGGTGTTATATGCCTGTAGTTCCAGCTACTTGGCAGACTGGGGTGGGAGGATGACTTGAGCCCAAGATATCAAGGCTGTAGTGACCTATGATCACATCAGGCTGGGTGACAGTGGGAGAGAGAAAGAACGAGAAAGAAAGAAAGAAAGAGAGAGGGAGAGAGAAGGAGAGAAGGAGAGAAAGAGGAAAAGAAAAGAAAGAAAGGAAGAAAAGAAGGAATGAAGAAAGGAAGAAAGCAAGAAAGCAGAAAATATGGTATATATACACTCTGGAATACTATGTAACCATAAAAAAGAATGAAATCATGACCTTTGCGGCAATATGGATGCAACCAGAGACCATTATCCTAACTGAATTAATACAGAAACAGAAAATCAAACACCATATGTTCTCACTTATAAGTGGGAGCTAAACAATGAGTACACTTGGACATGAAGATAGGAACAATGGACACTGGGAACTCCAAAAGGGGAGAAAAAGGGAGGGAGGAAGGGAGGGAGAAAAGGGTTGAAAAACTACCTATTGGGTACGATGTTCACTATTTGAGTGATGGGTTTCATGGAAGCTCAAACTCCAGCATTATTCAATACACTAGTGTAACAAACCTGCAAACGTACCCCCTGAATTTATAATTTAAAAAAATGTTTAAATAGAAAACAAATATTTTGTAATATTCTTTTATCCTTAAAGGCAATGAATAAATCATATAACCCATTTAAATTCATAATTTCAAAGTAATGCCCTAACAGTAACATAGGAATTAGAGGAAAGTAGCCCAAGCAGGACCTACCCCCACAAGACCTCTTATCTTGGAGGAGGAGAAGGTGGAGAGATGAGCATCCATGGGGAAGTCAAAGTGGGTGACAGGAGGACTCAAGGCAAGGTGTTAAATCTCAATCCCACCAGTGTCAGAGCCTGGCACAGGGAGAAGCCGTCCGTGACACTCACTCCCAGCTCCCAGCAGGAGCAGACGGCATCTCCAAATAAGAAGCAGGTTCCTAACCAGGGCGGTCATGGCTGAGGAAGGGTAAGATGCTCCAAGAACTTTGGGGTACACAGGAAACTCAGAAAAGAAACATCTGCAAAGCTTCCTCCAGCTGCCAGGCCCCTACTTCCCTCTTGAAACAAGAACTCTAATCTGGAAAAGCAGGATTAGAGAAAATCTAAACCGTTTATGTCAACAGGCCTACGGGATTTGATCAGGGATCCTCACAGTTGTTGCTAGAATCTATCTCACCTTCCAACGTTGGACACATAGAGACCGATCCTTTATATGGAGAAAAACCACTGGACATATTAATAGATATTTTTAAAGACACAAGAGGAGCCTAACCTGAAAAATCAGAACAACAATGTTCCCTTCTGAAAGTACTACTTCAAGCCCATTAGGAAGCCTTAAGCTAGCTCTAATTCGTATCCAATAGGGAGTCAAGGGCACATTGCGCTCAAGACACAGGAGCAGGCAGACAGGAAATGGGGAATGATTGTGGCAGGAAAATTGTTTACATATTGCAGTGGATTGAATGTGTCCCCCCAAAATCCATATGTTGAGATCCTAACCCCCTCAATATGATAGAAGTGGGAGGTGGGGCGTTTGGGAGGTGACTAGGTCATGAGGTTGGAGCTTGCACGAATGGGATTAGTGTCTATATATAAAGGACATCAGAGAGCTCCCTCACCCTCTTTCTCAAATGTGAGGACATAGCGAGAAGATGGCAGTCAGCAACCCAGAAGAGGGCCCTCATCAGAACCTGACCCTGCTGGCACCCTGATCTCTGCTGGCCTCCAGAACTGTGAGCAATAAATTCCTGTTACTTAAGTGCTATTCAGTCTATGGCATCCTGTTACAACAGCCTGAACTAACTAAGGTACATGTGAAAGACACATGTCATGGCTGGAAATGTAGTGGAGACAGTCAGTGGAGATACAGTTGATGCTAAATAGGGCAAGAAGACAAATCAGACATTTTCCCAGAGTTGAATAGAGGCAAAAATGACACGGAGAAGAGAGAATCCATGATGCACAAGTCCAAGAAATCCAAATCTATAAAACAGGGAGGGACTTCCAAAACGAGAAAACACGGCAGATGCTGTGATTACATCCAAGTGGAAAGTTACTGTTATTTTCTTCTTCATACTTTTTGCTTTGCTTTCTTCTCCTTCAAATTATCATGGAATGTGCTACTTATAAACTCAGAAAACTACAAACTACAAAAAGCATACAACTCGGACAAGAAAATCTGTATAGAGGCCATATTTTCTCTGCCTTTTGAGAGAGAAAATATTCTTTTTAAATTTTTACTTTTTAGAGACAGGGTCTTCCTCTGTCACCCAGGCTGGAGTGCAGTGGCATGACCATAGCTCACTGCAGTCTCAAACTACTAGGCTAAAGTCATCCTTCCACTTCAGCCTCCCAAGTAGCTGGGACTACAGGTGTACACCACCATGCCTAGCTAATATTTTATTTTTTGTGGAGAGGTGGTCTCACTATGTTGCCAAGGCTGTTCTTGAACTTCTGGCCTTGAGTGACTCTCCCACCTTGGCCCCCCAAAAGTGCTGGGATTACAGGCAAGAACCATCGCATCCCACCTGAAAGAGAAAATCTCATAGAACTAAGGGAGGATCCCAGGCTAAAGGCCAGAAATTAACACGTATGACTGTAATTTTCAATCAAAGGTGAACATCAGCTGCAAGAGAAATGCCCTGATAGGTTTACTCACTTGCTCCTAGGTCCCTTTCACATCTGGGGAAGGCTGAAGCAGTTTGGCTGACTGTAGTCCTCCTTTTGAGCAGGCCACATGCAACCTCCCTCATCTCATTGACTGGGGCACCCACCATGGATTGGGGCTCCCTCCTCTAGAACCCTCTGGCATAACCACAGTTATTGCCTGCAGTCTGGGGCTAGCATGCTGCTAGTGAGGAAATGGTCAGAGGTTAAATGCCAGGGTGAATCTGTGAGTTTTATGCAATGGAAGCTCCAGACCTTCTGTGCCAGAGAAGCCCTGACTTCGGTGGCTCAGGTCACACTCAGAGTCAGGGGCACCAGATGAGGACTCATTGCAACTCTTACAACTGGAAAAATAGCTCATATCACTGCTCTGTTAATGGTGTCTAAATGAAAGGAAGGGTCTCTTCTCACTGCATGGACTTTCCAGTGGTCCACAGTTTTCTTTTAAGCAGAGTTAGGCAGACATTTAATTTTTTCATGGCCATCAATGAAAACAGCATTCCACTCTTAAGTCATTCATTGCACTTCCCAGGTTAGTATTTGCTCTGTGGCACATTGCCCCTTAGAGGAAGCAGAGGCATTGCTCTTTTAAAGTGAATAACATGGACTGGTTTTTTCATACTCAAATGTGAAATGAATGAAACATGTGGCTAACAAGCAATTACAATTTCAGTCTTTCTCTTCAGCATAAACCTTAGGCATATCTTAACAGGACTGAAAATACCAGCATGTGGTAAATAAAAGAATTCATCGTGTCCTCACTCTTAATGATAATTCAGCTGAGTGTAAAATTCTGTCCACCAACTGATGAGTGGATAAACAAAATGTGGTATGCCCATGAAATGGAATATTATTCACTAATAAAAAGAAATGAAGTACTGATACATGCTGCAACATTGTATGAACCTAGAAAACATTATGTTAAGTGAAAGAAGATAGATCCAAAAGGTCACATAGCATATGATTCAATTTATATGAAATAGCTAAGATTGGCAAATCTATAGACATAGAAAGTAGGCTAATGGTTGCCTAGGGTTGACAGTGGGGTGGGGAGATTGAGGAATGGTAGCTAGGGTGTGGGTTATCTTCTTGGGCTAATGAAATATTATAAAATGGGTCAGTGATGGACGCATAACTGCGACTATAATAAAAGCCATTGAATTGAATTATACACTTCAAATGGTTGCATTGTATGTGAATTATATCTCTATAAGCCTGTTTGTTTGTTTTTAAGTAGCCATGGGCAGTCATTCTTTTCTGGGCATGTGCTTATATTTAGGACACTGTTTTTGGTCTCCTCTTTGTGGCTCTAATATTCCGAGCTTGTTTTTAATGCCTTCCTTTCATTGCCCTATTTGAAATCCCCTTTTCGTTTTATTGTACTGAGCTTTTCATTTGCCTTTCAGCTCTGCTTGCTCTCCTAATTTTGGTGAGCCTGTCAACCTCTTCTTTCTCCAGCCCCTGGCAGTCCCATCGATAGGCTTCCTCCATGATCTTGCGTAACAGATGAGACAGACCCACGTTCTCCTCCATAGCAGCTTTTCCTTGGACCATCAGAGGAGCTCGGTTATTTATCGGTACTGTAACTACCTTTTGTGAGTACGGTTCTTTCACAGGGCAGCTTTCTCACTCACTATTATCCTTGCTTTTCACAGTAATCCTGTGAAGTGAATACAATAAGGGTTATCCTCCTTGTTTTACCTGTGAGGAAACTGAGCTCAAAGAGGTTAGCTGGGCTCCAAGTCACACACAGGATCATACAACTCAGATCTTCTACTATTCTTTCCACTGATTCAGGATTTCCCAACATAAAATTCTAGGATTAATCCTTTACTCTAAATAAATTGTTTTCTTTAATCGCTGTTCTTATCTCATGTTTATTGAGCAACTACTATGAGTCAGACACTGCTAGGTGCTGGAGATATGTTTGAGAAAAAAGATAGGGTCCCAGCCCTACAAACTATCAGAGAAAGTAGACATGCATCTCTCCTTACCTTTGCCCAAATAGTATCTCCACTGCCACCCAAGACCCCCACCTCCCATCTCGCACTACCACCCACCATCTGACGTGACTTCTATCTCCTCTCTAAAGGTTAATGTCTAACTTTGAAGGTTCTCCCACCTGGAATAACACACCTTTCTGAGAATACACAATATCCAGGGGTTTTTCTCTACTTTCCCTTGTTGTTACATACAGGTTTTAAGTGAAGGCAACCATGAGCTAAGTGCTGTTCCCTGCCACTTTCAGAAAAAAAGAAATAAATGATCCTCTGAACCTGAAAGGGCTCAGAGCAGAGACATGCAAAGTCATCTTAAAGAGAGAGAGTGGCTCCCAAGTTTACTACTGGTAACTTGATTGAATGTACTAAAGTGTCCAAAGAAGGAAACTATTATGAAGAGGGGTTGGTTAGCCAGGGAAATTAGAAAAGGGACAGTCCCTGAAGCAAATGTTACTGGTGCCATTCAAACGTCACTTAGGGAAGGGGGTGCCCAGCCAGCATGCAGGATAGGAATGACTATTGTAGAAATGGTCCAGTGGCTACCAAAATCTTCTGGGACCAAGCCCCCGATTCATATAACTCCCATCTGTTGCTCTGAAACCATGCTGACCAGATAACCACCAGTTAAACTGGCTTCCCCTGCTTGCCTTTGGGGAAGAAGGGGCTGTTCAAGCTGGCATATTATCTGACCTACCCATCAGTTCCTTTCTCTCTGGAAGTTAATAAATGAGCAATGGCTTTGTGCATCAGCATGGGAGTCTTTGGGAGGTGGTTAGGTCATGAGAATCGATTCCTTATGAATGGAATTAGTACCGTTATAAAAGAGGCCCCAGAAAACTGCCTTGCCCCTTTGATCATGTAAGGACACAGCAAGAAGATGCCATGTGTATTAGTCAGGGTTCTCTAGAGGGAAACAAATATATATATATTTGAAGGCTCTCCCACCTTCAATATATATCTAAATATATATATTTTATATAGAGAGGGGGGGGGGAGTTTATTAAGTATTAACTTACATGATCACAAGGTCCCACAATAGGCTGCCTGCAGGCCAAGGAGCAAGGAGATCCAGTCTGAGTCTCAAAACTGAAGAACTTGGAGTCAAATGTCTGAGGGCAGGAAGCATCCAGCACAGGAGAAAGACGTAGGCTGGGAGGCTAGGCCAGTCTCTCTTTTCACACTTTTCTGCCTGCTTATATTCTAGCTGTGCTGGCAGCTGATTAGATTGTGCCCACCCAGATTAAGGGTGGGTCTGCCTTTCCCAGTCCACTGACTCAAATGTTAATCTCCTTTGGCAACACCCTCATAGACACACACAGGATCAATACTTTGTATCCTTCAATCCAGTCAAGTTGACACTCAGTATTAACCATCACACCATATATGGACCCGAAAGCAGTCCCTCAGCAGACACCAAATGTGAAGGTGCCCTGAGCTTGTACTTCCCACCCTCCAGAATGTGAGAAATAAATTTCTGTTGTTTATAAGTCCATCAGTCTATGGACTGAGACACACGAGTCAGCCTTCAGTCAAATCTAGAACAGATGAAGTGACTTATCTCACTAAAACCTCACAAAAGCTGGTGTTTATCTCACCAAGGCCAGTGACAGAACCCTGCACCACCCTAAATCATCAATGAAAATGGCACTTTATGTGGCTGAGTAGGTGATACACCCACTTCCTTCAAACCCGAAACGTAACAACAAATGCTAATTGATTGATGCATTATCCTAGAGGGAAGACTTGAAGAAAACTCAGGCCTGACCCTTGCTTGCCTGAGGCTTAAGCCTTTCCATAATTTTGGTTGCTGTTATTGATGTTGCTCTTGTAGTAAAGCCAAATTATCAAGGCTATGGCATTTGTCAAGGGAAACCTGGGAAGAATGATCATTTGAACAAAAAGGTATTTTTATTTTTATTTTTATTTTTATTTGAGAAAAAGTCTCTCACTCTGTCACCCAGGCTGGAGTGCAGTGGTGCAATCTCAGCTCACTGCAACCTCCACGTCCTGGGTTCAAGTGATTCTCATGCCTCAGCCTCCTGAGTAGCTGGGACTACAGGCACACACCACCACACCTGGTAAATTTTTGTATTTGTAGGAGAGACTGGGTTTCACCATGTTGGCCAGGTTGATCTTAAACTCCTCACCTCAGGTGATCGCCCTTCTTGGCCTCTCAAAGTGCTGGATTACAGGAGTGAGCCACCACACTCTGCCAAAAATGCATTTTAAAATATATTTAGTTGTGACTATATTTAATAGACAATATCTTTACTCAGTATTTAATGTAATTTTCAAAAGCTGAATCCATTTTAAAGCTATACAATTTGGAACTTCAACAAGAGTCCATCTGTGGAGGTGGACCATCCACATAAGTCCCTGTGTCATTGCATATGGCTCCACTGTACAGAGGAAGGGTAAATGGCTTGTTTAAACAAATTTTTGTGTGTGTGTGGTGGTGTATCTAAATTTTATTATTTGACCTCGTATGTGTTATAGAAGTTCATTTAAATAATGAAACATCATTTATTGGAAGAAGAAGTAACTATTTTAGTCCATAGAGACAGTCCTGAGTCACCTTGACAAGCAAATTGGCCTCGATGACAGAGCTCTGCACAGATGCAGGAAGGTATACTCTGGTGGCTAGCTGGTAATGATAAATAACGAGTTCCTTACATTAAGGTCTCTTCTAATTTAAGAAAGAAAAATAACATTTGGTAACACAATAATTCAGGGGTATCTGTGTTTTCAGGCACAGACAAAATTGGAAAGATCTGTGAAGATTAAAGGAAATTTTAGAATTTTCTATAATGTACACTGTCTTCTAGGAGGAAAAAATAGTATCAGGTTGAGGTAAATCAGCCTAATTCTGTTACCTGAATGTGTTCACTGGTAGATTCTTTCTTCTATTTGTTGACTAATTGAATATAAATTCCATTAAAGGGCATTGGATTCATTTTTCATTTGAATAAAAGGAGCTCAATTTCCTACAAGAATTGGCTTGCTGAGAATTCTTAACACACTGCTAAAAGTGCTCTAAATTTGCAATTCAAACCCCAAGGGATGCCAAGCCTCACATGATGAACACACACACACATACACACATAGACGCACACATACACACATAGGCACACACACCACACACGACGAGTTAAATTTAAGAATATTTACATCATGAAATAAATTAGTTGTCAGATTATTGTGAATTACAGATCCCCAACAAGAAAGGTAATTCAGAGCTTCCTTTTCCCTCTTAACAAGTAGGTTAGCTTTATGAAGAACATACGAAGAAAATAAACAGTCTAAGGAGTAATCATTACATTTCCAATGGCTGGAAGCTTTTGGCAAAATGAGGAGGAAATTTAAAAACACATCATAATGTGGGAGAAAATTTGTAGTTTTAATTGGGAATGTACTTGAACAAGTAAATTTTAGTTTAGACATCGGTAAACTTGAATTTTAATCTGAAATTAAATCCTTATGGAATTACACTATCACATCCATGGTTTTTTTGTTGTTTTTGAGACAGAGTCTTGCTCTGTTGCTCAGGCTGGAGTGCAGTGGCGTGATGTCGGCTCACTGCAACCTCCACCTCCTGGGTTCAAGCGATTCTTCTGCCTCAGTGTCCCAGGTAGCTGGGATTACAGGTGCCTGCCACCATGCCTGGCTAATTTTGAAAATATTTTTAGCACAGATGGGATTTCACCATGTTGGTCAGGCTGTTCTCGAACTCCTGGCCTCCAGTGATCCACCTGCCTTGGCCTCCCAAAATGTTGGTATTACAGGCGTTAGCCACTGCACCCAGCCTCTCCTATGTCATTTAATCATCTATTTTTATGTAGGGTTTACATTACGGCAAAAGAAAAAAAATAGATATGGCTCCTTCATTCTTCCATGACAGCTAAATGAATGTCTTTTTTATTTGAATTCTTTAAAATTTTACTCTAAGTTCCACGATACATGTGCTGAACGTGTAGGTTTGTTACATAGGTATACATGTGCCATGGTGGTTTGCTGCACCTATCAACCCATCATCTAGGTTTTAAGCCCCACATGCATTAGGTATTTGTGCTAATGCTGTCCCTCTCCTTGACCCCCACTCCCCGACACAGGCCCCGGTGTGTGATGTTCCCCTCCCTGTGTTCATGTGCTCTCTTTCTTCAACTCCTACTTTTGAGTGAGAACATGCGGTGTTTGGTTTTCTGTTCCTGTGTTAGTTTGCTGCGAAGTCTCAGTTGGACATACAATTATCTAAGGCCTTCTCCCATGTAAAGGCCTCCCAGTTACCCTCTAGTCAAACAGATGAGTGTCAACTCTACACTGCTTGCTGGGACCTCATGTCATTCCACAGTCCTGTTCTTGTTTCTAGGTGAATCATACAAGTCAGTATACTCAGGGTGAAGAATCTCTGGGTATCATATACAGCAACTCAGCAGAATCACCAAATTTAGCTTGGCAGGATAATGCATTAGTCTGAACTGTTTCACCCAGTGTCTTAGCCCTAACCTGTGGGGAAGCCAGGTCTTTTAACCTGAGACTTGCTTGGCAACTTGAGCTGCAAATCCTAAGTGCTCCTCTGTAACCTCCTGACATCCATGCCATTTGTCCCATGCCTGGTCTATCTTGAACTCCTAGGTCTTCAGGGTCTCTCCAGCCTGAACCTTTACCTCCATCAGTTCTTGGACTTCTTATTCTAGTTCTTTTGAAGTTTTTGCTCTTCTTGCTCCCTTTTTTCTCAGTCTTCACAAATAAGATCTTGGGACCCATACTATCTGTTAAGATGGGGAAAAGAGAGGCTAGCTGCCTCTGGGCTCAGAAGTGCTAGTGACTGGATCCTTCCTTCCTAGCCTCTCTCCAGAAGAGGGAGGAGAGGGTTTGATAGGTGGGTGGGATTTTACCTGTGGAAAAGTAAAGACATTATGAAAGCTAGTGAAGCTTTTTTGGGTGAACTTTTAAAGTCAAAGAGTTTATCAAAGAATCATGGGAAATTTAACTGGGGAGCTCTGGGTTGGTGTCTCTGATTGGTGGCTCAGGTAGGAAGAAGCCAAGAGCAGACTTTTTAGGCCCTAGGCTCCGGAAATAAAGAGAGCCTCCTGGTTTCCTTCTCAATGGTCTCACCTACTTCCTAAGCCTGGAGGAGGGGCAGGGACTCTGGTAAAACCTGGCCGTAAATCTTCCTGTCGGTTTTGGTTTTCAGGATCCTGACCCATTATATGTGGTGCTAGAGAGCAAGAAATTCTAAGCAGTAAAGACTTCCACCGCCCAATGGTCTGGGAGGATATTCATTCTTGTCCTAAAGCCCACTGTGTTTTCCCATCTTGTAATGGGGTGGTCATCTAAATAAAGTTCCACCAAGCATTATGACCTGGCATAGTCCCATTGTCCCAAACCACTGTCACCACCCAAATGTTTGTGTCTTGCCTACAAATGTCAACCAAGTCTGTTGGTCACCTATCCTAGCATGCCACCTGTACTGAGTCCAGCAGAATTCCATAAGAGCCATTTATGTATTTTTTTTTTTTTTTGCCACAGGCAGAGGAAAAGCTGGCCCTTGATGTTCCTAAAGCCAGCCCCTGCTATCCACAAGCTCCCTCGAACCCCCTGACCTTCCCAGGAGACCTTATCTTGGACTTGTCACTTCCATTCATTAAGGACAATATAAACTTGAGAGCTGTTGGGAAAGGCTATTTTAGTAGATTCCAAGTTCTCTGTGACCATGGCTATACAAGGCTGTGGGGTGGGGCCTGTCACTTCATTCCAGTTGTTCTCACTAAGCCTCGGCCATTAGAGACTCCTCTAGGAGGAAACCTGTCTTCTTCTGTGTAGATGCTTCATCTACAAAAAGCACGATCTCATGTTTGTGGGGCCCCTTCTGCACCCTTGAAGTTGTCAAGACACACATGTGAGTCATCTGGGGGCACTCCGTCATGACAACTCTTCACCCCGTTCTCACCTCACTGAGCAGGCAAATTAGTTTTATGTTAGGGTTGATAGCATTTATGCTTCAGTTCCTTTCGATGCATGTATAACTGCTGAGCCACCAGAGATCTAATAGGTACCACATTCCAACACGCAAGCTTCCAGAAGACTTAACAGAAAAGTGCTTACAGACTCTCGAACTCTTCACCTATGTCAAGGGCACATGAAACATTGACGAGAGTAGGGACAGAAAGTTGGTGAAGTGAATTTTTGGAAAGCGTTGTTGGTGCATGAAGAGTCTGATCCCCAATAAAGAGCAAGGACTCCTCCCATCTCAAACCCAGTGAAAGGGGCTTCAAGACAACCTTGGGGGAAAGGGGCCTCCCAGAGCTGGGTCATGGCAGTCTGGGGTCAACTTTGAGAAGTGAAACTAAATGTTGAAGAGTGGGCTGGCCAACAGTTTTGGTTGTGAGCAAAGGAGTGAGACCCGGATAGGACCAGATGGCACTCACAGACTTTGTGAACACATGTTTTGTGTGCTCCAAATGTAGGTCACAGCATGAGAGAGAGCTGGGGGCAAACAGAGCTGAGAGGATGTGAAGGTCTGGCTGGATTCCTAGAGGCTGGTATCCGAAGTCAGGTGCCAGCAGATTAGAGATGAATTCACCTGCAGCATGATAGCTGCCAGCTGGATAACCTATGTTCTTGTTTTGGGGAGTCAGGTGGGGGTGAGCACAGCTCTCCAAAGAATCCACAAAATACCCACAGGAGGAAGCCTGCACTTTAAACACCTACCAGACCTAGAAAGCTTGGAGCCAGAAGATGACAGAACAAGTCAATTCAGAACCTTTCTGTGACCCTCTGACCCTGGAGAGATCAGAAGCTACTGCAGCAAAAGGGCGGGGCCAGAAATTAGCAAGGCAGGGGCCAGGGAGACCAGCACAGGCTTTCCTCAAATTGAGGTTTCCTGTCAGCAGCGAGCCCTGAGCCCCGGGTGGGCACAGACCCAAGAGGGACAGCTTCAACTTTAAGTCACAGTTGGAGTGTTTAATTTGATCCTGGCCAGACATATTAGGAACAGTATTGATGTGAGAGGGGATTTGTGACTTAAGAAGTGAACAGAGAAGTTGTAAGACCCACCTGATCTTTTATGCAGGGCATGGGGAGAAGGAGTACCAGTGACATTTTAAAGGGACAGTGGCAGGCAAAATTAAGTTGCTATGTGCCAATATTCCAGACGATTCACTTCTTCAATGTGCCTGTAACATATATTTATAGTTTGCTTCATATAGTCAGCATACATTTATTGATTTATACCCAACACTGAGAACACAAAAGTGAAACATAGTCAGGATTCCTGTCCTTGAGGAATTCATGGTCTTGTCAGGGAAGTGGACATTTTCTCTACAATGAGTCTGAGTCTGAGTCATTTACAACTGTGTCTGCTATAGTGGTCTTGTGTAAGGTTGAATTGAATTGCATAATGCCAAACCCACAGAGCCTCTCTCTCTCTCCAAAGTTCTTTATTTTTTATTTATTTATTTTTTTAGAGATGGGGGTCTCACTGTGTTGTCCAGGCTGGAGTGCAGGGGCCCAGTCATAGCTCACTGTAATCTTGACCTCCGGGGCTCAAGTGGGCCTCCTGCCTCAGCTTTCCAAGTAGCTGGGACTATAACATATGCAACCATGCCTGGCTAATTTTTTATTTTTATCTTTTGTAGAGACAGGGGCTGGTCTAAAACTCATGGGCTCAAACGAGCCTCCTACCTTGGCCTCCCAAAGTGCTGGGGTTACAGGTATGAGCCTCTGTGTGCCTGACCACTGTCCCCAGAGTTCTAATCTAAGGCACACCAACTCAGGAAAGGTCAGGTGCCTCCCAGCTAGTCATGCCTTAATGCTGTGGCTCATTGTAAGCGGTCCTTGCTATTTGCAGGCGATGCACTCGCCCAGTAGGAGGACACTGTGTCTATGTGTTTCCTCCCAGGCGAAATGCAGGGACCTTGGTCACCACCCACTGAGAGTTATTCCTATGAATTGCAGGTGTGAAAGCTGAGCAGTAGCAATATCTGGACATGGAGAGAGCCACGCTTACTGTCCTGAGAGTCACAGGGATGATAAAGAAAGAGGTTCATGTAGAGCTTTCTTATGCAGCAGAGAGGAGAGAAAAGAGCACTGGGTGTGAGTAAGAAGACTGACCAGAGGAAAGGGATGGAACAGGCCAATGTGTTTGGGGCAGTCTCTCCTCTTTACAGACTGAAGTTGTCAGGGGCTCCGCTGAGCTGCCAGGAGTTAGAGCAGCCAATGAAAGCAACAAGCCAAAAATGAGAGTCACAGTGAAGCCCTTAGTCACTTACTGTGATTGTATAAGCAAGAGCTAAGACCAGAGAAAGCGCCAACTCCCCTGTGTTCCATCTTCCCCGTGGAACAGCATATCAGTGGAGGCTCAGGTAGATCAGCATGGATGTAAAGGAGTGGAGGATCATCTCAGCCCCAAAAGCTCTGGCAGTTTTATGGAGGATCTGGGGGTGGTGTGTGATAGGGGGCATAGCAGGTAAGGGCTCAGAATGGAGAAGTGCTGAGTCAGAGCAGAGAAAAGTGGCTTGGACGTTCCCTAAGGAGCCCTCCAAATGGAGGCACCTGGGCTAGGAATCAGTGATGCATAACAGCGCGGGCAGCTTCCCCATGAGGCCTGCCAGGCTAAGCCTTGTCATTGCTCATAGACAGGCCTGAAAAATCACCCACAGGATTTTGGCCTGGAGGTGGAATTCACAAGAGTGACTTGATGATGCTGCTAACACGGATCTTTATGACAAAAAGCCTGTAGCTTCTACAAAGAGTGAGAAACAGACATGCTCCTAAGGACTGAGACCTTTCCCCCACTTTTTTTAAAATTAAAAAAAAAAATTGAGATGGAATTTCACCATGATGCCTAGGCTGGTCTTGAACTTGAAGCTCAGGTAATCCATCTGCATTGGCCTCCCAAAGTGCTAGGATTACAGGTGTGAGCCACCACACCAGGCCAGGGCTGAGATCTTAAATCTGAAACACTGTCTTCCCGCAGTGTCACTAGGAAAACGAATCCCCTCTTGGATCTGGCTTTATCCAGGAGGGTTTGGGTCATCCCCTCTATGGGGACTCAGGGAGCCAAGAAAGCCTTTGTGGAAACCTGTGCCTTCCTTCCCTTGACCAGCTCCCCTCCCTCCTGAGGGGCTGAAGTTCCCTGCCCAGTGCTCCAGAGTTCATGCCACCCTGTTGGGGTTACAGGAGGGATGCTGAACCCAAGGTAATGCCTGTGTTATATTAAGTGAAGGTGAGGGTCATTTTAATCAAGCAATTGCCAACTCTGGGGATTTCTGGGTTATGGAGTAGGGTTCGGATCTGGAGTCAGAGTGTCAGGTTTAGAATCCCAGCTCTGCATCCTACTGGCCATGTATCTTGGGTTAATTATATAAGTTCACTGAGCCTCAGTTTTCTCATCTGTAGAATAAGCATCTCGCCAATACCAGCCTTATGCAGTTGTTAGAGAGAATTAAATGAGTTAATGCACATGAAGTGCCTAGCCTATGCCCGGCACACAATGTGTGTCCAAAGGCAGTCATTGATTTGGGCTTATTTGACTATCTGGGGGAGAGGAGCAGCCGAGACGGAAGAAAAGTTGAGGGTGCGGGTGATGGGCATTTTGCTGCTTCATAGCTCCATGGAGGACGTTACTCTTGAATCTAGAAGCTCAATTCCCAGAGAGAGAAGAACTTTTCCTCAATCAAGGGTAATAGAGTAATTTCAGCTCCCTGCTTGAGTCTTCTTTTTCAAGGTAAAGAGTCGTGCCATAGAGTGCTGTATGATAAACACACATGGTAGCAATAACTTAAGCATACCCTGATAATGACCCTGTAGGGCAGGTGCACCAGAGTGTATGTTCCCAGCTAGGGAATCCTGGAGTGGCCAACCTGGAGATTCATTCCTTGTCCATGAGGAGCATCTGGGCCTGCAGCCCATCCCATGGAACATGGGCCCTACAGGGGATCAAGGCCCGGAGCTTTGGCTTGAATGAAGGTTGCCAGGTGGAGATTGTTAGGGAAGCAGTGCTAAGTGAAAACGCTACATAAACTGCATGCCTTTTGCAGTTGGGTTCTTCTGCCCAGCTCACTGTCACTGGACTCTCTGCCCTGTATGTAAGTTCCCAGTAAAAGTCTATACCTCATTTGCTGGCTCTGGGTCTCCTCTTTGGCCCCCTGAAACTGGTGCCTTTCCCACTGGAGTTGATCGGGATTTGGCACATCAGGCACGTGGGCAGAAGAACTCGTTTAAACCTAGAAGGGATTTCCCACTTGCCTACGAGTAAAGTCCATCTAAGAGTGGCTGATACTAGATGGCTTCAAGGAAGAAAACCAGCCTGGTTTTGACAGTCCTTATTTGCTACTATTCATAGTAGTGAAAGCATAAATGATTTAGGATTAACTCTGGAGACATCTTCTAAAAAAAGAAAAAGATTTTCTGCTCTCTACAATAGTGATTATTCTTTACATTGGCCCATAATACTTTATTAATAAATTAAAATTATGTTCTGAATGAATGTTTAATCAAATAACGCAAGTTGAACAATATGGTCAAAATATCCATGACCACACAAAACAACAACTGAGAACTCCCTTCTCCAGATTGCCAACGTGCCTTACCTGTTCATGCTGCTTTGCCGACTCGATGGCTACTAACACTGCCATTTCAAGTTCCACATATATCATGAGTTACTCTTCACCATTCTTGCCACATATCTACATTACATTGGCTTGCCTATTAATGAAACTATATGTTATTTTATTAATTTCACACATGGGTTGCACACATATTCTCTTCAAGTTGGGAATTTGTATTTGCAGTTGAGATGGGGTTTCACCATGTTGGCCAGTCTGGTTTCGAACTCCTGACCTCAAGTGATTTGCCCGCCTTCGCCTCCCAAAGTACTGGGATTACAGGCGTGAGCCACTGCCCCTGGCTCAGAATCTGCTTTAAGTTCCAGAATTCTATAATCAGATTTTATTTCATTTTTGTTTTTAGGATGCATGATTATAGATGAGATGGAGGGAGTTGGGAAAGGTAGAAAATGATTACAGAAACATTTCTTTAGTTTGAAATTGTAATTTTATGCTCTAGGGGCCTTCTATTAGTTCTTGGCACTGCTTTTGCTAGAGTCTTGGGTGTGATTACTCACCACCATGCTCAAGAGGAAAACTAAACAGCCAAGGGATCAAGAGCAAACTAAACAGCCAAGGGATCAAGGATACTCAGCCAGGCTGCACTCAGGGAACAAAAGCCCAGCTAAGCCCCTGAAGGGTCCAGGGAAGGAAGCAGGACAATTGAGGCACTCCTAGGAAAACACAAACTGAAAGAAATTGAGAGGCTTCCTAAGAAAAATTATTAAGGGAGAAAGGTATGAGTTATATGAACAGTAGAAACTTGATAAATATGACTGAAATGGAGCTTACTTATTTTGATAATTATAATGTATTGTCAACCAAGTGTTGGCAAGATTATGCATTCCAGGCTGGGTGTGGTGGCTCACGCCTGTAATCCCAGCACTTTGGGAGGCCGAGGCAGGCGGATCACGAGGTCAAGAGTTCGAGACGAGCCTGGCCAATATGGTGAAACCCCATCTCTACTAAAAATATAAAAAATTAGCCAAGCATGGTGGCATGTGCCTGTAGTCCTGGTTACTCTGGGGGCTGAGGCAGAAGAATTGCTTGAATCTAGGAGGCGGAGGTTGCAGTGATCCGAGATCACACCATTGCATTCTAGCCTGGAAGACAGAGTGAGACTCTGTCTAAAAAAAAGATTATGCATTCCAAATAGTTACAGATTAACATTATGGAGGGGAAAAGGAGTGTTTATCATAATTGTGTGTGAATAGATAGAGGGCTGAGCAAAGTAGGCATAAGGAAATGTAAGGGGAATATCAGGATAGGAAGAAAAACACTTCCAAACTTGATTGGCTGTGAACTAGCCTTGCAAGGATAGCAGTGGTGATGACTCTGGAATTCACCAGTTATGTACCTTCTCTTGGGACCACTGATGACTACAGACATGATGTATGACAATCACCCTGGTGATCTCAGAGAGCTTTTGGACCTCTAGGTTTTGGCCAGCCCAGCATCCAGAGTGTCCTTCAGGGAACTAGCCCTCCTCCAAAATATGCAGCCTGAGGGAATGTCAACCATGTCTCCTCACCTCCACCACAAGAGGTGTGCATGTGTGCAACGCAACTTTTACATCAGTTAGACTCCTGGTCGCAATTACTGTGGACTTGCTGTGTGCCAGGAACTGTTCTTCAAGCTTTACATATATGAACTCATCTAATCCTCAGAACAACTCTATGAGGCAGTTACATTTTTCAGATGATCTAAGTGAGGTAAAGAGAGGTTAAATGACTTCCTCAAGGTCACACAGCTCATAAGAGGAAAAGCCAGATTTGAACCTGAGCAATCTAGTTCCTTCTGGCTGCAGGGAAGACAGGGAAAGAAACTATTTTAATTTTTCCAGCCTTTAAAGCAGAGTAAGGCAAGCAAAGTTGGGAGATACTGAATGAGTCAACTGTGATGTCTGCCAAATCTGTCTGGTCAGTTTCCTCTTCCCCTCTTGTTAATTATTTCTTCCTGTCTGTTGTGGCTTTGTATGTGATTCAAATAATTCTCCAATGTCACACTCATTGCTTCATGAACCACATCTTTTATGAGACTTGCAATTTCACTTTGCAATTGATTGCACTGTAGTCTTTGTAGTCATGAATATCATCTGAAATTGGCAGGTACATTTACAGTATCTGACAGCCTATGAGAGACTGACCCCAGATCTTTGACTGATAGCTGGTATGGGTACTAGTGTGTTTGGGCAGGAATGTTTCAGTGGGGGATGATTTAAATAAATGGACAGCTCAGGAGGACATTTTAATAACATATTTACTTTCCTACATAATCTGGTAACCCAAGTTCTTATATAATGTATACTAGGATCATGATTTGAAATTTGCAGATAGCAGGATGAAATCACTTTTGTCAGACCCAGACAAAATAGGGCCAGAAAAACCTGAAAGAGAGGAGGTCCATGCTTTCATGTTTGAGATAAGAAAGTCCCAGGATTTTCAGCTGGCACGGTGGCTCATGCCTGTAATCCTAGCACTTTGGGAGGTCGAGGTGGGTAGATCACCCAAGGTCAGGAGTTTGAGACCAGCCTGGCCAACATGGTGAAACCCCATCTCTACTAAAAATGCAAAAATTATCTGGGCATGATGGCACGTTCCTGTAATCGCAGCTACTCGGGAGGCTAAGACAGGAGAATCGCTTGAACCTGGGAGGCGGAGGTTGCAGTGAGCCGAGACTGCACCATTGCACTCCAGCCTGGGGGACAAGAGCAAAACTCCATCTCAAAAAAAAAAAAAAAAAAAAAAATGTCCAAAGACTTTCTAGAAGCCCTTTTACACCTCCTGCTTTGATAAGGCTTATCATTAGATATGCTTTAGAATTGGCAGTAATTCAGACAAGATGTTCTCAGAAGAACGTTTGCCCAGTAGTGGAATCTCCACCAATAACTGACAACAACTCTGGCTTTGAAACTCTGGAGTCAATGAACTCTGTTCTAAGCAACTTATGTAAATCTCTTTTTGCTAGTAAAAGCTCCCCTTATCCTTCTCTCACCAAACGGGCTGGTGGCTTGCCATTCTGTGCATTCCAGATTATAATCCTGAGTAAATGCAACATATTTAGACATAATTTTCTGTCTTTATTTAAGTTGACAATAAGAACTTCTTGAATGTGGTACACAGTAACCTAATTCTTAATTCCCCTCAGCCCCATATCTGCCTTAAGGAGGATATTCAAAGAATGTGGATGCCATTAATAATGACAACAAGAAAGATCTGTAGGCTTGAGGCCCCCTCGGCTCAGCCTCATGCATTCTTCAGTCCTTCAGGTTACCCCTCTGTCCATAGCTGGATTTGATGTCCATCAGAATTCTTCAGTGTCAGCTGTAGATACAGCTCTCCTTGAGCCACTCCTGCTGCCTTAGGTCCCTCTGTGGCTGACCACAGAACCTGACTGCAGTTGCAGTCTTGCTTGTGACTTGCCTGCAGAGCCTCTATCTGTTGTTCACCAAGGAGTGTCTGTTGAGCAGCTGATGCTGCTGTCTTTATGTGGAAGAAGATCTCTTCAACGAATGTTTCACAATTCTTTTTTAAGTCCTGAAATGGTGTCATTATTCCCTCAGTCTTCTGTGATTACATGAAGACCCTTAGACCATGAAGAAATTTGGAAGGAAGCAGGCAGTGTCTTACTTATCCTCCGTGAAAATTAAAATTATCACTGTCATATATCTATCTATCTATACATATATATATACATGTTGAAGATTTTATTCATTGATCAGTGAAGGATTGAATCAGGCATACATTACAACCTGAAGAATAGACATTTATAGATCAAGAATAGTGAAATGGGCCAGGTATGGTAGCTCACATCTATAATTCCAGCACTTTGGGAGGCTGAGGCAGTAGGATTGCTTGAGGCCAGGAGTTTGAGACCAGGCTAAGCAACACAGTGAGATAAAAAAATTTTTAAAAATTGTTTTAATTAGCTGGGCATGGTGGCACACCTATAGTGCCAGCTACTTGGGAGGCTGAGGCAGGAGGATCACTTGAGCCCAGGAGTTCAAGGTTGTAGTGAACTATGATTGCACCACTCACCGCACTCCAGCCTGGGTGACAGAGCGAGAGAGGGAGACCCTATAACAACAGCAACAACAACAACAACAACAACAACAATAACAAAAACGGAAATGAATATATATGAATGTATAAATGAAGACAAACTAGTTTTCCTGTAGAGGTAGGAGAATCAAGTGGACCTCTACCAGAAAGGACAGATTTGCATGTGGAAGTGAATCATTTTGCATTGCTATCAATGAATTACAACTTAAAAGGTTGTAAAATAATTCAAATGCAATAAAAGATTAGAATCCTATAAACTGGAGGGCTACCCTTTAGACAGTGTCTAATTTTCCATTGAAATACAATTCCTTTTCTCTAAGTTCCAAAGCATCTCTTTCCTTTGACAGTCAAGCAAGGCATCCTGGGGCCCTATCGTCATTGGGATAACCTTGATATCAGGGTTCCTGAGGTTACCACTAAATGTTCTTTTTTCCTTGTTTCTCTCAGGATGATTTGGTCCTTATGTAAACTGAGGGATCCTGGTGTCCTGCATTGGGGCTCAGAAAATGACACTCCCAATATGGAACTTTGACATGTTGAACTAAAGAAACAGACTCTCTGTTCACCCCTCAACCCCCGCCCCCCCAACCATCCTCTCTCCCAAAGCACAGAACGAGGCTGTTCTCTGGAGTTTCCTTATCAGCCTAGAAACTGGAATCACCAAAGGGGAGCATAATTGCCTTCAATCATCTCCCTGAAATGTCATAACCAGAGAATATTAAAATTCATCGCACCAAGGAAGAAGCTGAAAATTATACATCACACCTAGAGCCCAGATGAACTTCAATCCCAACGATTGTCAATTCTCTGATCCCATTCAATTTCTAAAGGGAATTATTTGCTAGCCATTGTCTGAGCATTGGGCCCATTCATTTTTCCTTTTTTATTTTTGAGATGGAGTCTCACTCTATCACCCAGGCTGGAGTGCAGTGGTGTGATCTCGGCTCACTGCAGCTTCTGCCTCCTGGATTCAAGCGATTTTCCTGACTCAGCCTCCTAAGTAGCTAGGACTACAGGTGCCCGCCACCATGCCCAGCTAAATTTTTGTAATTTTGGTAGAGACGGGATTTCACCATGTTGGCCAGGTTGGTCTTGAACTCCTGACCTCGTGATTTGCCTTCCTCGGCCTCCCAAAGTACTGGGATTACAGGTGTGAACCACTACACCCAGCCCATTTTTTCCTAATGATCATTTACCACTCAAAAGAATTGTCCACGTCCCTCCCCATGTCTTCCTCCCCTATGAAGAAGGGTGTATAGGCACCCATACCATGTTGGGTTATTGGGTAATCATTCTCCTCTGAGTCCCCATACTACGCATGTTAAATAAATTTTGTATACCTTTTCCCCCCAATTTATCCATTATTGGTTCATTTTTGTGAACCTTCAGAGTGTGGAAGGGAAACTTTCTCTTGTCTCCTACACTTGCCATAACCTGCCAGAGTTCCTATATGGGGCACATAGGTCAGGCCTCCCTGGGACCCTCACTGTAATGACAGATGCTTCATTCGTATTGCTGTATGATGTTCGGAGGGGGTGCATGGCTCATTGGTTGCAGTGGGAGACGCTGCAGGGAAGACATGATGGGACCAAATTGTGAGGCGCCTTCTGTGCCATGCTAAGCTGTTTGTTCTTGACCTCAAAGGCAAGGGAGAGCAACTGCAGGCTTTTGGATAGGTCAGTTAAGTGAGCAGACTGGATTTTAACCAGGTAACTGGAGGTGGTGTGAAGGACACATCCCAGTAAGGAAACTGAAGATTTTTTAGGGGGGGAGGGGTGAAGTGGAATGCAGGGGTATTGGCTTGTGGAATTGTCTTGAGTAAATGGAAATACCTTTTGTTTTGTTTTGTTTTGTTTTATTTTATTTTGAAACAGAGTTTCATTCTTGCTGCCCAGGCTGGAGTGCAATGGCACAGCCTCAGCTCACTGCAACCTCCACCTCCAGGGTTCAAGTGATTCTCCTGCCTCAACCTTCCAAGTACTTGAGATTACAGGTACTCACCACCTCGCCTGGCTAATTTTTGTATTTTTGGTAGAGACAGGGTTTCACCATGTTGGCCAGGCTGGTCTTGAACTCTTGACCTCAGGTGATCTGCCCGCCTCGGTGAGAACCACCACACCTGGCCGGAAATGCCTTTTAAAGAATTTTCGCACACCTTTCACTCTTCTCTTTAAAATATCTCCAGATTTGCTGCCCACTATTCCTCCCTGCCTTCTTAGGGCTTCTCTCTAACAGTTCCTAAGCAAGGAGAACATTCAGCCACCATCCTCAGTCCAGTGCTGTGACTCAGTTGCACCTGAAATGTTTGAAAGGGCTCATGCTCCATGTAAAGACTGTATATGTCTTCAGGAAGAGGGCCAGGGGATGCCAAAGGCAAAAAGTTGGAAAAAGTAAGGAAATTATTTCTATTCAGGCTATTGGAATAGACAGAATACTCCAGGTGTAAAGATCAGAGGGTCTTAGCAGGGTTGTCTCTTCTTAGACTTTGATAGGAAGGAGTAGACAAGTTACAGGGATGGCGATCTGGCAGGAGGGGTTGTTTTGTCATCAGGGGAAGTCCCTGTCTATGAGTTGAACAAGAAACATTTATCTCTCTGTGTTTAGCTAGTTTTTAAATTTTGTTTCTGGGCGAAACAACAGGAGACAATTCAGTTAATCATTTCTAAGAAGGAGAATAGGAATTGGGAGAGTCTGTATCTGGCCCTTTCATAGGTAAACAATGGGGTGCAAATCTTATCTAAGTCATATTAGGAAGGATGGAGGATTTCAGAAAACAAAAGGTCCAGGACTGGGCGTGGTAGCTCACCTCTGTAATCCCAACACTTTGGGAGGCCAAGGTGGGAGGATGGTTTGAGGTCAGGAGTTTGAGACCAGCATGGGCAACATAGTGAGACCCCATCTCTACACAAAGTAAAAAAATTAGCCAGGCACGGTAGCACATGCTTCTAGTCCCAGTTACTTGGGAGACTGAGGAGAGAGGATGGTCTGAGCCCAGGAGTTCACAGTTACAGTGAGCTATGATCGTACCAGTGCACTCCAGCCTGAGCAACAGAACAAGACCCTGACTATTGGGGCTGGTGGGGAAGAGAGAAAATAAAAAGTCCAACAAATTAATCCTCCCTGTTTTCCAGAAGCACTGGACTCAGGAAAGTTCAATATTGTCAATTATTATGGATTTATAGATCCAAACCCAGTGTGAAGAAAAGAAGCCAAATGTTCAGTGTTGATGAAGAGTCAAATTCTATAAAATATTTGAAGAGATTTATTCTGAGCCAAATATGAGTGACTATGGCCCCTAACAGCCCTCAGGAGGTCCTGAGATCATGTGTCCAAGGTGGTTGGGCTATGCTTGGTTTTGTACATTTTTGAAAGACTTAAGACATCAGTCAATACATTTAAGATGCACATTGGTTCCATCCAGAAAGATGAGACAACTGGAAGCGGGGGTTGGAGTGGGATGGGGTGGGCTTCCAAGTCATAGGCAGATTCAAAGATTTTCTGATTTGCAATTAGTTGAAAGAGTTTATCTGAAGACCTGGAATCAATAGAAGGGAGTGTTTGGGTTAAGATAAGGGGTTTAGAGACCAAGGTTCTTATTATGCAGATGAAGCCTCCAAGTAGCAGGCTTCAGAGAGAATAGACTATAAATGTTTCTAACCAGACTTAGAGTCTATTCTATCAGTCCTAAGGTCTCTGTTTTAATGCTAATGTTGGTCAGCTGTGCCTGAATTCCAAAGGGAGGAGGGTATAATGAGGCATGTCTGACCCTCACTTCCATCATGGTCTGAACTAGCTTTTCAGGTTTACTTTGGAATCCCCTTGGCTGACAGGAGGGTCAAGAGGCGAGGTCCATTTAGTTGGTTGGGAGTGCTTAGAATTTTATTTTTGGTTCGCACTAGGAAGAAGCTGGAAGGCAGATAACCCTGCTCCCAATATTGCAACTCTCTCCTTTACAGGGATGAAGACATCAAATGCCTGTCTGCACCAGGCAGGTTCCATTAATGAATGGGTAGTGCTGGGCACCAGGGTAACAGGGAAAGCAAGTGCCCTATTGAAAGTGGGGAAATGAAGCTGGGGATGGTGGCTCACACCTGTAATCCCAGCACTTTGGGAGGCCAAGGCAGGCAGATCACTTGAGATCAAGAGTTGGGGACCAGCATGGCCAACAGGGCAAAATCCCATCTCTACTAAAAATACAAAAATTAGCCAGGCATGGTGGAACACACCTGTAATCCCAGCTACTTGGGAGGTTGAGGCACAAGAATCGCTTGAGCCCAGGAAGCTGAGGTTGCAGTGAGCCAAGATTGCACCACTGCACTCCAGCCTGGGTAACAGAGTGAGACCCTGTCTTAAAAAAAAGAAAGTTGGGAAATGCTCCTCGCTTCCATATGTGAGAATGTGAGCCCAATATTGAAAGGACTTACTTCCAGTTTTTTTTTTCCAGAAAAGATGGAAAATCAGATTTTTAAGCAAAATCTGCTAATTAAAACATTGAAGCTAAAATGGCTGGGTGTTGTGGCTCATGCCTGTAATCCCAGCGCTTTGGGAGGCAGAGGCAGGAGGATGGCAGAGCCCAGGAGTTTGAGACTAACTTGGGCAACATAGGGAGACTCTATCTTTACAAAAAATTTTTAAAAATTAGATGGGTGTGGTAGCATGTGACTGTATTCTCAGCTACTAGGGAGGCTGACAGAGGAGGATCACTTCCGCCTAGGAGGTGGAGGCCACAGTGAGCTGTGATCATGCCACTGCATTCCAACCCAGGTAACAGAGCAAGACTTTGTCTCAAACAAACAAATACCCGAAATACAATCAAAGCCAAACAACAACAAAAAAACATCAAAACTAAACAAGAAAACATCAAAACTAAAGTAAATTTTAGGAAATCATGTCAAAAGAATGACAAGCCACTGTCAGGCTCAGAAAATGCTATCCCAAAGTATTTTGAATGGAAGGGGACCGGAAGGCCTCAGAAACAAGATCTCTTCAACATCTTGATCTCCTCCCATTCTCCTGTCTTCCCAACTACCCTCTGCAAAATTAGTTATAGAAACCAGAATTCTTCTTCACCAAGTTTGGTCACAGAAACTAAAAGTCCTCTTCCCCAAAGCAAGTCATAAAACCTAGAAAGGTAACTTTGTCCCTTCTCTCTTGAAGACCTTCATGTAACAGGTGTCCTAACCTCTACTGGAGAGGAAAGGAATGCTACGCAGAGAGACCAAGAAGAACCTGAACAGACAGGCCTTGAGGGGTTTCCCCTTCAGTCTATTACCATTAGATCATAACCTTCTGTCCAATCACAGTTCTACATGGCTATCCGTTCTTTATCCAACCTAAACATAAAAACAGTTTCCCCTGGATCTTTAGACCTTCACTTCTGAAGGCTCTTGTGTCACACACAACTTTGATTAAATAGATTTGTTATGCTTTTCTCTTGTTCACTTGTCTTGTGCTTTAAGAGTGGTAGCTGTCCCCCTTCTATGGGAAGGGAAGATATGACACTTTTCTACCCTTATACCACCAAGTTCAACCTCCCATCATGATGTTTTCCAGATACAAACTCATTTGATCGTACTTAACTTTTTTCAACATCCCATAAGGGGGGCACAGCAGCAATTGTTACATTTTGCAGGGGGAGACACGGTTGCAGAGAAGTTGAAGTAACTGCTAGGGTCACATAGCTGATACACTGCCTTGCCTGAATTGGAAACCAGCTCTGCATGACAGCAGCTGCTGTTGCTCGATACCACACAGCCTTCCTACAGGCTGGTTCCCAAGTCTTCTCTTCTGTTAATAGAAAAATGGGATAGTCATCATTTTATTTTTCAATTCTAAGATTCTGGGCAGCTTCTCTAGTTTCATTTGCAATTCCACAGGGGAATCTAGCAGGTTTGTAAGTTACATCCTCGCTTACTCATTTTAGAAAATGGGTGATTATATTCACTCTCAAGCTGGTTGGCTGACTTTTCAAAAACCGTAGTCTCCCACAGTGAAGAATCTAAAATGACAATCAGGACCTTAAGAGACGCGAAGGTGAAGAAAAGACAAAATAATAATTCTAATTGTTCTATTGATCTCTTGGCCAAGGAGCAAGATAAAAATCAATTATAAATAACAATAGCTTTTAACTCATTGAGCTATCTTTTCTCTTAAAATCAAGATAAAAGCCAAATTGTAGATAGCTAGAGATAGAATAAATGTTAATTTCCAGAAAGTCCCCTTCTGCAGTCATATGAGTAACAAATAGATTCTATCAGGGCTCAGAACACAGTGTCCCAAAATATGGCACCTTGGCATCCTGAGTACTTTGAACTGAAGGAGATTGCAAAGACTCAGAAGCAATGTTTCTCTGACCTTCTCCTGCCCTCCTGTCTCCCACGCCTCATTCTTCCCTGAATTAAGTCATAGAATCTAGAGTTCCTCTTCCCGAGGGCTGATCATAGAAACTAGAATTCCTCTCCCCACGAACAAGCCATAAAACCTAGAAAGGTCACTCTCCTCCTTCTCTCTTGAAGATTCTCATTCCAGAGGGATCCTGCCCCATACCCGGGAGGAAAGAAAAGCTACACAGAGAGGCCAAGAAGAATCTGAACAGACAAGCCTTGCTGGATTTCCCCCTCAGTCTATTACCATTAGATCATAACCTTCTGGGTTTCCCCCTCAGTCTATTACCGTTAGATTATAACCTTCTGTCCAATCACATTTCTACATGGCTATTCATTCTTCATTGAATCTAAGCTTAAAAATGCAGTTTTCCCTGGGTCTTTGGGTATTTATATTTCTCAAGGCTCCTGTGTCACATAAAACTTTGATTAAATAAATTAGTTTTGCATCTCTCTCATTAACCTGTCTTTACAGAATGTTGGCTGTACCCCTTAATATGGGGAGGAAAGGCACACTTCTCTTATTTACCTGGGCTCTCGTTATCTTATTTACCTGGGCTCTCGTTATCTTATTTACCTGGGCTCTTAAAAATATCAGCTACAATCAGAGGTTGTAAGAGAGCCTCAAGAAAGATCGCCTTTCCAAAAGTATATTTCATCTAGTGGGAGCTAGACAAACCTTGTAGACAAACCTACTTTGAGAAACTTCTTACTAGAGTATTTTCTTAATTTCACATTAAGGGATTCACATTATCTACCTGTTTATATTTCTATAAATAATTTATACAAATAAATTTCTGTTTATACAATTAAGTTGATACGAAAAGATTATTTATACAAATGAATTGCCACATGTCTCAGTATGTGCTGTAATTCCACTCTGAGAAGCAGGGTTGACAAGGAGAGTGAGAGAGTAGGAAGAATTTGAGCCAGGCTCCCTAGGTGTTTCTCTATAGCGGTGTATTAGTCTGCTCGGGCTATCAATCTAAGTGGCTTGAACAACAGAAATCTTTCAGTTCTTCGGTTAATTCCTAAGTATTCAATTTTATTTGTGACTATTGTAAATGAGATTGTGGTTTTTATTTTCAGATTGTTCACTGTTGGCATACAGTGATTTTTGTATGTCGATTTTTGTATCCTGCAACTTTACTGAATTTATCAGTTCTAATAGTTTTTTTGCAGAGTCTTTAGGTTTTTCCAAATATAAGATCATATCATCTGCAAACAAGGATGATTTGACTTCTTCCATTTCAGTTTGGATAGCTTTTATTTCTTTATCTTGTCTATTTTTGCTAGGACTTCCAGTACTCTGTTGAGTAACAGTGGTAAAAGTAAGCATCCTTGTCATGTTGCCATTATTAGAGGAAAGGCTTTCAGTTTTTCCGCATTCTGTATGATACTAGCTGTGGGTCTGTCGTGTATGACTTTTATTACATTGAGGTGTGTTCCTTCTACACTCAGTTTATTAAGGATTTTTATCATGAAGGGATGTTGAATTTTATCACCTGCTTTTTCAGCACCAATTGAAATAATCATATGGTTTTTATCCTTCATTCTGTTGATATGATGTATCACATTGGTTGATCTGCATATGTTGAACCAGCCTTGCATCCCAGAGATAAATGTCCTTGGTCATGACGAATGATGAATGATTTTTCTAATGTATTGCTGAATTTGGTTTGCTAGTATTTTGTTGAAGGTTTTTGCATCAATATTCGTCAGAGATATTGGCCTGTAGTTTTCATTTTTTTCATGTGTCTTTGTCTGGTTTAGGTATCAGGGTAAAACTGGCAATATATAATGAGTTTTGAAGTATTCTCTCCTTCTCTGTTTTATGGAATAGCTTGATAGGATTGGTATTAGTTCTTTAAATGTTTGGTAGAATTCAGCATGAAGCCATTGGGTCCTAGGTTTTTCTTTATTGGGAGAATTTTTATTATGGCTTTGATCTAGTTACTTGATATTGGTCTGTTTAGATTTTGGGTTTTTCCTGGTTCAATCTTGGTAGGTTGTATGTGTCTAGGAATGTCCATTTCTTCTATATTTTTGAATTAATTGACATATAACTATATGGTAGCCACTACTATAACTCATGGTAGCCACTAATGATCTTTGAATTTCTGTTGTAGTGTCCATTGTAGTGTCTCCTTTCTCATTTCTGATTTTACTTATTTGGATCTTCTTCTTTTCTCTTTTTTTTTCTTTTGTTACCCTACTTAAAGACTTGTCAATTTAGTAAAACTGTTCAAAAACCAACTTTTTATTTCATGATCATTTGTGCTATTTTCTTCATTTCAATTTCATTTATTTCTGCTCAGATTTTTATCATTTTTTTCTTCTATTAATTTTGGGTTTGGTTTGCTCTTGCTTTTCTAGTTTGTTAAGATGCATTATTAGATTGTTTAAAGTTTTTCCTCTTATTTTATGTAGGCATTTATAGCTATAAACTTTCCTCTTAGTACTATTTTTGCTGTATCCCATAAGTTTTGGTATATTGTGTTTCCATTTTCATTTGTTTCAATAAATTTTTTAATTTCCTTCTTAATCTATTTATTAACCCACTGGTCATTCAGGAGTGTATTGTTTAATTTCCCTGTATTTGTATAGTTTCCAAAATTATTCTTGTTATTATTTTCCAGTCTTATTCTATTGTAGTCAGAGAAGATGCTTGATATTATTTTATTTTTTGAATGTTTTAAGACTTGTTTTGTGATCTAACACATGGTCTATCCTTGTGAATGATCCATGTGCCAACAAAAATAATGTATATTCTGCAGCTGTTACATGAAATGTTCCATAAATGTCTACTAGATCTATTTGGTCTATAATGCAGTTTAATGACTTTCTGTCTGGAAGCTATGTCCAATGCTGAAAGTGGAGTGTTGAAGTTCCCAGCTATTATTGCTTTGGGGTCTATCTCTCTCTTTAGCTCTAACAATATTTGCTTGGTATATTCAGTGTTGGATGCGTATATATTTAAAATCATTATATCCACTTGCTGCATTGACCCCTTTATCATTATACAGTGAGTTTTGTCTCTCTTATAGTTTTTGTCTTGGAATCTATTTTGTTTGATATAAGCATAGTGACTCCTGCTCTTTTTTAGTTTCCATTGGCATGGAGTCTCTTTTTCCATCCCTGTATTTTCAGTCCATGTGTGTCTCTATAGGTGAAGTGTGTTTCTTGTAGGTAACAGATCAATGGGTCTTGTTTTTTTTAATCCATTCAGCAACTCTGTCTTTTGATTGGAGAATCCAATCTATTTACATTCATTGTTACTATTGATAAGTAAGGACTTCTGCATTTTGTAATTTGTCTTCTTTCTATTTGTGTGTGTGTGTGTGTGTGTGTGTGTGTGTGTGTGGTTTTCTCTTCCTTCTTTCTTTCCTTTCTGTCTTCCTATAGTTAAGGTGATTTTTCTCTGGTGATATGATTTAGTTTCTTACTTTTTATTTTTTGTGCTTCCAATGTGTGTTTTCTGGTTTGAGGTTACCATGAGGCTGGCAAATACTATCCAATATATCAGCATTTTAACCTGACAACAACTTAACACTATTTACATAAACAAACAAACCAGCAAAAAGAAAGTAAAAACTCTATGCCTTAACTTCGTCTCTCTACTTTTTAACTTTTTGTACTTTCTATTTATATTTTATGGCACTGTGTATGTCTTGAAAAGTTTTTGTAGTTATTATTTTTGGATTGTTCATCATTTAATCTTTCTACTTAGGATAAAAGTAGTTTACACACTACAGTTACAGGGTTATAATACTCTGTGTATTTCTTTGTACTTATTATTGCCAGTGAGTTTTCTACCTTCAGGTGATTACTTATTGCAGATTAACATCCTTTTCTTTCTGATTGAAGTACTCCCCACTTAAGCATTTCTTGTAGGACAGGTCTGGTGTTGATGAAGTCGTTCAGCTTTTGTTTGTCTGGGAAAGTCTTTATTTTTACTTCATGTTTGAAGGACATTTTTGCCAGATATACTATTCTAGGGTAAACTTTTTTCTCCTTCAGTACTTTAAATATGTCATGCTACTCTCTCTTGGCCCATAGGGTTTCCATTGAAAAGTCTGCTGCCAGACATACTGGAGCTCCATTGTGTGTAATTCATTTCTCTTCTCTTACTGCTTTTACGATCCATTTTTATCCTTGATCTTTGCGAGTTTGATTATTAAATGCCTTGAGGTAGTCTTTTTTGGTTTAAATCTGCTTGGTGTTCCATAACCTTCTTTTACTTGGATGTTGATATTTTTCTTTAGGTTTGAGAAGTTCTCTGTTATTATTCCTTTGAATAAATTTTCTACACCTATCTCTTTCCTTACTTCCTCTATAAGGCCGGTATGTCACAGATTTTCATGAGGAGGGCAGATAACTTGAAGTCGGGAGTTCAAGACCAGCCTGGTCAACATAGTGAAACACCGTCTCTACTGAAAATACAAAAATTAGCTGGGCGTGGTGGTGCACACCTATAATCCCAGCTACTCAGGAGGCTGAGGCAGGAAACTTGAACCTGGGAGGTGGAGGTTGCAGTGAGCTGAGATCACGCCACTGCACTCCAGATTGAGTGACAGAGCCAGACTCCATCTCAAAAAACAAAAACAAAAACAAAAACAAAAAACACCAGGTGCAGTGGCTCACATCTGTAATCCCAGCACTTTGGGAGGCTGAGGTGGGTGGATCATGAGGTCAGGAGATCGAGACTATCCTGGCTAACACAGTGAAACCCTGTCTCTAATAAAAATACAAAAATTAGCCAGGCTTGGTGGCAGGTGCCTGTAGTCCCAGCTACTCGGGAGGCTGAGGCAGGAGAATGACATGAACCTGGGAGATGGAGCTTGCAGTGAGCTGAGATAGAGCCACTGCATTCCAGCCTGGGCAACAGAGCGAGACTCCATCTCAAAAAAAAAAAAAAAAAAAAGTCTTAGATTTTCCCTCTTGAGGCTATTATCTAGATCCTGTAGGTATGCCTCATCATTTCTTATTCTTTTTTTCTTTTGTCTCCTCTACTTTCAAATAGCCTGTCTTCAAGTTTGCTAATTCTTTCTTCTGCTTGATGAATTCGGCTATAAAAAGACTCTTACGCATTCTTAAGTTGTCATTTGCATTTCTCAGCTCCACAATTTCTGCTTGATTCCCTTTAATTATTTCAATCTATTTCTTATATTTGTCTGAGAGAATTCTGGGTTCCTTCTCTGTGTTATCTTGAATTTCTCTGAGGTTCTTCAACACAGATACTTTGAATTCTGTGTCTGAAAGGTCACATATCTCTGTTTCTCGAGGATTGGTCCATGGCGGCTTATTTAGTTCATTTGGTGAGGTCATGTTTTCTTGGATGTTGTTGATGCTAATAGTTGTTCTTTGGTGTCTAGGCATTGAAGAATTAGGTATTCATTGTAGTTGGCACTGTCTAGGCTTGTTTGTACTCATTTATCTTAGGGAGACTTCCCAGATATTTGAAAGGACTTAGGTGTTGTGATCTACGCTGTATCTGCTTTAGAGGGGTCCCCAAACTTAGTAATACTGTGGTTCTTGAAGACTTGTGGAAGTACTGCCTTGACAGGCTTGGACAGGATCCAAGAGAATTTTCTGGATTATCAGGCAGAGACTCTTTTTCTCTTTCCTTACTTTCTCCCAAACAAATGAAGCCTCCTGTTCTGAGCCACCTAAAACTTGGGGAAAAGTGACATAAGCAGTCCTGTTGCCACCACCACTAGTCTGACCCTGAAGTGGTCAGACCTAGTGCCAGCACAGCACTGCATCTTGCCCAAAGCCTACTGTAACCACTCCCTAGCAACTGCCTATGTTTGCTCAAGGTCCAGTGGCCCTACAATCAGCAGGTGGCAACCCAGCCAGGACTGTGTCCTTCCCTTCAGAGCAGTGGGTTCCCCCAGAACCTGGGTAGGTTCAGAGGTGCCAACCAGGAGTCCGGGACTAGAATCAAAAACCTTAGGAGTCTAGCTGGTATTCTATTGTACTGCAGCTAAGCTGCACTCAAACCACAATACATAGTCCTTTCCACTCTTCCCTCCTTTTTTTTAAAGGCAGAGGGGCCTCATCCCAAGTACACCACCACAGGCCATGAGGAGTAGTACTGCCAGACTATCACTGATAGTCCCTCAAGGCCTAAGGGCTCTTACGTCAGCTTGTGAATGCTGCCTGGCCTGGGACTCACCCTTCAGGGCAGCGGGCTTCCTTCTGGCCCAGGGCAGGTGCAGAGATGCCATCCAAGTTAAGCCCTGGAATTGAGGTCCCCAAGAGCCTCCTTGGTGCTCTCCCACACTGTGGCTGTGCTGGTACCTAAGGTGCAAGATAAAGTCCTCTTTACTTTTCTCTCTGCTTTTCTCAAGCTGAAGGAGTTTCACCCTGCAGCCACCAAAGCTGATAAAGTGCTGAGTCTCACCTGAAGCCGGCAAGTCTCAGAGGCTCTCTCAAGACACTTGACGTAGTACTTGGGTATCACTGCTTGTTATTTAGCACCCAAGGGCTCTTCAGTTAGCAGATGATAAATGCTGCCAAGACTGGGTCCTTCCCTTCAGGGCTGCAGATTCTCTTCTGGGCCAGGGTGTCTAAAAATGTTATCTAGGAACTAGCATCTGAAATGGGGACCTCAAAACTTTGACTGATTCCCTATCGTGCTGTTGCTGAGCTGATATCCAAGATGGAAGACAAATTCCTCACTCCTCTTTCTCCTCTCCTCAAGCAGAAGTAAGGAGTCTCTTTTGGAGCCACAAGCTGTCCTGCCTGTGGTAGGGGAGGGGTGATGCCACTCCCTTAGCCACCCCAGCTGGTGTCTCAGTATGTCATGTGCCTTCCACACCCCAGGTCCACTGTCTCTGGGCCCAGTTCAGCACTAGGACTTGCCTAAAATTTGCAGTCCTCATGGCCAAGACTGCCTTTTCAGTTTACTTAGAAAGCCAGGGCAGTTTAGTCCTTGGTGGTGAGGTTTGTGGGAATTCAAGTTCGGACTGCTGGAATCAGCGATTCCCCTCTGGCTAGGGCTGGTTTAAATATTCCCTTCATGGGTGGGCAGCTGAGTTTGGTCCAGTTAAACAGGGAAGCGCTGAGTTCAATGCCTCAGAATTACTATGTTCTTATTTTCCCTGCACAAAGAACTGCTGTCTGCCTCATGCTGCTGCTGTGGAGTGGGGAGGGGTAGTACTGGCCATTCAAGACGTTTTTCTCTCTCTTCAGTGCTACTTTCAGAGATATGAAGATAAAACCCGTTACTATGAGGGTTAACCTGAGAGTTGGTTCTTATGCAAGCGATTTCCCTGTGTAGATAGTTGTTAAATTGGTGTTTTTGTTGGGGAGACGATCGGTGGTACCTTCTATTTCACCATCTTGCTCCACCTCTCTGCTTCAGCCTCATTTTAGAGATGAGAAAAGTAAAGCTAAGGGTTACAAGGTTTATAAACAGAAACTAAATTATAAGCCGGTGTCTATGACTTCAAAACCACTAGCATGTGTACCATGTAAATAAAATTTTCTTAAAAATTACCATTTGATTGCATAACAGTTTTAGATATATAGAAAAACTGTAGAGATAGCTCAGAAAATTCCTATATCCTCTGCACCTAAGTTCCCCTCTTATTAACATCTCACATTACTATGGCACGTTTGTTACAAATAATGAACCAATACTGACACATTATTATTAACTGAAGTCCATACTTTATTTCAATTTCCTTAGTCTTTATTGAATATTCCTTTTCTGTTCAATGATCCCATCCAAGATGCCACATTACATTTCCCTTCTGTGTCTCTTTAGCTTCCTCTTGGTTGTGACAGTTTATCAGACTTTCCTCAGTTCTGATGGCAGTTTTGAGGAGTACTGGTCAAGTAGTTTATAGAATGCTCCTCAATTGGAATTTATCTAATGTTTTCTCATGATAGGACTGGGATTATGTGTTTTGAATGGAAGACCACGGAGTAAAGTGCCATTTTCATCACATTATACCAAGGATACACACTATTACCATGAGTTACCACTGTTGATGTTGGCTTTTGATCATCTGGCTAAGATACTGTTTGCAGGTTTCTTCACTGTGAATACATATAATTATTTTGTCTGCCTATTTTCTCCTTGGTCTTACTTCATTTTCACATTTCTAGATAGTAGCAATCTCTGAACTTGTCCTTTTACAATAATTTCACATCATCCCATTGTCAACGTATCATGTGTACTAGCTGCTTGTCATTCTGCTATTTCAGTGAGAGGTTTGTTCTTGCCTTTGTCTTGTGTGTGTGTGTGTGTGTGTGTTTTGTGTGTATGTGTGGGTGCGCATGTGTAAAAGGGAGTAGGTAGCTTGTCGTGAACCTTTTATTCTGTCTAAGGATTCTGCTGACCAAAAGTATAGAGTCTAACAGGGCTCCAGCACTGTGTCCAAGCAACAGCAATCAGAGGGCACTTGGGAGGTACCTAGACTGAGGCATTGAGCGGAGATGAAGTTTAGAAAAAGCTCCCTGAGTTGCAGTTTTCTCAATGGTAAAATAGTAAGATTGTGAATGCTAAGGTCCCTTCCCACTCTGGAATTAGGAATCTGGGGTCTGTAGGTAGGAAAATAAGCCTGGTTCTCTTCCTGTACCAACTTTATTTCTTCAGCAGTTCATTACAAGCTAAAGCATTAGCAAGAATCCCGGCTCATAGTCCCTGGGGGTATTTCCTTGGCTAGAGTCTCTGATTTAATGAAGAGATAAACATTTCTTGTGGAAACAGATCTCAGCTGATTGCTTTGCCCACACTTGCTTCCTTGAAGCAGCTCTGCCCTGTTTCCTCTTGACCCTGTTGTGTTTCCTACTATCTTCCTTATGCCTTACCATCAGTAAGACACAGTAAGACTTGTAAGACTTCTTATTTATCCTCTGGGAGCACTTCTGTAAAACCAGGTGGGAGCTCACTCAGATTAGGCATGAATGGTATTTAATTTGGCCATTTTGGTTCAAGGCTCTTCCCATTTCTGTAATTATTTAAGGTAAGAGTCAGAGTATAAAAATTTTCATTTCTGCTTTGTGAACTTGAGAAAATTGCAGTTAATTTTTCTCTATCCTTGGCCATTTGCCACACAAATGAAACTTTCTTGTGAAATTTATGCCTGCTGATAACTACTTTTTGTTTCTTTAATTAAATCTTATATGTTAACTAAGTACCAGTAAACATTTACTGTATAAGCCTGTTGCAATCTTTCTGTTTTTGGCAAAGTACCCTTGCACTCTGCTATGTAACAATTAACTTTTTGCAAGCTAGCAACTTGTCCATTTACAATGCACACTGAATATGCTAATAATGATTGCTTCTGGATAGAAAAGGAAAAGTCTAGGAAGGTGTCGTCTTGTCCCACTTTGTCTTGCACTAATTTCTACTCTTCGGCAACTGAAAATTGAAGTTCTTCTTCTATCATTCTTTTTCCCTCATTTTCTCATAGCCCCATTTAAGACAAAAACTTTCACTTTGTGCGTTGTCAATTCCTCTGGGTTCACTTACATCAGCTTTGGCTGGATTCATGTTTAAAACATTTTCAGAGGACTAAATAATTTATTTGAAAGCTAGTGGCAAAAGACACTTAAAAAATTAAACCAAGAGAATAGGTTTGAAAGAAAAAATGTTGCTGAGAACCAAGATGTGTTGTCTAAAGGAGAGTTCCCCATTTCCAAAGCAAAAGTAAATGTCATTTAAGTGTGACCTTCATACATATGATTTCATGAATCTTGTTTGAATGTATAAATATGGGTCAAAATATGCCTGAATAATTAAATATTTCTTTAAAATATTGGCTTAAAAATCCTCTAAGCTTTGATACTATCTTGTTACTTATGTTTGTGTCACATTGCAGTTGTGAAAAGATTCACTAGCTCTTTGAATAATAATTAAATACACTTCATGCCCAATGTCAACAAATTCAGATTTTGTAAAACTGTATTGGATTTTTTCTACTTTATTTTTTATTACAGATTCATCGTATCTTACTCTACTCTGATGTTATCTAGAATTAATTCTGCTTATACTTAAAGTTTTCCTTTTTCTAGCAAATTTTATTTAGGGGGACTAGTCTCAAAGTTTCCCCCCCAAAATTCGTGTTGGTTTGCCAGAAAAAAACTGAGGCCTTGAATGAACAGGCGCTAGCTTTTCAGGAGCAAAGCTAGAAATAAAAAACCAGGAGGTGGCTGGGCGCAGTGACTCACGCCTATAATCCCAGCATTTTGGGAGGCTGAGCTGGGCAGATCACCTAACGTCAGGGGTTCGAGACCAGCCTGGCCAATATGGTGAGACCCTGTCTCTACCAAAAATACAAAAATTAGCCAGGCATGGTGGCGCATGCCTGTAGTCCCAGCTACTCAGGAGGGAGGCAGGAGAATCACTTGAACCTGGGAGGTAGAGGTTGTAGTGAGCCAAGACCATGCCATTGCACTCCAGCCTGGGCAACAGAGCAAAACTTTGTCTCAAAAAAAAAAAAAAAAAAAAAAAGAGAGAAAAGAAAAAAGAAAAAAAAGAAAAACAAACAAAAAAACCACACAAAAACCCAGGAGGTTCATTGGACTTTTCATGGGCAACTGACCTCCACTGGGCATCTGCCAGACCCTCAGTAGGAACAACTGAAACTGGGAAATTAGAACACCAACCCGATTTGCCCTTAAAAATTTGCAATTTAGTATGCTCTGCCTCTCATTATAATGTCATGCTATTTACATACATTATTTATTTGAAAACAGTCCCAAAGTCCAAAATGGTTGGAGGACAACTGAGTTTATTGTATTTTATAATTTGGGAGTCCATGAAAGGAGAAAAGATGTGGTACATAGGATTTATGTATATACATAATTTGCAATCATATATTCATGCCACTTGCAAATTAAACTGTTTTTATGATAATTTTTCCTTTTTTCGACACAGGCTCTCTGTCACCCAGGTGGGAGTACAGTGGCACAATCATGGTTCACTGCAGCCTCGACCTCACTAGAAGGATCCTCCCACCTCAGCCTCTCGAGTAGCTGAGACTACATTTGTGCACCACTATACCCAGCTAATTTTTTTATTTTTTATAGAAAGGAGGTCTCCCTATGTTTTCCGGGCTGGTCTTGAACTCCTAGGCCCAAGTGATCCTCTTGCCTTGACCTCAGTGCAAAGAGCTGGGATTACAGGTGTGAGCAACGGTGCCCAGCCTATGATAATAATAATACATCCACATGTTTAAAAAAAAATCAAAACATACATTTGGATGTAAAATGAAGATAACTTCCCCATTCTGGCTATGGCTGTTAGGAACATGTCTATTCTATGCAAGACAGCGATTCTCATTCCTATCTGCAATCTATGAAGGTATGAAATAATACAGATACGTGGTTCTTTACCCAGAACTACTGAATCACAGTACCTAAGATTGGGAGCAACTGTGTTTTAAAATCTGTAGAGGTGATTCTGATGTGTGCCTAGATTCGAGATCCAATGGTTCATCTGCTACTTTAACTTTTTACTTATTTATGAAGTTATCAAGTGTTTGGGTTTTCCTGGGAGTCCTTATCTTTACCTTAGGATCCCTTAAAATTCTGGGCTCCTATTTTGGTCTCTAAAAGAAATACACACAAATCAGAGGGAGGACATACTTGCCCTCAAGAAAACTCCCCCTTGGCCCTAGAGGAAGCACTGTGCAGGAAATATTGGTGAAAATGTAGTAGTAAAACTGTGTCCGGAATTGGTGGGTTCTTGGTCTCAACTGACTTCAAGAATGAAGCCGGGTACCCTCGTGGTTGACTGTTACAGTTCTTAAAGATGGTGTGTCCAGTTCGTTCCTTCAGACATTCACATGTGTCTGGAGCTTTTTCCTTCTGGTGGGTTTGTGGTCTCGCTGTCAGGAGTGAAGCTGCAGACCTTCGTGGTGTTACAGCTCTTAAAGGCAGCACATCTGGAGTTGTTCATTCTTCCCGGTGGGTTTGTGGTCTCGCTGGCTTCAGGAGTGAAGCTGCAGACCTTCGCGGTGAGTATTACAGCTCATAAGGTCTGGCTGGCTTCAGGAGTGAAGCTGCAGAGCTTCTCAGTGAGTGTTACAGCTCATAAGGGCAGCGTGGACCCAAAGAGTCAGCAACAGCAAGATTTATTGCAAAGAGCGAAAAAACGAACATACCACACTGTGGAACGGGACCCCAGGACGCTGCCGCTGGCTGGCTCAGGCTTTTATTCCCTTATCCGGCCCCACCCACATCCTGCTGATTGGTCCATTTTGACAGAGTGCTGACTGGTGCGTTTACAATCCTTGAGCTAGACACGGAGTCACAGAGTGCTAGTCCTCCGAGTCTCCACAATTGTATTCACAAACCCTGAGCTAGACACAGAGTGCTGATTGGTGTATTTACAATCCTGTGGCTAGATATAAAAGTTCTCCAAGTCCCCATCCGGTTCAGGAACCCAGCTGGCTTTACCCAGTGGATCCTGCGCCAGGGCTGCAGGCGGAGCTGCCCGCCAGTCCCGAGCCGCGCCTGCACTCCTCAGGCCTTGGGCTGTGGATGGGACCTCGCGCCACGGAGCAGGGGGCGGTGCCAGTCGGGGAACTTCAGGCCGCGCTGGAGCCCACCGCAGGGGGCGGCGCTCAGATATGGCGGGTTGCAGGTCCAGAGCCCTGCCCTGCGGGGAAGCAGCTAAGGCCCGGCGAGAATTTGAGTGCGGAGCCGGCTGGCCGGCTCTGCTGGGGGACCCCGGGCAACCTCAGCAGCTGCTGGCCCCGGTGCTAAGCCCCTCACTGCCCTGGGCCGGCGGTGTGTGGGGTCCGCTGAGCCCACACCCGCCGCAACTCACACGCGAGCGCAGCCCCATTTCCCACCCGCGCCTTTCCCTCCACCCGCGTCTCTCCCTCCTCACCTCCCCACAAGCAGAGGGAGGCATCTTCGGCCTCAGCCAGCCCAGAGAGGGGCTTCCACGGTGCCGTGGCGGGCTGAAGGGTTCCTCAAGCGCTGCCAGTGTGGGCGCGGAGGCCGAGGAGGCGCTGAGAGTGAGGGCTGGTAGCACATTGTCACCTCTCAAAACCACGATAATAGGCCGGGCGTGGTGGCTCACGCCTGTAATCTCAGCACTTTGGGCGGCTGAGGTGGGCGGATCCCGAGGTCAGGAGATAGAGACCATCCTGGCTAAGACGGTGAAACCCCGTCTCTACAAATAATACAAAAACAGTACCCGGGCGTGGTGGCGGGCGCCTGTAGTCCCAGCTACTCGGGAGGCTGAGGCAGAACAGCCTGAACCCGGGAGGCGGAGCTTGCAGTGAGCCGAGACTGTGCCACTGCACTCCAGCCTGGGCTACAGAGTGAAACTCCATCTCAAAAAACAAAAACAAAAAAACGAAACAAAAGCAAAAAAAAACCCCACGATAATGGTAGCAACATTAACATCAATCAGAAAACAACAACAACAAAAAACTGTCCATAAACCCTTTATTCATCCCAGTAAATCAGACTACTTTCTTTTGCTGTCGAAGTTTGTATACATAAACAAAGGAAACATTGATGAAACATTCCAGCGTATGTTTGCTTCTCTCTCAGATCAAACCAAAATACGGAAAGAGTTGGTATTACCAGATGCTTAATCAATTACCCAAAACCATTGGGCTTTGAACTTTCTAAAGAAATAAGAATGCTTTTCAAATTCCCTTTACCAGGAACTAAATGTGACAATGCTTTATCCTCAACTCAGCTACTTAAAATCACCAACGAATGCATTTTAATTTCTTTCAAGGTACTATGTTCTTCAAAAGATGATCTCAAATCTATCCTTTTTCTTTTATCAGAAGCTTATAGGCTTCAAAACAACAATGATATATTTGAGGCTATGTGTTATAGTGTGCAGTTCTGAGTTTGGATTTTTTTAGGTATTTATTTTCAAATCTAAATATTTTTAAAAATTATCTGCCTATAGCTCCTGACATGTCAAAGTGACAACATTTAAAATCAAGGATTTGATTTTTTTTTATCATTTGAAAGACTTAGCATCTCTCATAATTGGAGTTTGTGTAGTTTATTTGTGTTTTATTACTCTTAGACATATGGCTAAGCAATTTTATAAGATCCACAGGGCTATTGAGAAATGTGAGCCCTCTGCAATTCCCTCAGGTTCTTTTTGGCGCCATCAATATTTTATTGTTTACCATTTACTTCATGGTTTGGAACTCTTCCTGTCTTCCTCTCAACCCAATAAAACTCTGTAGTTTAAGCAGCAGCTCAGGAAATGAGGGGGATGAGGTTGGTTTGGATCTTCTGAAATAGAGGGACTGCATAAGAGCCTAATGCCTAATATAAGATGAACCTTTCTGACTCCTGAGCCCATGATGAAGAGATTTAAGGCTGGAGTTGAAATACAGGAGACTGTGCCTTTTATGAAAGAAATCTTCTCTGGTTTGTGTAGAACATAATCCAGAGAACAAAATCTTCTCTGGTTTGTGTTTTGGACATAAAAACATGATCCAGAAAATCAAATGGCACACAAATATGTTCCAGAATTTATAAGGAATGTTCTGGACTCAGACTCTTAAAAACAGTGAGTTTAATTGAGGACCCATTTTATCAATTTACAGGGTGCCTTTCCTTGACTGCTTGCCCAATAAAAAGTGGGATTTTAATTTTGAAGTTGCCTTCAGCGTCTAATGAAAATATGTCTTTAATTAACAGTGACTTGGATGACTTTTGTCACTGCACTACACAATAAACCTTTGTAGTGCTACCTTGCATGCTAGTGGTAAGAAAACTATCATGCATCTGCCTGTATGTACTTCACTTCAGACTTGTGACTGGAAGCATTCTTTAGATAAAATAGTATTATCTTATAAAGTTACATGTCAGTCTCTTTGAGATTAACATTCACAAACTATGTAAGAGTGAAGCATATTTTTGTAAAGCATTCATACTATAAAGATTTCCAATATCTACCATATCCCAAGTGCTGCCCCAGAAACTATAGAAGCAGAGATAAGAGACAATCCCTATTCTCAAGGACCTCAGTGTTTCTGGAGAAGCCATTGGGTGGAGAGAAAACCGCTGATGACCCTGCTGTGTAGTGACTTCCATGGCCTGGGACTCTCCAAGGGTCTGTGGGAGTGAGGGAGGCCCTCCTACCTGCTTCCTCATAGGTCCGTTAATCTTAAAGTTAAAAATCCTTTTATTGATGTGACTTTAACTTGGACTCATGGGACTCAGAAAAGCTGTTATACTCATGGTTGTAATTTACTAAATATATATAGTTTGTGAAACATGTTTTAATACAGTGAAAGAATATACATTAAAATCAGCAAAGGGAAAAGGTACATTGAGCCATCCCCTCCCAGTGAAGTTGCGCAAGAATGTGCTTAACTCTTCCAGCAACAATATGTGGCAACATGTGGGAAATGTTGTCAACCAGGGAAGCACATCCAGACATTGGACTGGGGTTTTTATTGTGAATCAGCCATGTAGCCCTTGTGTGACTGGTCTCAGATACAAGACACTAGCTCTTTTCCCAGAGTAAAAATAAGCATTCCCTATATATAACATTATTAGCATAAACCTATGTGGTTAAATGAGTCTTGCATGGCCCAAGACCTCAGCCATATGAAAGTACTCTCATCAAGCAGAATATTCTAAGGGCTCAGAGGTTGGCTCCTAGGAGCTGGCTGATGGCCAGTTCTGACGGTAAGCTAACTGTACTAACAGTCCTTGCTAAGTATTCCACATGATATGTCTTATTCTGATCTATTCTTGGGGTGAATGTAGTAATACTGTATCTGTTTAAGTTACAAGTGTCCCTAGAGAATGCTCTTAAGACTGGAGGTCCATAAGGTTACTATAAACAAATCTCCCCAGTGGCCCAGCAGGATGTAGTTCTGAAAATTCCTAACTTAATTATCTCTTTTGTAGGAGAGGTAACCTGAAAAATAAAAGTAAAAGAACTGGAACATTACTAGAGTTCCACTCAGTCACTAACAATTCATTCAGTTTATCTAATGGCTAAAGTGTCTCCCAGAGCAATGCCACTCAGGTATGCAGATTTCCGTTTGACCTTGTAGGGTTCCAAAAGGAGGGGTAATCTTGGCAAATATATAGCTTTTCTTTTTCTGGCATCTAGTATAATTGTTCTAAGAGACAGGATCTTTCTATTGTGCTAAGCCTCTCTAGAGGCACAGTTGTAATATTGAATTTCCCTTGCTGCATAACCCACTTTTTTATTCTCTTCCTTCCAACAATACTGTTGCTCCTTCTCTCCACTTGCCATTGATTTTTACCCAGACTTTTCCACCTGTAGAAGAGATATTAGGTTCAACAACTGTGCTGGTCCAGACTGCAGGCAGCAACACCACTCTAGCAAGTACCTACCTCTTAGACCACTAGTATTCATATAACATAGGAGTACATAGGTACAGACCAGTGGGCTCTCTCAACCACCATGCAATATAGCTGCATTCACTGTCAACCAATTATGCCAGATAAGGTGAAGGCACCATCCAAACCATTAGGCCCTCTGGAATTCTGGCATAGATATTTAAAGGCTTAGTTACACTTTTTGCTTAGAAATCATCCCTACTTCATTCCTGTTTCTGGCACTAGAGTTGCAGCCCTGCTGGCAGGAACACTGTATCAGTTAGGAAAAGAGGAAGTTAAGGTGATGTGGGAATAACTGTACAGTCAAAGTAGCATTCTAGTCACCCACTTTCTCCCAAATCCACCAGAAAAGCAGAGGAATCTACTGACTGGAGACCCTCCCCTGGCCCCAATCAGGTTGAATCTGAGCACCCAAGAATGAAAGTGTGTAAGCCAGCCCTGCATGCCTTTTCTCCTCATGTTTGGGACAATAAATGTTTCCAGTGCCCCTACCAGTTCTTTATCAAGCTATTCCTTTGAGGCTGATGAGCAACATGATGTATCCACTTGGTGTGATACCTCTTTTTCCACTGTTGGACATTATGGGCAGTAGAGTATATTCTTTGGTTTAAAGAAATGTAACTCAGTGGTTTTACATGGTGTAGTATTTTTGCTCCATTCCTTTTATGGTGCGTCCACCCCTGGGTATGCAAAGTGTGGTCTGGAGTGTCTATTCCTGTCAGGACCCATTCCAAGGCAACTGGCACTGAATGGCATAATAAAGTCTCTTGGTCAGCTCTGCACCAGGGACCTACCCTGAGGAAATCTGCCCCATTACCTCCTGCAGTGTCTGTCTTTCCTGCTGACAGACAGGCCAGTTCTTGGCATTTTGTGCCTCTGAGGGTGCAGCGGAATATGTGTCTATGATTACCCCTCTCTGTATTGCTGCCACTCCTGCACATCCAGTCACTTCATGGACCCAGTTGGCCACCTCAAGTAAGTGCATCAAGATTTTGACTTAAAGTTGCAGTCACCTTTCAGTCTAGGAAAGAGGTTCTTCTCATGAGCATTGATTTCTCTTAATTAATGCATCCCTTAAATTCTTTATTTTGAGAAAAAGTCTCGCTCTGTCACCCAGGCTGGAGTGCAATGGCGCGATCTCGGCTCACCACAACCTCCGCCTCCTGGCTTCAAGTGATTCTCCTGCCTCAGCCTCCTGAATAGCTGGGATTACAGGTGCCCACCACCACGCCCAGCTAATTTTTATATTTTTATTAGAGATGGGGTTTCACCATGTTGGCCAGGCTGGTCTCAAACTCCTGACCTCAAGCAATCCGCATGCCTCGGCCTCCCAAAGTGCTGGGATTACAGGCGTGAGCCACTGCGCCCGGTTGCATTCCTTAACTTCTTATTGATGTTCATAGGGCCATGATCCATATGGACATTTCTTAAGAATTCAGTTTTCCATTGCCCATCTTCCTGACCGTGTAGCCATCCATTGGCCAATGCCCATGAGTTGGAATGCACCCAGACTTTGGGGAATTGTTCAATTCTTCCATTACCGTGAGGAAACCAGCAGACAATCAAGCCACTGAACTTACTTGTTCTCAACTTCTTCAATTAGAATTTTTGCATTATTTGGTTATAGTGCAGAGCCTTCCAAACAGGATGCTGACCATCCACTGTGAAACTGTTATCTGTAAACCAAGCAGCTTTTTTTGACCAATCAAGGACTGTTTATAAGGACCCCACCCCCCCACCAGGTGGTTATACAATTTGGTATTTTCTCAGAGGGTTCCAAAGTGTGTCCTAGAGGAAATGAGGCTACCCATTCCTGCATACGATGAGAACCTCCTGGCATTCTTCCATATAAACCATTTCCATTTTATTACAGAGTCAGCTCTTCTGGTCAATGGCTTCCTCATCAGAATTTTTCTCTGACATCACCCAAGACATCATAGGTATATCAGATTTTAAGATTATCATATGTCTTTCAGTTATTGGAGCAGTTTCAACTAATGCCCAAAAAATCACAACACAACAGCAACACAAGAATTGCACAATAATGACACGTACTATACTGCCACATCTGGAAACTTTCTAGTTCCCAATTCCAGTGGTCACCATCAGGCAGCACTTATGCACTTTTTGTTTGTTTGTTTTTGAGACAGACTCTCACTCTGTCATCCAGGCTGGAGTGCACTGGCACGATCTTGGCTCACTGCAACCTCCACCTGCTGGGTTCAAGCGATTCTCATGCCTCAACCTCCCGAGTAGCTGGGATTATAGGCACATGCCACCGTGCCCGGCTTATTTCAGTATTTTTTTTTTTTTTTTTTAAATTAAGTAGAGACAGGGTTTCACCATGTTAGCCAGGCTGGTCTCAAACTCCTGACCTCAGGTGATCCACCCACCTCTACCTCCCAAAGTGTTGGGATTACAAGTGTGAGCCACTGCATCTGGCCCACTTATGCACATTTTAACTTCAGTCTGTAGAAATGTAAGTTGCAGATATTTCCAAAGTCAGAATATGGATTTTTTAAGGGCCTAATATTCATTCAGCCATCACTTTTTACAATTCAGACAGTTGGCTATTGTGAAGAGTTCCATTCAAATACAGCCTTCCTTCAGAGACTCTTTATTCTTTTTATTTTTTGAGACAGGGTCTTGCTCTGTCGCCCAGGCTGGAGTGCAGTGGTGCAATCACAGCTTACTGTAGCCTCAACCTCTTAGGCACAAATGATCCTTCCACCTCAGCCTCTGCAGTATCTGACACAACAGACACATGACACCGTGTCTGCTTAATTTTTGGATTTTTTGTAGAGATAGGATTTCACCATGTTGTCCAGGCTGGTCTCCAACTCCCAGGCTCAGGCAATCCACCTGCGTGGGCCTTCTAAGGTGCTGGGATTACAGGCATGAAACTATTTTGCACAGGTCAAAACTGAAGCTCAGACAAGATCAGAAACTTGTTCAAGGTCACAGAGTACCAAAACTCAGGGAGGAAAAGACTCCTGGTTTCCTGGTTGTCCAATATCTATTCTTCCCTTTATTTATTAGTAAAATCTGTAAATTTTAGCTGAGCACATGACTGCCTAGTTTAAAATCAGCATTCCCAAGCCTCCCCAGGATAATCTGCAAAACTAAGTTCTGACAAAAGGGGTGGGAACAGAAATCATTCATGCTCTTTTTTTTTTTTTTTTTTTTTATGATTAACAACTATTTATTTATTTATTTATTTTTTCTTTTTTTTTTTTTAAATTTATTTATTATTATTATACTTTAAGTTGTAGGGTACATGTGCATAATGTGCAGGTTTGTTACATATGTATACTTGTGCCATGTTGGTCTGCTGCACCCATCAACTCGTCATTTACATCAGGTATAACTCCCAATGCAATCCCTCCCCCCTCCCCCCTCCCCATGATAGGCCCCGGTGTGTGATGTTCCCCTTCCTGAGTCCAAGTGATCTCATTGTTCAGTTCCCACCTATGAGTGAGAACATGCGGTGTTTGGTTTTCTGTTCTTGTGATAGTTTGCTAAGAATGATGGTTTCCAGCTGCATCCATGTCCCTACAAAGGACGCAAACTCATCCTTTTTTATGGCTGCATAGTATTCCATGGTGTATATGTGCCAAAAGAAACTACCATCAGAGTGAACAGGCAACCTACAGAATGGGAGAAAATTTTTGCAATCTACTCATCTGACAAGGGCTAATATCCAGAACCTACAAAGAACTCAAACAAATTTACAAGAAAAAAACAAACAACCCCATCAAAAAGTGGGCAAAGGATATGAACAGACATTTCTCAAAAGAAGACATTCATACAGCCAACAGACATATGAAAAAATGCTCATCATCACTGGCCATCAGAGAAATGCTAATCAAAACCGCAATGAGATACCATCTCACACCAGTTAGAATGGCGATCATTAAAAAGTCAGGAAACAACAGGTGCTGGAGAGGATGTGGAGAAATAGGAACACTTTTACACTGTTGGTGGGATTGTAAACTAGTTCAACCATTATGGAAAACAGTATGGCGATTCCTCAAGGATCTAGAACTAGATGTACCATATGACCCAGCCATCCCATTACTGGGGATATACCCAAAGGATTATAAATTATGCTGCCATAAAGACACATGCACACGTATGTTTATTGCAGCACTATTCACAATAGCAAAGACTTGGAATCAACCCAAATGTCCATCAGTGACAGATTGGATTAAGAAAATGTGGCACATATACACCATGGAATACTATTCATGCTCTTATAAAAAAGGGGCATGTGCTTTTATTCTTTTCTCCTCTTCCCACTGGCTACAAAGACGACTAGCTTGTGGGAACAGGAGAAACCCTGTTGATGGTAATTGTCAAACAGATCCACTAGGATTTGAAGCCACGTTTGTCAGGTGCTAGAGCCTATGCTGTATTAGGGTTTCAAAGGAAAGAGTGTTTGAAGAATTTACCAAAACTTAGAGGTAACCTGTTCTAGGGATGCCAACAGGCTTTGACAATGAACCTACATGAGGTTGGACATAGGCTCCAATATTTGCTAATCAAGGAACCATGGGCAAGTTTCTTAATCTCTCTTTTTTCTTATCTGGAAAATGAGAATGACAATAGTAGCTACATCATAAGGAAGATGTTAGGGCAAACAAGATAGTACATATGAATCAGCTTAGCTAGCACTATTGCTGGCTACCTTGTACAAAGTAGTAAGTATTATTATTATTATTATTATAGCTATTCATCCACTGTAAGATGTTCATAACACCAAAGAGGATTTAAGATACTGTATTTAAAATGCTTACCACAGTACTTCTTATATGGTAAAGACTCCATAAATGGTTAAATATGTACCAACATTTATATATTTAAAATAGAAAGGATTTCTTTCCCTGCAAAAGAGTCAAATAAAATGAACATGAATAAAATTATTCCAGTTGAGATTTCACTGTAGTAATATTTACCATCATTTACTTGCAGAGCAGAGATGGCCTAACAGTAAAAAAAAGAAAAAAAAAAAGCACTCATTCTTTTTTCACTGCTTCAGCTGACAACTTATTTCATTGGGCAGGATTTGCCAACCATATTTGATCTGAGATGTGAATTTAAAATTGTGTTGAAAAGGCTTTCACTTTATGTCATAACAGTAACGGAAAACTAGAGACTGAGGATTCATGACAGATGATTTTAAAAAAATGAAACCCATAGGGGGTGTGACCTCTTATTAGAAGACAGAGAAGAGGAAACAAAATTTGTATATCTTTCTAGAGAAAAAAGCAGAAGAGACTCATTATTTAAGAAACTCAAGGCCAGGTGCAGTGACTCACGCCTGTAATACCAGCACTTTGGGAGGCTGGAGTCCAGGAGTCCAGAAGTTCGAGACCAGCCTTGGCAACATGGCAAAACCCTGTCTCTACAAAACATACAAAAATTAGTCAGGCACGGTGGTGTGCAATGTAGTCCTAGCTACTTGGAAGGCTGAGGTGGGAGGATCACTTGAGCCCAGGAGGCACAGGTTGTTACACTGAGCCGAGATTATGCCACTGCACTGCAGCCTGGGTTAAAGCGCCAGACCCTATCTCAAACAACAACAACAACAAGTCCTCAAAATAAATGCTGATCTTGAGAACAGAAGACCTGAAATCTGGTCTTGTCATTGTCCTTCTCCTTTAGCTACCATTTACCTCCTAGAACTGGATGAAGAATTTTGTAGAACTTAAGAAGTTCATTTAAATGATCGCCATTTTATTTCCTCCGAAGAGTGCAAAAGAAACACGTGAGAGTCTCTCATTTACTTTCTAGAGAAGACTCTTAATAAGGAAACTATTTTAATCAATTCCTTCCATCTGGGTTTCTGTGGCATTAATATGCACCTCACCACTGACATTAATTATTAACTTTTCCTAGTAATAGTTTTACGATGCCACTAAAAGGGAAAGGGGATTACTTTACTGATTCTGGGTCAACATCTTGGTGGCTGAATCAATTAAGTTAGATATGTATTTATAGAGCATTACTAGGGCAGTAGGCAACACCTTTTCAGGGGAATAACACATTACAGTGTTTAACTTACTTTCACACACATTAACTACTTGACTGTGGTTACAGGACTGCATTGTGAAGAGCCTGAAGACTTGGAGTTTCTTAGACTGGTCACTCCCAGCCTCTCTCTCTTCCCATCTGTAAAATGGAGATCACACTATGTTCCTTCTTTATCACAAAGAGTTGTACTGTGGCTCAAATGAAAACACATGCAAGGGAATGCTTTGCAAATTGTAAAGCCTTGTGTATAAAGCAAGCATCATATTTAAATACTGTAATATTAAAGATGAGGAAACAGGGGGTATAAGATATTCCTGTCCTTGGTAAAGGTAACTGGGCAGGTAGTGGCACAGCTGGACTCCCCAACTCTTCTGCCCCCAAAATATGCAGGAAGTGGAGTCTGTTATGTCTTTGGCCACACAGCAGCTGAACTCCCTTGCTTGTGTTTTGAAGCCTCCCCTCCTTCCTTAGGCACACCTCTGCTCTCATTGCTTAAACTGAAAATGCCACTCCCTCTCCTGGTCTCCCCTAAGCTGAGGGACAGGCTGTGGCCTGGGTCACAACAACCTTCTGTATCTGCCTTGGATTGAAAGCTAGAGAATGAAGAAAGGGCAGGCCCACATGGGCTGCAGGGTAAGGGAGGAGGAGATGGCAGCTCTGCTGTGAAAGCAGCTCTCCACTGTTAGTGGTGCAGCCTTCTGTTCTTGCCTGCGACCTGCTGACCCAGGCACTGGGCTTGTCCCCTCTGTGGAGTGATGTGGGTGTTGTACCTGATGGCAATATTCCCAGATCTGGCTCTCTGGCTTTCTGGAGAGTCTGTGAGCTACCCAGTGGCTTTGAAATGACTTCTTCTCACTCAAACATGAATCATACAAATCCCTGGAGGGTTGTGTTGAAATGTAGATTCAGATTCAGTAGGTCTGGGTGGGCATAAAACTCTGCATTTCTTTTTTTAAAATTACTTTTTTTCTTTAGGCACTAGTCCACTATGAGAGATTCTGCATTTTTTTTTCTTTCTTTTTTTCTTTTTTTTGAGACAGGGTCTTGCTCTGTCACCCAGGCTGGAGTGCAGTGGCATGATATCGACTCACTGCAACCTCCGCCTCCCGAGTTCAAGCAATTTTCCCTCCTCAGCCTTCTGAGTAGCTGGGACTACAGGCATGCACCACCACACCCCAGTTAACTTTTGTGTGTGTGTGTATTTTTAGTAGATATGCGGTTTTGCCATTTTGGCCAGGCTAGTCTTGAACTTCTGGCCTCAAATGACCCACCCACCTTGGCCTCCCAAAATGCTGAAATTACAGGTGTGAGCCACTGTGCCCAGCTGAGACTCTGCATTTCTTTTTTGTTGTTGTGTTTGAGACAGAGTCTTGCTCTTGTCACCCAGGCTGGAGTGCAGTGGCGCAATCTTGAGCCACTGCAACCTCTGCCTCCTGGGTTCAAGTGATTCTCCTGCGTTAGCCTCCCCAGTAGCTGGATTATAGTCACGCACCACCACGCCCCGCTAATTTTTGTATTTTTAGGAGAGACATTTTGTATTTTTAGGAGAGACATCACCATGTTGGCCAGGCTGGTCTCAAACTCCTGACATCAAGTGATCGGCCCAACTTGGCGTCCCAAAGTGTTGGGATTACAGAAATGAGCCTCCGCACCCGGCTGAGGGTCTGCATTTCTAACAGGCTCCCAGTTGATGCCACCGCTGGCCTGATGTCCCCCACTTTGCACAGCAAGGTTTCACTCAATTTGTTTTTGGCTTAAACTAACGCTCTGACTGATAGCTATAGATTCCAGCATCTAAAAACTTACAATGTATGGGGAGGCAGCATTTACACATACATTACCAAAGCACACTAAAGGACATTATCCAGTTTTTCTGGACTTGTAACACCCTATGTCATCTTTGGAAAAAAAGTTAAGATGGTATTTAATTTGTAAAATCAAAACAAGTTAGAGGCCTGGTGGGGAGCTCATGTTTGTAGTTCCGGCACTTCAGGAGGCAGACACGGGCAGATTGCCTGAGCCCTGGAGTTGGAGACCAGCCTGGACAACATAGCTGGACCTCATTTCTACAAAAAATAAAAAAATTACGGCTGGGTGAGATGGTTCACTCCTGTAATCCCAGCACTTTGGGAGGCTGAGGCAGGTGGATCACTTGAGGTTGGGAGTTCGAGACCAGCCTGGCCAACATGGTGAAACCATGTCCCTACTATAAATACAAAAATTAGCCGGGCATGGTGGCAGGAGCCTATAATCCCAGCTACTCAGGAGATCAAGGCACAAGAATTGCTTGAACCTGGTAGGCAGAAGTTGTACTGAGCTGAGATCATGCCACTGCACTCCAGCCTGGGTGACAGAGTGAGACTCGGTCTCAAAAAATAAATAAGTAAATAAAATAAAAATAAATACATATAATAAAATAAAATAGGCTGGGTGTGGTGGTTCACACCTGTAATCCCAGCACGTTGGGAGGCCAAGGTGGGCAGATCATGAGGTCAAGAGATCAAGACCATCCTGGCTAACACGGTGAAACCCTGTCTCTGCTAAAAATACAAAAAATTAGCTGGGCGTGATAGCATGCACCTGTAGTGCCAGCTATTCGAGGTAGACTGAGACTGAGGTAGGAGAATCACTTGAACCCAGGAGGCGGAGGTTGCAGTGAGTTGAGATGGCGCCACTGCACTCCAGCCTGGGTGACAGAGCGAGATTCCATCTCAAAATAAATAAATAAATAAATAAAATAAAAAATAAAAAAATTAGCTGAGCATGGTGGCATGTGCCTGTACTCCCAGCTATTTAGGAGGCGGCAGTGAGAGGATCACCTTGAGCCCCAGAGGTCAAGTCTACGGTGAGCTGAGATCATGCCACTGTCCTTCAATCTGAGTGACAGTGCGAGACCTTGTCCAAACAAGCAAACAAACAAACAAACAAAAACAAGTTAAAGTGTGCTGATGGATATTTTATTATTCTGTAAGAGCCCTCGAGTTAATTGGAGACACAGTGTCAAAGAAGATCTGGCAATCACTGTACAATGTAGTTACATCTTGAGATGCATGATTATATGGGGATATAAGGGTGTAAGTGGCAGGAATGATGACTCCCTGGCTAAAACTACTTTCCTGAAATCTCTTAGTCACACACTCCCAGTCTCTTTAAGTAACTGAGGCAAAGAGATAAAGTTTAGCCAGATAGAAGGCAGAAGCAGAACGAATGTATCCCTTACGTGTGTTGATTGATGTCTTATGTCTCTCTAAAGTGTATAAACCCAAGCTGTAACCTGCCCACCTTGAGCACATGTTCTTAGGATCTGCTGAGGCTGTGTCACAGGCCATTGGTCACTCATATTTCACGCAGAATCTTTTCAAACATTTTACAGAGTTTGACTCTTTTCATCAAAAACTGGCAAGATTCATTCACAATGTAAGTTTAGTGTCTTAAGTAATCTGGGGCTGCCAATGAAAACATACCACCAGGACAAGGTGCCTTAAATGACAGCAGTTTATTTCTCATAGTTGTGGATGCTGGTAAGTCCAAGATCAATGTAGGGACAGATTTGGTTCTTGCTCAGGGTTCCCTTCCTGGTCTGCAGATGGCCTTTGCCATCTGTTTGTGTGTTCGTGACTTCTTGTGGGATAGAGAGCCCTGATCTTTATTCTTCTTATAACAACACTAATCTCATTGTGAGGGTTCCATCCACAAGACCTCATCTAAACCCCATTACCTGCCAAAGGACTTACCTCCCGATCTATCACATTGGGGATTAGGGCTATAAACAAAAAATAAAATTCTAAGCCTTCTGACTAACTGAGTGAACTCCCTCTCGGAGCCAAGGGCACCCAAAGTCAACCTGAAAAACTAGTTCAGGTCATGATGGGAGGTGGGGATTGGACTTCCTTCATTATACCCTCCTCTGGTTGGAATTCAGGCACAGATGACAAGTATTAACATTAAAACAGAGATCTTAAGCCTGACCAAACAGACTTTTTTTAGCAACAAGACACCAAATTTCAGCCTGACTCTAGTATAGCATCATATGACATATAGCAGGGCCGGAAAGAAATCTGAGTATTTTATCTCCAAATATGTTTCTTTGATGTATTTTGAAATGGTCCTGCAAGCTGTCTCTTGTGGGGAGATCTACATTCTGTAGAGAATCCCCATTCCTTTCCATATCTTTTCCCTAATCCAGTAGAGAATTAACTGAGAGTCTGACATCTTTTTAGGTCTGATAAGAGCTCTGAAGCCTGCTACCTGGAGGCTTCATCTCTCCAATAAAACCTTGGTGTCCACAACCCCTTAACTTAGACATTCCTTTTGATTGATTCCAGGCCTGTAGATGGTAACTCTTTTAACCCATTGCCACTAAAAAAATCATTGAATGCACCTGTGACCATGAAGCCCACCATCCCAAGTTGTCCTGCCTTTCTAGACAGAACGAATGTATCCCTTACTTGTGTTGATTGATGTCTTATGTCTCTCTAAAGTGTATAAACCCAAGCTGTAACCTGCCCACCTTGAGCACATGTTCTTAGGATCTGCTGAGGCTGTGTCACGGGCCATTGGTCACTCATATTTCATGCAGAATCTCTTCAAACGTTTTACAGAGCTTGACTCTTTTCAGCAACAGGTCTTCCACATAAGAATTTTTTTGGGGGTACGAACACTGGGTCCATAACAACTAAGCTAAAGATTCTTTGATACGAACATTTTGGTTTCAGTGTTAGGAATCTGTCAGTTCTGGATACAAACCTCTGTTGCCAGCAGTAGTGTGATTTGTAAACCTGGAATAGAATTTTAGTTGGTTTACAGATCCCAAGAAGTAAATGAAGGTGTCCTTGTTGGTGGGGGGTCTCGTGGTCTGCAGGTGAAAAATCCACCCATACAGGAGTATCTAATCCCAATCAGTGGGGAGAGGAGTTCTCTGCCTCTCCAGAATGGCAGCGGCCTTTTCTCTTCAAGTCCTTTTTTTTTTTTTTTTTTTTTTCTCCTGTGGTAAGAAAATACTGGAGACTGGGTAATTATTAAAACACAGAAACGTATTTTCCAGTTTTTGAAGACTGGAAATTCAATATTCGCGTGAAGTTTAGGTATCCTCACATGCACAAAAGAGACCAAATCCGTCCTCTAAGTGCTTTTGAGGAGGACGCTGGTGCAGCACTGAGAACCTCCCAGCCCTCAGACCTCATCTCCTCCAGGCCCCACTCCTAATGCTGTTGCACTGGCGATTATTTTCACTGGGGTGTTGGCAGGGACACAAACATTCAAACCAAAGCGTCTTTCCACCTCACGGAAGATCCAGGGTAAGTGACACTAAGCCGGGTTCTGCAGAGTCAAGACACTCACAAGGCACACAGCGTGGGTAATGTGGGCTTGCCCGGCAGGCAGGCGTTTCTAATCCGGGATCACTGGCGGCCCCAGCGGGCACTAACCTGCAGCCACCGCCCAGCACCCGCCCCAGTCGTCTTCCGGGCAGCGTTAGCCTCAGGGTGCCCAGCGCAGCGCCCCGCACGCAATCTCTCCTGCAGCCATCCTGGGCAGAGAGCGCCAAGGCTCCCTGGGAGCCCTTCCCTGGGTCAAGGAGAGCAGGTGAGCACAGCCTGAGGACTCCAGGCAGAGAAAAGGTGGACGGCGTTGAGAGCAGAGGGCAGCTGGGCTCTATGTCCCACAGGCAGCACATGCTGTGCCCTGTCAGTATCCCCAACCTCGGGCTCTGATTCTAGTGTATTCCCAAAAAGTCCTCAGTGTTTGAAATGAATATTGGTCCAAATTACAAAAGGTTAAAACATTAAAATTCAGATGCTTCCTTGGTGCAAAATAATTATACATGCTTATAATAGGGAAAAAGTTCAAATTTCACATAGGTCTTAATTGACTCCAAATAAATCTCTATGGTTAGAGTATTAATATGTCTATGCTTCAGAAACAACACCACAGCTTTGCATGAGAATCCCGTTTACTTCCCAGTAGGTTTCAGATGTCTTAAAAACACAATCCTAGACTACCGCTTCAAGAGACCCAAGTAATCACATCTGCTGACTTCCAGGTTGCCCTCCTAGAAGCAGGTCAGGTGTCCTCGGCATCCCCTTAAAATACCCTCTCCCCCAATGAGCCCCCACCGCCGGAGCAGCCCCACTTTTGAATGCTTTACTAGTCCAGATGTCAGGTGACATTTCTTTTCACAAGTGGCTTCCATGGCTAAGGAAAAATTACACACTCACTGAACTGGTCCAAGCCCCTCTCTATGGTGGTTTTTATAAAGTAACAGGACCTTATTGTGGATATTCAAGTTTCTTTCAAAATAAAACACTGCTATAAATCCATAGAATGTCCTCCCTTCTGAAAACTTGTGCCAAATGGGGAAAGCAAACAGCAAGAACGCGATTGTGCTGAATAAATGTGGCTGAACAGCTAGGCTTCCTAACTGTAGACTTACATCAGCATTGAAACAAATTAGATCTAAATCTACAGTGGGCTCCAGGGTAGAGCTGAGGTCCCAGCTAAGAAGTAGGAGGAACCATGGAACTCAGAGCCTGGAATCCAACCCCAGGGACTCTGTGTTAGCATCAGTGGCTGCAGAGCCACTGTCAGGACTTTTCAAACCCAGGCAAGTAGGCAGGAAGGTCAGGAACCCCTGTCACCTGAAAACACACGATCCCAGCAGTGAATCCCTTATCCATCTGGGATCAAGCTCTTCAGCAAGCAGTCTCCTGTATCACCCCAAGGACCCCCAGAAAATGGGTAATGGGCTAGCTCAACTGCTGGAAACCACCGCCTTAATGGAAACACATTTAAAAAACCAGCGGCCGGGCGCCCTGGCTCACGCCTGTAATCCCAGCACTTTGGGAGGCCGAGGCGGGTGGATCACGAGGTCAGGAGATCGAGACCATCCTGGCTAACGTGGTGAAATCTCGTCTCTACTAAAAATACAAAAAATTAGTTGGGCGTGGTGGCGGGCGCCTGTAGTCCTAACTACTTGGGAGGCTGAGGCAGGAGAATGGCGTGAACCCTGGAGGCAGAGCTTGCAGTGAGCTGAGATTGTGCCACTGCACTCCAGCCTGGGTGACAGAGCGAGACTCCGTCTCAAAAAAAAAAACTCCAACTAAAAAAAAAAAAAAAAAAAAAAAAAAAACAATTGTTGTGTTCTCTAGAGAGAATGGAGTGAAGCGAGCTTCAGCATGAAAAAGCAGGAAGAAACTTTTCCCCTAAAGCAGTAGAGCAAAAGAACCCCGACATGTGCAAAAAATAACACTTCCAAGAGAGATGCACAGGCAAGGAACAAATAGGAATCTGTCTGGCTTTAAATAAAAACAAGCTTTCCCACCCATGCAGGGGAGAAAACTGTAATCATTTATGTGGCAAAAGAGGAAGGGGGTTATGCAGGTTGACCTAGTGAACGGACTTACCCTGGTTTATTCTCACTCAGCCTCAGACTAAAACCCAAGTATCAAAATCAACTTTTGGCAAAAAGCCAAAGGAATAATAACCAAGGATAGGATGCTTTAAAATATGGCCTGTAAGTAAGTAATAATACAAAGACACATGAGAGGTGTCAAAAGGCAAATTTACTTTCCTTCAGTTCATCCATAATTTAGGAATTCTTCCAATAACTTAGAGAAGATATAGCCAAGTTATGAATTACTACACACACAATGCCAGGATAGTGGCAGTGTATATACAGACCAATAAAACCATTTCACCAGCTAATAAAAGCCAATGTGGCCCATTATTCCCTGGGTCAAGTACTCTTCAAGACAGCATGATCACTTTAGAAAAACCAAGGGAAAACAATTTCTGAGTAGCATTCTTCTCCCAAAAGTACATGATCCCAGAGTGAAAGTTAATAACTGTGTCCTTTGGCCTAGTGATTTCTGGAAGGTGGCTGAAACTTGAAGAGACTCATTGAAGATGGAGTGGCTTCTCCAGTGCGATAAGGAAATCACCTGTGAGCTTGCAGACCAACATTACAAGGTGGGGGAGAATTGCATTCATTTCTAATCTCTTGAGGCTTCAGCATCCAAAGACCAGAGAGTACGAAAGGAAACTTCAGTGGCCTTCCTGGCAAAGTGGTCCCGGGGAGTTCGAAACGCTTGGCCAGCATGTTTGAAAAGTATCCAGAGAGATCATAATATTTGACTTCTGATACAATCTTCTGGGGGTGTTTTCACACTTTTACATGATTTAAGGGATAAAAAATTTAATAGAATTTTAAATAAAACCTCTCCAAATTTCTGAGGATTCTCAGAAGGAACATGACATTTGTTAACCGTGGTAACAATGTATAATAACCAAAGTTTTGAATTGATTTGAGCTCAGTTTTAACAATGTACTAAGTCCAGCCACAAAAAGAGAAGTGCTTGAAAACCAAGATAGGAACCCTGTTGTTTTCTGGATCAACACCAGAACGACTCCCTCCAGCCCCCCCTGGGCTCTGCTTTCTCCCTTCCCCTTTGCCGGTTGAGCATCGCTGGCACCACCCAGTGGCCCCCATGACTCCTACTTCAGTGCCACGGAAGGCTCAGAAGGCTCAATGCTACCAACCCAGTCTCAAGTACCAGAGTGACATGATGGACCCCTTACTGAGCTTGACCACCTGCCTTGTCTCCTTTTACTCTCATCGCAGCTCAAGATACAGGGGGTTTTGCATCCATTTGGCAGATAGGAACACAGAGGCTTCAAGTTGTGTTAAGACTTTGCTTATAGTCGGAAAGCTAGCCAGCACTGGGGCTGGGCATTCAACCCTTCCTCTGACCCAGTTGCACACATTGTCCTTATGAAGAGGATGGCAGTACTTTGCTTGTTGTTTTATTTGCATAACTCTCGGAACCCAAGCTTATAAATAACCAAGCAACACATTCTATATTACACATTTGCTATTCCCAAAGACATAGCTTAATTCCAAATAAATGACCAATACAATTTTCTAAATGTATTACAGACTTAAATCTAAGACATCAAACTATGAAACTACTACAAGAAAACACTGGAGAACCCGTCTAGGATATTGGTCTGGGCAAAGAATTCTTGAGTAATGCCCCACAAGCACATGCGACCAAAGCAAAAAATGGACAGATGGAGTCACATAAGGTAAAAAGAGACGAAGGTGGGAGGATCGCCTGAACCTAAGAGATCAAGGTTGCAGTGAGCTATGGTTGCGTCACCGTACTCCAGCCTGGGTGACAGAGGGAGACCTTATCTCTTGTGTGCAAGTGCCACAAAGAAGTTGATGTAACTGCTGATCCAGGCTCCCTTGGTAAAGGTGAACTTGAAATTTAGGTTTCCTGAAGTCAAGACCCAAGAAAATATTTTTCTACATAGGAAAAAAAAAATCAATCAAAGAAGAAAGGTATAAAAGTAAATTATCAGCCAAGAAAGATGGCCAGCCTTTGCCATGCCACTGTCCCTGCAGTTCGTGGTCAGGGAAGTCTGCAGAAGCTAATGTGATCACCTCTTCCAGATTCCCAGCAAGCATGCATGAGGCCTTTCTAGTGAATTTACTTTGAACAATGTAAACCTCATTAAATAATAGCACTTCTTCTGAAATTGTGGTAATTACACTTCATTGGTATTATTTTTATACCAAGTTGAAGATGATTTTCCAACTGAAAGTATTATGTGAATGAGATTACAGGAATCATGCTTTACCTTCTTAGGAACAAACTAAAAACTTACTATTTAAAAAAAGTTAAACTTTCATATATATTGCTAATTACAAGGATAACTTATTTGAAAAGCACTAGAAATAATACAAGCTAGAAATATTAGGAGTACTTTGAGTTATAGAATTGACACCAAACTATAATTAATCAAGAATAATTATTATAGATCGAATACTTCTTTAAAACCAGACATTCTTTTTGAATCTGAACGTGTGATTTTCAGTGACCATTGAATCTGTCTGCTTTGCTTCTTTCAGTTCACCATCCACTGCTGCAAACATTACGATTATACTGGTGATCAGTACAAGTATGAAAGGAGTTTCAAAAACCCCTAGGCTGATTTACACAAAAGTTTGGAAAATGTGCTGAAACAGTGAAGCTTTCTTCCATATTCTGGAAAACTGGTTCCATTTTGGAGTATCCAAACCATCGCCACTCAGGCCACACTGCCTTGCGCAAAAGAGGTGCTTCATAAATATTTACTGTGACATGATCCAGAATGTTGAACCCATGAGCCCTAGGTGATTTTTAACTTAAAAAACTAGTATAAAATGGGTTAACCTGGGAGGGCTGTCTTATTTGAGGAGCTCTAAACTACGGAGAAACCTCAAATCACTCTGTATTTGACCCAAACACCTCAAATGGCTTCCCAGTGTATTCTAGGGCACTTGCTTCTCGAATCTTCAAGAAGCAAAGGAGTCACGTGGGATTCCTGCCTAGTGTAGGTTCTGATTCTGCAGGTCTGGGGTAGGGCTATGATTTTGCTTTTTGACAAGCTCCCAGTTGATGCTGATCCTATGGTCTCCTAGTTTGTAGATCCTGCATTTTGAGTAGCAAAGATGCAGAAAAGAGGTGGCCTAGGCTGAATGTGGGGCACCCAGTTCCATGGCCAAACCTGCTTGCCGGGATTCACCCCACCTCTGGATAACTCTTCCTCATCTGTTATTTTCTTTTCACGTGTAGAAAAAAACCCTGCTCCATGGATTTGAGGATGTGGCACATGGGATTTTCTGCAGCAAGCTCCAAGTTAGACCCCCACAGTGGTGGCACCCACCTGCAGTCTTAGCTACTGGGAGGGGAACTTAAACAAGACTCACTTCAATGAACAGGTATGCTTGACCACAAAGTCTTCAACATTTATTATTCATTTCCACTGGCATTACCTTCTTAAAGGGCTCGTTATTGGTTGTTGCATACACATGAAGAGTCAAAAATGGCTAAAGGTAGATAACATCGTACAGAATCAGGAGCCCATGGAGGCGCAGTGTTTCTTCACCTAGACTATCCAGTACTGGAGGAGAAAGAGAGCTCATGTACCAGTTGATATGGGTTGCAGAGTGAACCACAGTATCTTTAACTTTTCGAAATGGGAGACATTGAACACTACATTGGCAACATGGTCCGTTAAAATATGATAATTGGCTGGGCATGGTGGCTCACGCCTGTAATCCCAGCACTTTGGGAGGCCGAGGCAGACGGATCACTTGAGGTCAGGAGTTCAAGACCAGACTGGGCAACACGGTGAAACCCTGTCTCTACTGAAAATACAAATGATTAGCAGGGCGTGGTGTTGGGCACCTATAGGCCCATCTACTCAGGAGGCTGAGGCATGAGAATTGCTTGAACCCGGGAGGCGGAGGTTGCAGTGAGCCAAGATCATGACCCTGTACTCCATTCTGGGTGACAGAGTGAGACTCCTTCTTAAAAAAGAAAAAAAATGAAGATAATTAAGTGTTAGAGGTTTTGTATTGGGTGTAGACGGTGTGGGTGCATGTACTCACGTGCATGCACATGCCCACAAATTAAACCTTAGCAGGTAAGGCGCGGTGGCATACACCTATAATCCCAGCACTTTGGAAAGCTGAGGCTGGTGGATTGCCTCTGGAGCTCAAGACCAGCCTGGGCAACATGGTTAAACCCCGTCTGCCAAAAGAATACAAAAAGTAGCCAGGTATGGTTGCCTGTGCCTGTAGTCCTGGCTGCCATCAGCCCTCCAGGCTCCTTATGCAGTTCAGACTTGTGTTTGGAGGTAAGAAAGGCACTGACAACTGGTTTCAGGTGACTTTAAAAGAGAACTATTCTAAGAGTCTCCATCTCGCAGGAGCTTCTTTCAGTGTGGCCAGGGCCCTCTAGGCTCTCACTGTCCTTCTTCCATCTCCTCCCAGCCTCCCTGCACTTGCTGTCCTCCAGCCACTCCTACCCATTTCTCCTTGAAGGCATGCTCCTGCCTCAGGGCCTTTGTACTTACTGTCTTCCCCCACAAATAGCCCTGTGGCTCACTTCCTCATATCTTCTGGTCTCTGCTCAGACGCTGCCCTGTCAGAGAGACTCTCCTGACACAGCCACTCTCCCCTTTCCTTTCTTTCAGGGAATGGGCCCCTCCTGGCATCCTGCACATTTTAGCATTTGTTTCCTGTCTCTCCCCACTAGAATGCAAGCTGCAGAGGAACTGTACCCCTGGGGCCTGGTAAGTGCTCAATGACCACTTTTTCAAGGACCACATTTCCATAATATTAAAATGTATTGTGAAAGGGAACAGCAGTGAATTTTCCTGTTGTCTGCACTGGCCACGTGTTGCATGAGCATGTGCCTCTACGTGTGTAATTGAGTCTCTCTGTGCCTCACTTTCCTTATCTGTTAAATGGGAGTTACAATATTATTACCTCCACAAAGTTATAGAAATTAAATCACAGGTGCGGATTGTGCCTGGCAGGCAGCAAGCACTCGGTGAGTGTTAGCTATCTGATATTAACTATTATTTTGCTATGGAGATGGGTGGGGACCATGTAAAAATGCAAGACTTCAAAAGTAGACAACAACCCTCTCACTTGGGGTTCACACCTGATGTGTCACGAGATGGGCTTTGGACCTTCCAGATCTCAGCCACCTTTGGGAGGGTCACCTGAAGGGAAGCTAGGCACTCCTGCTCAGCATGATTGGCAAGGTCCTTATGCCAGCACTAGTGCCCAGAAGGTGCAGGCAGTTCCAGCCGTTGCCACATATGGTGTCTAGACTACTGATCTATCAGGGCAGTGTCTGGGGTACCAGGGGATGGCAAGAGAACCAGCTTTTTTTTTTTTTTTTTTTTTTTTTTGTATTTTTAGTAGAGATGAAGTTTCACCTTGTTGGACAGGCTGGTCTCGAACTCTTGACCTCTGGTGATCTGCCTGCCCCAGCCTCCCAAAATGCTGGGATTACAGGTGTCAGCCACCGTGCCCGGCCTTTAATACTAACTTCATTTTGTGCTACCGAAGTCCTACCCAGCCTTGACTTGGCCCTTCTCCACCAGTCTTACCCCTGTGCCTGCACATCTAGAAGGCTCACATGCACAAGTTCAATGATACAACAGTGCAGAAAGCTGCAGTGGGAATGCCATTTCTCCATTGCCCTACTTGCTCCTTTCTGTTAACCCATCTCCAACCACCCCAGGCTCCACTGCCCACTCCCAGTCTCCTTTCCACCTTGAGAACCCAGGGAGGGCATCTACCCTACTCCCCAGTCTGTGAGTAGGACCTCCACCTCAAGAAGGACCCGAGATTTCTCTAGCCAACCTCACAGATGCACCCCAGGTATACTGCTGCCCAGCACAAGCTCATGGCCTCACTCCCACACCTCCCAGTTTTACTGACATGACCTCACTCTCAACTCAGGCTCAGGATTAAGTGAGGAAATATAAGGAAGACATTAGCACTATTCTCAAATCTTTCCCTCCCTCCACATAACTATAGACAACCAGAACCAAGGATCAGCAGGAGACACATGGAAGAACAAAAGGATTTTAGTATAATGATGACAATAGTAATAATCGCAACTAATAGTAACTTTTAAAAAAGAGAGGGCCGGGTGGGGTGGCTCACACCTGTAATCCCAGCACTTTGGGAGGCCGAGGAAGGTGGATCATGAGGTCAAGAGATCGAGACCATCCTGGCCAACAGGGTGAAACCCTGTCTCTACCAAAAATACAAAAATTATCTGTGTGTGGTAGCACACACCTGTAGTCCCAGCTACTCAGGAGGCTGAGGCAGAAGAATCGCTTGAACCCGGGAGGTAGAGGTTGCAGTTAGCTGAGATCGTGCCACTGCACTCCAGCCTGGCAATAGAGTGAGACTCTGACTCAAAAAAAAAAAAAAAAAAAGATAGGAGATGGGATCTCAGCTGGGCACAGCCCTCATGCCTGTAATTCCAGCACTTTGGGAGGCTGAGGTGTGTGGATCACTTGAGGACAGGAGTTCAAGACCAGCCTGGCCAACAAGATGAAACTCTGTTTCTACTAAAAATACAAAAATTAGCTGGGAGTGGTAGCACACGCCTATAATTCCAGCTGCTTGGGAGGCTGAGGCAGAGATTTGATTGAATCTGGGAGGCGGGGGCTGTAGTGAGCCAAAATTGCACTACTGCACTCCAGCCTGGGAGACAGAGTGAAACTCCATCTCAAAAAAAAAAAAAAAAAAAAAAAGGAAATAGAGTCTCATTATGTTGCCCAGGCTGGACTCGAACACCTGGGCTCAAGCGATCCTCCCTCCTCAGCATCCCAAGTAACTGGGTATTGGCAGAAACCACTCCGTGAGCATATAGCAGATTTTTTGATTGCCCACTATGTGCTAGGCACTGATTATATATTTATCCTTTTACATATATTTACTAGTTTACATATAAGTAATTTCACATGTATTTGTATGTGTGTATATAGATGTATAGATAAACACACCTCACATTATCTCAATAATGTCAGTGTGGCTCGCCTAACCAGTTGAAGATTTTAAGAACAAAAACAGGTTTCCGGAACAAGGAATTCTGCTTTAAGACGTTAGCATCAAGATTTGAGACATGCCAGCCCCACCCAATCACACAGACAATTTTTTGATACAGATCTCTTATTAATATTACATATCTCTCACTGGCTCTGTTTCTTTGGAGAACCCTGATAGACACAGGAGAACTGGAGATGGACCATTCACAGGAGCAGCAGGAGGAGGAAGAGAGACACAATAGTCCCTAAGCTAAACATGGTTCTGGGAGGCTGTGATGTGGAAAAAAATTAGGAGAACCAGGTCTAGGACCCAGAAAGGGCAAGACCAGCCCAAGTTCGCAGCAGGAGCAGAAGAGGACCCAGTTTCCCAGGAATCCTAGAGAAGGGACAAGGCGGGCAGTTCTGGCATCTTCCTAGCAGAGCCACTGCTCTCAGATGAAGGCAGCATGGTGATGTCATGCTGGTTTTTTGGGTACTGAACTCTTCCTGGAATTCTCCTGAGCAATTCTGAATGCATCAGTCCTGAGGGCCGGAAAGCAACACCGAAGGTACCTTATGGAGGAGACAGAAGGACAGAAAGCAACGCGCTGTGAGTCCCCGCTCCAAGCCAGTCCTGTCCCTGGGCTCCAGTCTTACTCTGGCCTATGCTTTCCCCACCTTTTCCACCTGGACAGCTTCTGTTCGACCTTTAAAATTTGACTCAAGAGGTGCCTCTCCAGCTTTTCGAGCTTTGCTTACCAATCGTGGGTACCCAGGGCAGATGGTGATGATGGCCAGGGTCCTGTGCACTGTGCACAAAGTGCTGCTTAGGAAGTACTTCTGAGCATGAGACAGCTCCATCAAAGGACACTCCAATGTGGACAACCAGCAGGGGGCCACTGGACCCTTCCATCTAAGGAAATGCTAATAAATAACCAAAGTGAGCAGCTCACAGGAGCTAGAATACTGCCTGAAGTCACCCTCAAAACTCCTGGGCTAGAAATAAAAGGAATCTGCTGATGAAGTCAGCACAGGAGGGTGAAACGAGCCCAGGCACAGCCCAAGCTCATGTGCCTGAGGACAAGGGGGCAGAAGAGCACGCGGGGTAGAGGGCACCCGGAGCCAGAACATAAGGAGAAGCTATAACTTCTCATTAGGAAACGGGATGGCTCCTGAGGCTCGTGGCAGGCAGTGGCTGTGCTGACAACAGCACCTCAGTGCCCAGTGGGAGCCACACCTCGAGGCATCCTCAGGTTCACACACAGAGGGCCCTCGGGGCTGAGACGCTTCCTCTGACACCCACGACTCTATTGCCCAGAACAGCATCTGCTGGGGAAGTGAGGACCGTACACTCAACCAACACAGACACTCTCGCATTTGTTAAAAATAATCCTCTAGAATGAACATACCAAAGTAACAGTGGTGCTCACCTGCTCGGGTAGGAGAGAACGGGGAATGGAGCTGAGGGGGGACATCACTGTGCACCTTTTCAAACTTCAAAATGTTCAACCGACATGAGCGTGTCACTTACTGTTTTAAAATAAGTTTAACATAGCAGCTTCTGAGCTGGAAGTCAGAGAAGGAGTTTGTGGGTAGGGGTGCTGGTGCCTGGCAAGAAGCAAGAGGGCACAGCGAGGTGAGCCGCAGGGGGTGAGGCGGTCGGCTGCCCACTGACCTCAGGAGCACGACTGACCAGTCCTGAAGCTCAGGTGGAAGCAGAACAGCCATGACCCACAACTGAGGCTGCAGAAACACTCCAGATAAGCAAAAAGGGAGGTGAGATATGGAGAACAGAAGATTTTCTACGATGCAAGGAATTCATGCCAGAGGATTTTATTTCCTAATCCCACCATTTCAACTCTGGTTCACAACTGAATTCAGTTTAGGTTTAAGCACAGATTTGTTAGTAAGAATTTCGAAGGAGATAATCAGTTTGTGATCATAAGAAAGCTTACTTGGATAGATCTAGGTAACAGGGGAATTCAAAATCAACACCAAATTAGACTGTCATTTCCAAGGAAATGCAGTGGCGATCTTTTTCATTATTATTTCACCTTCATGACTTGAATAGAAAATGTTGTTTGAAATTTCTGAAAATGTTAAATGTTCAATTAGTTACACTGAAATAGAATTTCTCTCAGGCAATCTGTGAAAGCTACAGATCAAGATGAAAAGCTCAAAAATATTGTACTTCATCCCAAGAGGGCTCTTTAAATGTAATCTCTATCCTTGGAAAACAAGCAGTGAAAGATCAAGGATCAGCCTCAGCAGAAAAACAGGACACACCATGCTACCCCCTCTCCTGCCATGAAGGAGCACACAGGGAGGGCTGCCCACAACCTGGAGATTAAAGTCCAGAGGGACAAAGTGGCCAGAGAGAGCTGTGCTGTGCAGTGGATGGCACTCTGCTGGGCCTGCAGCACCTGACCTCTGCAAGGCACCAGAAGCTCCTGGAAGGGCATGACCTTGCTCAGGTCATGGAGTCAAGTCCTCTAAGGCTCTCTTCTCTGCCCGAGGGAAGAGATGCGACCAGGACACGAGAAAGGGCCCAAGAAAGCATGTGCACCTGATCTCATGTGGACAGTCATGGCTGGAGGTACATACCAAGCTTTGCTTTCCACACTAGTGCCAGGCACAAAAGAACGGATAAGCAGGGGCATAGACATGGCAGAAGACCAGGTAGGGCACCTGGTCATAACTTTTGAACCTGCCCAAAGTTATAGTAAGCATCGAGAAACCACTTAGGAGTGGCTACTGTTCATAGTAAAAAGACACTATGTACACAAATAGTTAGAAAAATCAGAAATAATAATGTGTAAACAGAGCTTAAAACTGTAATACTTCAAGGCCTTTGGACTCCTAGTTTGCCTAACCCATGTGAGGTGGATGAAATGGCTCAGACCACTCACAATGATTTCACCTGGCATTCTGCAAGCCAATTCTTCTTAGGAAAGGTAGGGTTGTCCACAGGCTGATCTTTTAGCAATATTATAGCAGAGTGCAATACAGTTTTGTCGTGCAAATCATCGCAGCTTGATACCAACGCAGTCTTACAATGGGCGAGGCACTGCATATCAGTGCTTCCAACATGTGTGTCCTTTCGATCTGGCAATTCTCTCTAAGGATTGACCTGAGGAAGCAAGCAAGAGCACAAACACATGCATCAACAGATACTCACGGCAGTGTCACAGTCAGGTCTAAAATGAAAATTCTGCAAATTACAGGATCATTGACGAGCTGTGACTTTAACCTCTCCACCTCACCTCCTCCTCAAGGAAAAGAAAAATATCAACTCCTCAAGATCTGTTACATAAGATTCATTGACACCGAAGATACTCACTTTGAATGAGCTGTGCACCGAGGCCCACTGTGGATCCTTCTTTCATTTTAAATAGCATTGCTGTTGCTGGTCACACAAGACCCTCCTGAAAGAGTCCACGGTATTGGTGAGCTATTTATTATCATTCAGGTGAAGGAAAATAAGTGATCTTTTCTTCTTTACATTTCTCCTCATTTTCTGAACTTTTGCAAATAGTATATAAAACTCTATTAGAAAGAAGAATAAACAAAGCTACGGGTGTGCATCTGCAGGTGTCTTCTAAATGTTATGAGGTCCCAGCATCACCCATGAAGGTTCCCAGATTACACCTGTAATCCTACTACTTTGGGAGGCAGGTGGATAGCTTGAGTTCGAGATCAGCCTGGGCAACATGGCAAAACTCTGTCTCTACCAAAAATACAAAAATTAGCCTGGCAGGGTGGCACATGCCTATGATCCCAGCTAGTCAGGAGACTGAGATGGGAGGATTGTTTGAGCCCAGATGAGCGAGGCTGCAGGGAGCCAAGACTGTCCCTGTACTCCAGCCTGGGTGACAGAGCAAGATCTTATCTCAAAAAAAAAAAAAAAAAAAAAAAAAAAGAAAGAAAGAAAGAAAGAAAAAGACTTCTCTATTGCCTTCAATTAGATGAACCTGCAGAAAATAACAATAATAAATACAATATCTAGAAGAATTATAAAGCAAAAGTTTTTACCAAAATTATCCTTGTTAGAGGATTCTACAAAATAACATCATAAAAAGACAAAAAGGCCACTGTCAGGCAGAGGACTCCAGCAACAACCTAGGTCTTTGGAGCAATGCTGAAGCTGTGGTTACTTCCAGTGACCAAAATGCCAGTCTTCTAAGAAGCGGTTATGACTTAGAGAACTCATGCAATTATTAAATATCAAAAAGGCTTTCATGACAGAGGAAAATGCTGACAATAGAATGTTACATGAAAGGTACATTTAATTATCACATTGAATATAAACACCTAGGTCAACATCTCAAGAAGGAATCTTACCAGAACTATCAGCCTCATCCTGTTTCTCCAAGAAAGCCAGTGGAGACCTTCCATTCTGTCCCTATTCTAAGGGAAATGTCAGTTCCCAGGGGCAGGGCTCTTCCATGGATCTGCAACTCAAGAGGAAGCCTCAGAGGCGTAGGCTCTGGGAGCACCAGGTGGCAGCTACAACCCAGGAGCGCACTCGAGTGCAGTGCACTTGAACACTCCAGGTCAACTGTGGAAGGCCCCCTAGCTCAGGCAGTGGGATAGGAGACAGGAATGGGTTTATTGACTTCATAGAGTATAAAATTAAAAACAAGTCAAATATACTCTCCCAAAGAACAAATTGAGGTAACAAAATGCTGGCCCATGATGAGATCCCAGATAAACGTTAGGGGTCACCAGGGGTGAAGGAAACTGGCAACAAGTCAGGGGGCCAAGACTCAAAGCCTGACAAGACCACTGGGCAATTTCCTGGACTTCCTGAAAATTCCACGTTCCTGTAGAATATGAGGGAAGCAAGAGCTGCCCATGAGCTCTTGACTGTCGCAGGATCATACCCAGTTTGGGCTAGAAAGACCCCCATGAGGAATCCACCATGGTGAAACCAGTTAAATTGCCCTTTTCTGAGTCACTCTGTGCTGCAGGCACTGCCCCGCCCCCCTTCCACTGAGACCTGATGGGAGACAGGTTAAGGTGGCTTCTTGCTGACCTTGCGGTCACCGGCTACACAGACCAAGAGCAAGCCAGTGCACCGGGCCAGGTAAGTACGCAGGGCACTCGCATGGACACCCAGAAGTTTCAAGATCTGACCTTGGAGAGACCAGGTCCAGGAGGTTGCCGGGAAGTCTCCAGCACACTGGCCTCAGCCGAGTCACAGGAATGTAGGCTCTGCCATGCCCGGGAGCCCGAGATGCAACTTCAAGGACAACTGGAGCCAGAACACTCGGCCTCACATGGAAGGTGCCTCCTGATCACCAGTATACTTGATGTAGCACCAGCACACGGAGATTAGGTGAGAGTGGGCTCTGGTGCAAAGGTAACAGTGCTGGGGACCTGCAAGCCAGTCACTGACCAGAGGTGGATGCGGCCTGCTGGATAAGGGCAGGGGGAAAGGCCACAAGGTTAAGGGCAGGTATAAGACCAGGTGACTGAGGCCTGGTGGGTGAGGCTAGATGGGTAAGGCACTAGGTTAAGGCACAGAAGATAGGGCAAGGTGTTTAAAACAAAGTGGGCAAGGCCAGAAGAATAGGATTGGTTGAGTATGACCAGGGGACTGGTAAGGCCATGGGGGATCTCTAGGTAAATAAGGCGCGGTGGTATGAACAGAAGCTAATGCCAGGGAGGTAAGGCCAGGAGGTTGCATCCAGGTTCATATGGTCGAAAGGTTGGTGAGACCAGGTGGGTAGGTCCAGATAAGTAAGGCAGGGAGTAATGCTACAGGAGTAAGGTGAGACATATAAACCAAAGGGGTATGGCCTGATGAGGGAGGCCATGTAGATAAGGCCAAGATGGGCAGGTGGATAAGGCCACTAGGTTAATAACTTGAAATTGAGGCCAAGTGGAAAAGGCCAGAGGGGTAAGTCCAGGTGGGCTGAGCCAGGTGGGTAAGGCCAGCTGTATAAAACTAGGTGGTTAAAACTAGGAGGTTGAGGCAGATTAGTGAGACCAGATATGTAAGACTATGTGGGTGGGGGCACGTGGGCAAGGCCCAAACAGTAAAGCCAAAAAAAAAAAAAAAAAAAAAAGAAAGAAAAGATGGGAGGAGGGAAGGAGGGTAATGCAAAAATGGTAAAGCTCTGGGGATAAGGCCAGGCGGTTATTTAGGGCACAAGATTTAAGGCCAGGAGTCAAAGCCAGGTACATATGCCCAATTAAGTAAGGCTAAAGAGTGAGGCTGGGGTTGGGGGGAGGCTAGAGGAAGAGCATGGCCTGGTGGGTAATACTAGGTGGGTGAGGATAGGAAATTAAGGTCAGGTGGATAAGGTCAGGTGAGTAACACCAGGTGGGTTAGGGTAGTGGCCTAAGGCCGGTGGAGTAAGGATAGGTGGGTAAAGCAAACCAGTTCTAGTCACCTGGCTAACCTTAGTAGATATGGCCCACATGGGTACCACTAGGTGGGTAAGGCCACCAGGCTAATGCCAGGTGAGTAAAGCCAGGAGAATGAGACCAATTGGGTTAAGGCAGGTGAGTACGGCCATAAGGTTAAGATTAAGTTAGTCAAGAGGCTAATATGGCCAGGTGGGCAAGCCAGGTGCATAAGGCCAGTAGATTAATACTGTGTGAAACCAGGAAGTTAATAAGACACGTGTTTGAGGCCGGGGGCAAAACCATGAGTTTAATAATTTATAAGTTTAGTGACTTATAAGTCTACTGGCCTTAAACCAGTTGTTTTAGGCCAGTAGACTTATAAGATCATGTGGGCAAGGACAGCGATAAGACCATGTAGGCAAGGACAGTGAAATAATATCAGGTGGTTAACACCAGGTAATTAAGGCCAAGAGTGTAAGGCCACGAGGCTAAGGCCAGGTGGATACAATCAGAAGGTAAAGGCCAAATAAAAAGTTGAGTTGGGTAAGGGCCAGTGAGTCAGGCCAGGAGTATAAGGCCAAATCTGATGGTCATATGCAAAGGCCAGGTGTGTAAAGTCTGCTGAAGACCAGGTGAGTAAGCTAGGTGGGTAGACCTGGTCTAAGGCCATGAAGCGAAGGCCAGCAGGCTAAGGCTTACTGAGAAATCCAGGGCAGTAAGGCCAGGAGAGTGAAGCTACAGAGCTAAGGCCAGGTGATAGGTCCAAGGGGCTAAAAGACTGGGGGATAAGGACTAGAGGATAATGCTAGGTAAGGCCAGGGGAGTTAAGCCAGAGGTAAGGCCAGGGTCGTGCCAGGCCCCCAGTTGACTTCCATAAGGGTGACACCATGTTTGAGAGGCCAAAGAGGAGACCTAGAGCCAGTGAAGAAGATACAGGGTTTATCGAGAGGCCTTACATACAGGGTGGTCGAGTGGCACTGGGCTGGACAGGAGAACTGCTACCTTTTGTAAAAAGTATGCTGTTTATGTAGCATTTTCACTTAGCACCCTCTTCCTAGCAATCTCCATCTGGCAAACTTTACTTAACACACCACAGGGTCCGGATCTTCTGCATGATGGGCTAGGAGTTCAGATGTTCCTCGTAGATAAGGAGTAAATCTCTGGGTTGGCCACTGCCAGATTCCTTTGCTGGGAGCTCCGAAAGCACATTCTTTTTAGACTGCAGCGTCATTCTCAGGGTATACTTAAGTGAGGTCATTGCTGTCAACTGCATCTGGCATACAACTGAATGTGTGGGGCCAGATGTGGTGGCTCATAGCTGTAATCCCAGTGCTTTAAGGGTCAGAGGCAGGAGGGTTTCTTAAGCCTAGGAGTTCAAGACCAGCTAAGGCAACATAGCAAGACTATGTCTACAAAAAAACTTTTCTTTTAATTAGCCAGACAAGGTGGCACGTGTTGGTAGTCTAACTACTTGGGAGGCTGGGGCAAGAGGATCACTTGAGCCAAAAGGTTTAAGGCTAAAGTGAGCTGGGATTACACCATTGCACTCCAACCTAGGTGATAGAGCAAGACCGTGTCCCTAAAAAAAAGGTGAGGGTCGGGGGTTTGTGTATAAGGCTAGGAGATTTATTGTGCCAGGTGAGCAGGATCATAAGAATAAAGCTAAGTGTGAAGGCTGTGAGTTCAAGGCCAGGTGTATCAGATAAGGATTTTAAGGTCTTTAGGTAAACACAGGAGACAAGGTCTGGTCCATAAGGCTGGCTAAGGAAAGCTACATGGTTGACACCAGTTGGGTACAATTAGATAGGCAAGGCTACATAGGCATGGGCAGGAAGTGAACCTAAACTGTGGAAAGCCACTTTTGTTTGTTTTTCAAGACAAGGTCTCACTCTGTTTCCCAGGCTGGAGTGCAGTGGAACAATCAGCTCACTGCTGCCTCAAACTCTTGGGCTCAAGAAATTCTTCTACCTCAGCCTCCTAAGTAGTTAAGACTACTACAGCAGCTGGGCTCAGTGGCACGTGCCTGTAATCCCAGAACTTTGGGAGGCTGAGGCAGGTGGATTACCTGAGGTCAGGAGTTCAAGACCAGCCTGGCCAACGTAGTGATACCCTATCTCCACTAAAAAATACAAAAACTAGCTGGGCATAGTGGCACATACCTGTAGTCCCAGCTACTCAGGAGGCTGAGGCAGGAGAATTGCTTGAGCCCAGGAGACTGGGGTTGCAGTGGGCCAAGATCATGCCACTGCGCTCCATCCTGGCCAACAGAGCAAGACTCTGTCAAAAAAAAAAAAAAAAAGGACTACCATGGCTGCCTAATTTTTATATTTTTACCCTTTGCGGACACTGGGTCTCGCTATATTGCCAGGGATACTCTTTAACTGCTGGCCTCAAGTGATCTTCCTGCCTTGGCCTCCCAGAGTGCTGGAATTACAGGTGTGAACCTCTGCTCCTGGCCTTAAGTCTGATTTTATAAGCCAGCTGGGTGAAAGCAAGTGAGTAGGACTAGACAGGCAAGGCTAGCTGGATAAGACCAGGGAGATAACGCAGGAAGGGTAAAGCCATGGGGATTAAGCCAGCTAGACTGAGGTCAGCAAATTACAACCGGGTGGGTAAGAACATGCGGAAAATGACAGGAAGTTATGGCCAGTTGGGGAAGGATTTTTAGGCAAGCTCATGAAGACGGGGTGAGCAAGGCCAGGAGGTTACTAAGGTCAGATGGATAACATCAAGTTTGTCATACCGTGAGGATAAAATAAGATGATGAAGGCAATCAGGTTATTAATAAGCTTGGCTGAGCTCAGCCAGGTTGTTAACACCAAGTGTTTAAATCCAGCTGCATAAAAGACTATTTCAGTAGCCCCAGGCTTGGAAATCAACAGGGGAAATACCCAGGAGGATTAAGGCACCAAGCTGGTAAAATAATGACAGGAGGCAAATACTAGGTGGGGAAGACAATGCAGGGAAGGTGAGGAGGTGAAGGCCAGCTGAATAAACCAGGTGGTCAACACCAGTAGGGTATGAGGCCAACAGAGGAAGTCATGCTGGCTGAGGCCAGGCCGCTGAAGAGGGTAGGTGAGTATGGCCGTGAGGTTAATGACATGGTTAACCAGAAGGTTAAGGACAGCTGTATATACCAAGTGTGAAGGCCATGTTTGCTCAGATTAGGTGGGAAAACCTGGTAGCTAATCCAGTTTCTTAAGGCTGTGAGGTTAAGGCTCATAAGATTAAGCCAGGTGAGCGAGGCTAATGGGGTCTCACCAGAGAGAGTGTGGAAAGGCCAGGGTGTAAAGACAGGGAAGTAAGGCCTCATGGGTAAGATCAGGTGGGTCTTGGTGGCAGATTGAGGCCAGCAAATTAAAGCCAGGTTGGTGAGAACAGGTGGATGATGGTAGGAAGTTATGGCCAGGTGGGTAAGGCCTAGGGCCATATGGATGAAGCTTGTTTAACAATGCCATGAAAATAAGGTGATAAAGGCAATGAGGTTGAAAAAGTCTGCTGAATAAGGAAAGGTTGTTAAAACCAGGTATGTAAATCTGGCTGAATAAAAGACGATTTAGGTAACACCAAGCCAGTCAATCAAGGGGAAACAGCCAAGAGCACTAAAGCCAAGTAGGTACACCAGCTAAATCATCACAGGAAGCTAATACTGGCTGGGCAAGATGGTGAGAGGAAGGCTAGGAGGTGAAGGCCAGCTGAACAAAGCTAGGTGATTAACCCCGGATGGGTATGAGGCCAGCAGATTAAGTCATGCTGGCTAAGGCCAGGCAGGTGAATATGGCAGGTGAGAAAGCCTATAAGTTTAATTAAGGCCAGGTGGGTAAGTCCTAGTAAGTAAGATCAGGTGGGAAAGGCCAATAGGTGAAGGCCAGAAAAGTAAGGCCAGGGAATGTCCAGTGACTAATGACACCAGCTTAAGGTCAGTGGGGCTGGGACAGGTGAGTAAGACCAGAAGGTTGAGTATAATTGTGAAGGCCAACTGGTGGTTAAGCCTGTTAGTTGGGTAATCGGGTTGGTAAGGATGTGAGGTTAATGCCAGTAGGGTGTTAAGTGGGTGCGGGGGTAAATCCAGGGAATAAGGGCAGGAGCATAAGTCCAGGAAAGTAAGCCTATGGAGGTAATTTTAGCAGGGTAAGGCCAGGAGAGGATAGCCTGGTAGATAAAACTGGAAATTAAGGACCAAGTGTGAAGGCCATATGGGTAACATATGGTAGGTAAGACTAACGTTAAAACTAGGTAGGTAATACAGGTTGTTAAGCCCATTCATTAGGTTACGGTCCATAAGGTTTGCCCAGGTAGATGAGGCTGATGGGGTCTGGCTAGGGCAGTAAAAAGAGGTGGTAAGGCCAGTGAATTAGGGAAGGAGAGTATGGGCCCATGCGTAAGATCAGGTGGGTCTTGATGGCAGATTGAAGCCAGCAAATTAAATCCAGGTGGGTAAAAACAGGTGAATAATGGTGGGGAGTTATGGCCAGGTGGGTAAGGCCAGGACGTTTAAGCCAGGAAATGAAGCCTGGGTCAGTAAGGCCAAGAGTTTCATAGGGCCACATGGATGAAGCTTGTTTAAGAATACCATCAAGATAAAGTGATTAACATAATGAGGTTAATCATGTCTGTTGAGTAAGGCCACGTTGTTAAAACAAGCTGCATAAATCCACCTGAATAAAAGACTATCTGGGTAATAACAGGCCTGTGAATCAAAGGGAAACAACCAGGAGCATTAAATCCAAGTCGGTAAGCCAGCCAATAATAACAGGAGGCTAATACCCAGTGGTGAGGGGAAGGCTAGGAGGTGAAGGCTAGTTGAGTAAAGTTAGGTGATTAACTTCACCTGGGCCAGCAAATTAAGTCATGCTGGCTGAAGCCAGGCAGGTGAATACAGCCGATAAGTATGGTCCTAAGTTTACTAAGGCCAGGTGGATAAGGCCAATAGAAGAAGCTCAGAAAGTAAGGCCGGGAAGGATGATCAGAGGATAATGACACTAGGTTAAGGCCAGTAGGACTGAGAGAGCTGAATAAGACCAGAAGTTAGTTATGAAGACCAACTGGTTAATGTTGGGTAGGTAAGATCAGTTGGGTAATTCCTGTTGGTGAGAACATGAGGTTAATGCCAGTAGGGAAAGGTCAGAAGGGTAAGGCAGGTGCATGAAGCCTGGGGCGTAATACTGGATGAGGAAGGCCAGGAGGCTAATAAGGCAGGTGAGTAAATCGACGTAGGTAAAACCATGAGGTTAAGACCAGGCCAGGAAGCCAAGCAATTTAAAAGGCCAGGTGGATAAGGCCAGCAAGTTAAGGCCTCCTGAATAGACCTAGGAGGCCAACTCCTACTGGGTAATGCTAAGAGGTTAAAGCTATGCAGATTAGACAAAAAGGTTAAGGCCATGTGAGTAAGAACAAAAAGTTAAGGCCAGGTGGAAAAGCCAGGTTGACAAGCTATATTGGCATTCCAGGTTGGCAAAGCCATGAGGTTAAGGCCACTTGGAAAAGTCTATGTTGTTAATGGGAGGTATTTTAATCCAAAAGCAACGGGGAAGCCGGCGTGTACATATAGGAAATAAGGCAGGGTAGTAAACCTACGGCTATACATCCAGGGTTACTACCTGGTAGATAAAACCAGAAGGTTAAGGATAGTTGTGTCAACCAAGTGTGAAGGCCATCTGGGTAACCTATGTTCTTTAAGACTAGGTAGGAAAACTAGGTGGCTAATACAAGTTGTTAAGGCCATGAGGTTAAGGCACTTAGGGTTAGGACATGTGGGGAAAGCTAATAGGGTCTGTCCAGGGCCCTAAGATGAGGTGAGTAAAGCCAGGTGTGAAGGGCAGGGGAGTAAGGCCCCATGGGCAAGATCAGGTGGGTCATGACCAGTGATTGAGGCCAGCAAATTAAAGCCAGGTGGGTAAGTACAGGTGGCTAATGGCAGGAAGTTATGACCAGGTGGTTAAGGCCAGGACTTTTAGGCCAGGAAATTAAGACTGGGTGAGTAAGGTCAGGAGTTTAATAAGGCCAGATAATGCCAGGTTCATAATACCATGAGGGCAAGATAAGGTGATAAAGGCAATGAGCTTATAAGTTCTGCTGAGTGCAGTCAGGTTGTTAAAACCAGGTGTTTAAATCCAGCTGAAGAAAAGACTGTTTGAGCAACCCCAGGCCAGGATATCAATGGGGGAACTGCCCAGTAGGATTAAGGGCAAGTTGCAAAACAAGCCAAATGACGACCTGAAGCTAATGTAGGTGGGTAAGACAGTGCAGGGAAGGCAAGGAGGTAAAGACCAGCTGGATAAAACCAGGTGGTCAACACCAGAAGGGCTTGAGGCCAGCAGATTAAGTCATACTGGCTGATGCCAGGCAGTTGAATACAGCATGTGAGTTTGGCTGTAGGGTTAACGAAGTCAGGTAGGGGAGACATAGTGGGTAAGACCAGAAGGTGAGCAAGGCCAAGTGGGAAAGCCCAGGTAAATAAGGCCATGTGATAACATCAAAAGGTGAATGATGTGAAAGTAAAGCCAAGGGTCAGGACAGAGGATAATGACATTAGGTTAAGGCCAGTAGGGCTGGGAGAGGTGAGCAAGACCAGAAGTTTAAGAGTAATTGTGGGCAGGGCACAGTGACTTGTGCCTGTAATCCCAGCACTTTGGGAGGCTGAGGTGGGTGGATCACTTGAGGTCAGGAGTTCAAGACCAGCCTGGCCAACATGGTGAAATCCTGTCTCTACTAAAAATAAAAAAATTAGCCATAAATGGTGGTACACGCCTTTAATCCTGGCTACTTGGGAGGCTGAGGCATGAGAATTGCTTCAACATGGGAGGAGGAGGTTGCAATGAGCTGAGATTGTGCCACTGCACTTCAGTCTAGGTGACAGAGCAAGACTCCATCTAAAAAAAAAAAAAAGACTGAAGGCCACTGGGTAAGGCTCGGTTGGTAAGATCAGTTTGGCAAGTTTGGTTGTTACGAACATGAGGGTAAGGCCAGGTGGGTAAGCCAGGTGCAGGGGATTGATACTGAATAAGTCCAGCAGGTTCATAAGGCATTTGAGTGAACCTAAGTTGGCTAAACACTGAGGTTAAGACCAGGTCAGGAAGCCAAGCAAATGAAAAAGCTGGGTGGGTAATGCCAATAAGTTAAGGCCTCCTGAATAGAGCTAGGTGGCTACTCCACATGGGTAATGTTAAGAGGTTAAAGCTAGGTAGATTAGGATAGGAGGTTAAGCCTATGTGAGTTAGAATGGAAGGTTAAGGCCAGGTGGGAATGCCAGGTTGGTAGCTATATTGGTCATCTAGGTTGGTAAGGCCATGAGGTTAAGGCCAGGTGAGTAAGTCCAGCTGGCTAATGAAAGGATTCTAAATCCAGGGGTTGGGGAGCAGTGGTAAATTCAGAGAATAAGGGCAGGGGGATAAGGCCCGGGAAGTAAATCTAGGGAGGTAAATACAGTGGTTTAAGGCCTGGTAGATAAAGTCGGAAGGCTAAGGACAATTGTGTAAACCAAGTGTGAAGGCCATGTGGGTCACGTATAGCTGGTAAGACTAGGTAGGAAAGCTGGGTGGCTAATCCATGAGGTTCAGGCTCATAAGGTTAGACCAGGTGGGGAAGGCTAATGGGGTATGGCCATGGCCCTACAATGAAGTGGATAAGACCAGAGAGTAATGGCAGCCAAGTAAGTCCTCATGGGCAAGATCGTGTGGGTCTTGACCAGAGATCAAGGCCAGCAAATTAAAGCCAGGTGGGTAAGAACAAGTGATTTATGGTGGACGGGAAGTTATGGCCAGGTAGGTGAAGCCAGGACTTTTAATCCAGGAAATTAAGACTCGGAGAGAATGGCCAGGAGGTTAATAAAGCCAGATAGATAATGCCAGGTTCATAATGTCGAGAGGATAAGACAAGGTGATGAAGCCAATGAGCTTAATAAGTTCTGCTGAGTGCAGCTGGGTTATTAAAACCAGGTATTTAAACCCAGCAAAATAGAAAACTATTCCTAGGCTGGGGAAACACCCAGGTGGATTAAGGGTAATTCTCCAAACCAGCCAAATGATGACCTAAGGCTAATATTAGGTGGGCGAGACAGTGTGGGGAAGGTGACAAGGTGAAGGCCAGAGGAATAAAACTAGGTGGTAAACACCAGAAAAGTATGAGGCCAGCAGATTAAGTCATGCTGGCTAAGGTCAAGCAGGTGAAGAGGGCAGGTGAGTATGGCCCTAAGGTTAACGAGTTCATGTGGGGAAGGCCTAGTGGGTAAGGCCAGGTAAATACGGCCACCGGGAATGCCACCAGGTGAAGGCCAGGAAAGAAAAGCCAAAGGCTGGGACAGGGGATAATGACACCAGGTTAAGGCCAGTAGGGGGGACAGGTGAGGAAGTCTAAAAGGTTGAGACTAATTGGGAAGGCCAACTGGGTAAGGCTGGGGAGGTAAGATCAGCTGAGTGATTTGGGTTGGTAAAAATGGGATGTTAATGGCACTAGGGTGAGGTCAGGTGGGTATGGTAGGTGTGTAAGGTCAGGAGATTCATACTGGATGAGTAAGGCCAGGAGGTTCATAAGGCAGGTGGGTAAATCCAAGTTGTCAAAACCATGAGGTTAATACCAGGTCAGGAAGCCAAGCAATTGAAAAGTCCAGTTGGCTTAAACCAGTAAGTTAAGGCCTTCCTGAATAGAACTAGGTGGCTAACTCCACCTGGGTAATGCCAAGAGGTTACTACTAGGCAGACTAGGTCAGGAGGTTAACACCATGTGAGAGTTAGAATGACAAGTTAAGGCCAGATGGGAATGCCAGGTTGGTAAGCTACGTTGGTCATTCAGGTTGGGAAGGTCATGAGGTTAAGGCCAGGTGGGTAATATAAGATGTCTAAATATGGGGCTGGGGCTGGGGCATGGAATTGAGGGTGAAGTTAGGGGAAAAGGGCAGGGGGTGATAAAACCAGGGGAGAAAACCTAGGGAGGTAAATCCAGGGGGCTAATCCCTGGTAGATTAAAAACAGAAGGCTAAGGACAGTTATGTAAACCAAATGTGGAGGCCATGTGGGTCACATATAATCAGTAAGACTAGTTAGGAAAACTAGGTGACTAATCCAGGTTGTTAAGACTATGAGGTTAAGGCCCATAGGGTTACGCCAGGTTTGGAAGGCTAATGGGGTATGGCCAGGACTGTAACATGAAGTGGAAAAGGTCAGAGAGCAAGGGCAGGGGAGCAATGGCAGGAATTTCATAAGGCAGGTGGGTAAATCTTAGTGGGTAAAATCAGGTAGATTTTGATGGAATATTGAGGCAAGCGAATTACAACCAGGTGAGTAAGAACACGTGGACACAGCAGGAACTTATGGCCAGTTGGGTAAGGCCAGGATTTTTAGGCAAGGTCATAAAGACTGGACAAGAAGGGCCAGGAGGTTAATAAGGCCAGATGGCTAATGTCAAGTTTGTCATACCATGAGGATAAAATAAGGTGAGGAAGGCAATCAGATTAATAAGGTTGGCTGAGTTTGGCCAGGTTGTTAAAACCAGGTGTCTAAATCCAGCTCACTAAAGGACTATTTCAGTAACCCCAGGATGTGAAATCAACGGAGTAAATACCCAGTAGGATTCACGGCAAGTCGCTAAGCCAGTCAAATGATGACTGGAGGCAAATACTAGGTATGTAAGACAGTGCAGCTAAGGTGAGGAGGTGAAGGCCAGCTGAATAAACCAGGTGGTAAACACCAGGAGGATATGAAGCCAGCAGATTAAGTCATGCTGGCTGAGGTCAGGCAGCTAAAGAGGGTGGATGAGTATGGCCTTAAGGTTGATGACATAGTTAACCAAAGGTTAAGGACAGTTGTATATAACAAGTGTGAAGGCCATGTTTGGTAAGACTAGGTGGCAAACCCTGGCAGCTAATCCAATTTGTTAAGGCTATGAGATTAAAGCCCATAAGGTTAAGCCAGGTGAGTGAGGCTAATGGGGTCTCACCAGAGAGGGGAGTAAGGCCTCATGAGTAAGATCAGGTTGTTCGTGGCGGCAGATTGAGGCCAGCAAATTAAAGGGCGACATAGATGAAGCTTGTTTAATAATGTTGTGAGGATAAGGATGATTAAGGCAAGAAGGTTAATAAGGTCTGCTGAATAAGGCAAGGTTGCTAAAACCAGGTATATAAATCCAGGTGAATAAAAGACTATTTTGGTAACACCAGGTCAGTCAATCTAGGGGAAACAGCCAAGAGCACTAAAGCAAAGTCAGTAAGCCAGCTAAATAATAACAGGAGGGTAGTACTGGATGGGATGACAGTGAGAGGAACACTGGGAGGTGAAGGCCAGCTGAATGGAGCAAGGTGGTCAACATCAGATGGGTGTGAGACCAGCAGATTAAATCATGCTGGCTGAGGCCTGGCAGGTGAATACAGTAGGTGAGTAAGCCCAGACTGCTTGAGACCCGCCTGGCCAACATGGTAAAACCACGTCTCTACTACAAATACAAAAACTAGATGAGAGTGGTAGCACACGCCTGTAATCCCAGCTACTTGAGAGGCTGAAGCAGGAAAATCTCTTGAACCCGGCAGTCTGAGGTTAACAATGAGCCAAGATGGTGCCGCTACACTCCAGCCTGAGTAAGAGAGCAAGATTCCGCCTAAGAACAACAACAAAAAGACTAATTGTGAATACAACTGGGTAAGGCTTGAATGGTAAAATTAATTTGGGGCTGAGCGCAGTGACTCATGTCTATAATCCAGGCACATTGGGAGGCTGAGGCAGGCAGATCACCTGAGGTCAAGAGTTTGAGACTAGCCTGGCCAACATGGTCAATATCCATCTCTACTAAAACTACAATAATTAGCCAGGCGTGGTAGCAGGCCCCTGTAATCCCAGCTCCTAAGGAGGCATAGGCAGGAGAATGGCTTGAACTTGAACTCGCGAGACAGAGGCACAGTGAGCTGAAATCAAGCCATTGTACTCCAGCTGGGCGACAAAAGAAAAACTCTATATCAAAACAAAACAAAACAAAACAAAAAAGAATTGGGCAACTGTGTTTGGTAAGGACATGAGGTTAATGACAGTAGGGTAAGGCTAGGTGGGTAAACCAGGTGAATAAATCCAGGGGATTCCTAATGAATGAGGAAGGCCCAGAGGTTCATAAGGCAAATGGGTAAATTTAAGTTGGCTAAACTATGAGGTTAAGATTGGGTCAGGAAACCAAGCAATTTAAAAGGCCAGGTGGCTAAAGCCAGTAAGTTAAGGCCTCCCTGAATAGAGCTAGGTGGCTAACTTCAAATGGGTAATGCCATAAGGTTAAGCCTAGGCAGATTAATCCAGAAGAATGAGGCCATGAGAGTAAGAATGAAACGTAAAAGCCGGGTGGGAAGGCCAGGTTGGTAAGCTATGTTGGTCATCTCGGTTGGTGAAGCCATGAGGTTCAGGCCATCTGGGTAAGTCCAGGTGGCTAATGCAAGGTTTCTAAGTCCGAGGGTGGGGGGTAAATCTAGGGAATAAGGGCAGGTTATTATTCTAGGGGAGTAAACATAGGGAGGTAAATCCCGGGGTTAAGGACTGGCAGATAAAACCAGAAGAATAAGGAAGGTTGTATAAACCAATGTGAAGGTCATTTGGGTCATGTATGATCAGTAAGACCAGGTGGGAAAACATGGTGGCTAATCCAGGTTGTTGAGGCCATGAGGTTAAGGCCCATAGGGTTAGGTCTGGTGAGGAAGACTAATGGGTTCCGGCCAGGGTGGTAAAATGAGGGGGGCAAGGACAAGGAGTCAAGGCAGGGGACTAATCATGGGCAAGATCAGGTGGGTCATGACCAGAGATTGAGGCCAGCAAATTAAACCTAGGTGGGTAAGAACAGGTGGATAATGATGGGTGTGAACTTATGACCAGCTGTGTAAGATCAGGACTTTTAGGCCAAGAAATTAAGTCAGAATGAGTAATGTCAGGGGGTTAGTAAGGACAGAAGGATAATGCCAGGGTCCTAAGACCATGTGGACAAGATAAGATGATGAAAGCAAGAAGATTAGTAAATTTGGCTGAGTGTGGCCAGGTTGTAAAATCAGGTTTATAAATCCAGCTGAATAAAAGACTATTTGGGTAACAGCAGGCTGGTAAATTAATAGGAGACACATGCAGGAGAATTAAGGCAATGTCAGCCAAATGACAGGAGGCTAATACTAGGTGGGTAAGACAGGTGAAGGGAAAGTAAGGAGGTTAAGGCAAGCTGAACAAAACTAAGGGGTAGACACCAGATGGGCATGAGGCCAGCAGATTAAGTCATGCTTTCTGAGATCAAGCAGGTGAATATGAGTGGTGAATATGGCCCTAAGGTTAATAAGGTTTGCTGGGGAAGCCCTAGTGAGTAAGTCTAGATAAATAAGGCCACATGGGAAGATTAATAGGTGAGGTCTGGGAAGGTAAGGTCAAGGGTCAGGACTAAGGATAATGCCACCAACTTAATGCCAGTAGGGCTGGGAGATGTAACATCGGAAGTGGGGACTAATTGTGAAGGTCAAGTGGGTAAGGCTGGGTAGATAAAATTGGTTGGGCGATTCAGGTTTGTAAAGACATGAGGTTAATGACAGTAGGGTAAGGCCAGGGGGCTAAGCCAGGTGAATAATTCCAGGGGCTTCATACTCAATGAGGAAGGCCCAGAGGTTCATAAGGCAGATGGGTAAATCTAAGTTGGCTAAAGTATGACATTAAGACAGGGTCAGGAAACCAAGCAATTTAAAAGGCCACGTGGCTAAGGCCAGTAAGCTAAGACCTCCCTGAGTACAGCTAGGTGGCTAACTCCATGTGGGTAATGCCATGAGGTTAAAGCTAGGCAGATTAATCCAGGAGGATGAGGCTATGAGAGTAAAAATAAAAGGTAAAGGCCAGGAGAGAAAGCTGGGTTGGTAAGCTATGTTGGTCATCTACGTTGGTGAAGCCATGAGGTTAAGGCCAGGTGGGTAAGTCCATGTGGCTAATGCAAGGTTTCTAAGTCTAGGGGTGGGGAATAAATCTAGGAAATAAGGACAGGAGTATTAGTCTAGGGGAGTAAACCTAGGGAGGTAAATCCAGGAGTTAAGGGCTCGCAGAAAAAACAGGAGATTAAGGACGGTTGTATAAGCCAACGTGAAGGCCATTTGGGTCATGTATGGTCAGTAAAACCAGGTGGGAAAACATGGTGGCTAATCCAGGTTGTTGAGGCCTGAGGTTAAGGGCCATAGGGTTAGATCTGGTGAGGAAGACTAATGGGGTCTGACCAAAGTGGTAAAATAACAGGGGCGAAGCCAGGGAGTAAAGTCAGGGGACAAAAGCCTCATGGGCAAGATCAGGTGGGTAATGATCAGAGATTGAGGCCAGCAAATTAAACCTAGGTGGGTAAGAACAGGTGGATAATCATGGGTGGGAACTCATGGCCAGGTGTGTAAGACCAGGACTTTTAGGCCATAAAATTAAGTCTGGGTGAGTCAGTCCAGGAGGTTAATATGGACAGAAGGATAATGCCAGGTTCCTAAGACCATGTGGACAAGATAAACTGATGAAGGCAAGAAGGTAGTAAGTTTGGCTGAGTGAGGTCAGGTTGCTAAAACCAGGTTTATAAATCCAGCCGAATAAAAGACTATTTGGGTAACACCAGGCTGGTAAATTAATAGGAGAAACATGCAAGATAATTAAGCCAAGTCAGCAAGCCAGTCAAATAATGATAGGAGGCTAGCTGGGTAAGACAGGTGAAGGGAAGGCAAGGAGGTTGAGGCAAGATGAATAAAACTAGGGGTAGACACCAGATGGGCATGAGGCAGGCAGATTAAGTTATTCTGTCTGAGAGGTGAATACGGCCGGTGAGTATGGCTTTACGGTAAGGTTGGCTGGGGAAGCCCTAGTGGGTAAGGCCAGATAAATAAGGCCACATGGGAAGGTCAACAGATGAGGGCTGGAGAAGTAAGGCCAAGGGTCAGGACTAAGGATAATGCCACTAGGTTAAGGCCAGTAGGTCTGGGAGATGTGAGTAACACTAGAAGTTGGGACTAATTGTGAAGGCTAAATGGGTAAGGCTGAGTAGATAAAATCAGTTGGGTGATTCGGGTTTGTAAGGACAAGAGGTTCAGACCAAGTGGGTAAGCCAGGTGCATAAGGCCAGCAGATTATTGCTGAATGAGTAAGGTCAGGAGGTTAATAAGGCTGGTGGGAAAATTTATTTTGGCAAAACCATGAGGTTAACACCGGGTCAGGAAGCCAAGCGACTGAAAAAGCCAGTTGACTAAAGTTAGTAAAGTTAAGGCTACCGAGTACAGTTAGGTGGATAACTCCAACTGGGTAACACTGAGAAGTTAATGCTAGGCAGATTAGTCTGGGAGGGTGAGGTTATGTGACTAAGTATAAAAGGCTAAGGCCAGGTGAGAAGCCCATTTGGTAAGCTATTGAGGGCATGAGGATAAGGTGGGATGGGTAAAGTCCAAATGGGAAATGTAAGGTGTGTTAAGTCCGGGTGTGGGGGTACATTGAGGTAATAAGGGCAGGTAAATAAGTCCAGGGGAGGAAACGTAGGGAGGTAAGTTTAGGACAATTAGACCAGGCGCTAAGTTCCGGAAAATAAAACTAGAAGGTTAAGGAAAGCTGTGTAAACTAAGCATGAAACCCATGATGGGTAAGTCTAGGTGGAAAAACTAGGTTAGTAATCTAGGTTGTTGAGACCTAGGTGAAGGTCCATAGGTTTAGGCCAGGTTTGGAAAGCTAATAGGTTCTGGCTAGGGTAATAAAATGCAGTGAGTTGGCCAGGCGCGACGGCTCACGCCTGTAATCCCAGCACTTTGGAGGCCAAGGCAGGCAAATCACAAGGTCAGGAGATTGAGACCATCCTGGCCAACATGGTGAAACCTCATGTCTACTAAAGATAGAAAAATTAGGTGGGCGTGGTGGCATGTGCCTATAATCCCAGCTACTTGTGGGGAGAATTGCTTGAACCAGGGAGTTGGAGGTTGCAGTAAACTGAGATTACACCATTGCACTCCAACGGGGCAACTTAGCGAGACTCTGCCTCAAACAAAAACTAATAATTAAATAAATAAATAAGTAAATAGGCTGAGCGCGGTGGCTCATGCCTGTAATCCCAGCACTTTGGGAGGCCAAGGCAGGCGGATCACAAGGTCAGGAGATCAAGACCATCCTGGCTAACACACTGAAAACTGTCTCTACTAAAAATATATATATATAAAATTAGCCAAGTGTGGTGGCAGGTTCCTATAGTTCCAGCTACTCAGGAGGCTGAGGCAGGAGAATGGTGGAAACCTGGAAGGCGAAGCTTGCAGTGAGCAGAGATTGCGCCACTGCACTCCAGCCTGGGAGACAGAGAGACTCTGTCTCAAAATAAATAAATAATTAATTAATTAATAAAATGAGGTGGGTAAGGCCAGGGAGTAAAGAAAGGGCATTAAGGTGCTTGGGCAAGAGATGGTAGGTTTTGACAGCAGATTGAAACCAGCAAATTAAAGCCAGGTGGGTAAGAACAGGAGAATAATGGTGAAAAGTTATGGCCAGGTAGATGAGGCCAAAACTGTTAGTAAGGCCAGGAAATTAAGGCTAGGTCAGTAAGGCCACGAGTTTCATAGGGAAACACAAGGATGAAGTTTGTTTAATAATGCCATGAGGGTAAGGTGATTAAGGAAATGAGGTTAATAATGTCTGGTGAGTAAGGTCAGGTTGTTAAAACCAAGTGTTTAAATTTAGCTGAAGAAAAGACTATTTGGGTAACCCCAGGCCAGTAAATCAATGGAGATATTCCCAGTAGGATAAAAGCCAAGTGGTCAAGTCAGCTAAATACTGACAGGAAACTAATACTAGGTGGGCAAGACAGTGTGGGGAAGGTGAGGAGGTGAAGGCCAGATGAATAAAACCCGGTAGTCAAGACCAGATGGGTGGGAGGCCTGCAGATTACATCACACTATGCTTACTGAGGCCAGGCAGGTTAAAATGGCAGGTGAGTATGGCTTTCAGGTTAATCATGTTGGTTGCAGAATGTCTAATGGATGAGGTGAGTAGTTGGAGAAGGCCAAGTGGGTAAGGCCAAGAAAATACAGCCATGTCAAAAGGCCAATAGGTGAAAGCCAGGAAAGTAAAGCCAGGGACTGGGACAGCAGATAATGACACTAGGTTAAGGCCAGTAGGGCTGGGACAGCTAAGTAAGACCAGAAGGTTGAGACTAGCTGTGAAGTCCAATGGAGTAAGGCCAAGTAGGTAAAATTAGCTGTGTCATTCTGGTTAGTAAGGACGTGATGTTAAGGCCAGTAGGGTAAGACCAGGTAAGTAAGCAAGGTGCATAAGACCAGGGGATTAATACTGAATGAGTGAGACCAGGAGGTTAATAAGGTAGGTAGGTAAATCTAAATTGGCAAAACCATGAGGTTCTAGCAAGGGTGATAAAATGAGGTGGGGAGATTGAGGCCAGCAAAGTAAACCTAGGCGTTTAAGAAGAGGTGGATAATGATGGGCAGGAACTCATGGCCAGGTGTGTAAGATCAGGACTTTTAGACCATGAAATTAAGTCTGGGTGGGTGAGTCAGGCCAGGAGATCACTAAGGACAGACGCATAATGCCAGGCATCTAATACCGTGTGGACAGGATGATGTGATGAAGGCAAGAAGGTTAGTAAGCTTGGCTGAGTGTGGCCAGGCTGTTAAAACCAGGTTTATAAATCCAGCTGAAGAAAAGGCTATTTGGGTAACACCAGGGCTGGTAAAATAACCAGAAATTGCAAGAGAATTAAGGCCAAGTCAGCAAACCAGCCAAATAATGACAGGAGGCTTATACCACATGGGTAAGACAGGTAAAGGCAAAGCAAGGAGATTAAGGCAAGCTGAATAAAACTAGGGAGTAGACACCAGATGGGCATGAGGCCAGCAGATTAAGTTATGCTCTCTGAGACAAGGCACCTGCCAAATAATGACAGGAGGCTTATACCACGTGGGTAAGACAGGTGAAGGGAAAGTGAGGAGATTAAGGCAAGCTGAATAAAACTAGGGAGTAGACACTAGATGGGCATGAGGCCAGCAGATTAAGTCATGCTCTCTGAGACGAGGCAGATGAGTATGGCCCTAAGGTTAATAAGGTTGGCTGGGGAAGCCCTAGTGGGTAAGGTGAGATAAATAAGTCCACATGGGAAGGTTAATAGGTGAGGTCCGGGAAAGTAAGGCCTAGGGTCAGAACTAAAGATAATGCCACTAGGTTAAGGCCAGTAGGACTGGGAGATGTGAGTAAGAACAGAAGTTGGGACTAATTGTGAAGGTCAAATGGATAAGGCTGGGTAGATAAAATCAGTTGGGTGATTCGGGTTGCTAAGGACGTGAGGTTAATGACAGCAGGGTAAGGCCAGATGGGTAAGCCAGGTGGGTAAGTCCAGGGGCTTCATACTGAATGAGGAAGGCCCAGAGATTCATAAGGCAGATGGATAAATCTAAGTTGGCTAAAATATGAGATTAAGACTGGGTCAGAAAACCAAGCAATTTAAAAGGCCAGGTGGCTCAGGCCAGTAAGTTAAGGCCTCCCTGAATAGAGCTATGTGGTTAACTCCAAGTTGGTAATACCCTGAGGTTAAGCCTAGGCAGATTAATCCAGGAGAATGAGGCCATGAGACTAAGAATGAAAAATAAAGGCCAGGTGGGAAGGCCAGTTTGGTAAGCTATGTTGGTCATCTAGGTTGGTGAAGACTTGAGGTTAAGGCCAGTTGGGTAAGTCCAGGTGGTCAATTCAAGGTTTCTAAGTCCAGGGGTGGGGGGTAAAACTAGGGAATAAGGGTAGGGTACTAGTGTAGGGGAATAAACATAGGGAGGTAAATCCAGAGGTTAAGTCCTGGCAGATAAAACCAGAAGATTAAAGACGGTTATGTAAACCAACATGAAGACCATTTGAGTCCTGTATGGTCAGTAAGACTAGGTGGGAAAACATGGTGGCTAATTCAGGTTGTTGAGGTTATGAGGTTAAGGCCCATAGGGTTAGGCCTGGTGAGGAAGACTAATGGGGTCTGGCCAGGGTGGTAAAATGAGGGGGCAAGGCCAGGGAGTAAAGGCAGGGGACTAAGGCCTCATGGACAAGATTAGGTGGGTCATGACCAGAGACTGAGGCCAGCAAATGAAACCTAGGTTGGTAGAACAGGTGAATAATGATGAGCAGGAACTTATGACCAGGCGTGTAAGATCACGACTTTTAGGCCATGAAATTAGTCTGGGTGAGTAAGGCCAGGAGTATGAACAGAAGGGTAATGCCAGGCTCCTAATAACATGTGGACAAGAGAAGGTGAAGAAGGCAAGATTAGAAAGGCTGAGTGCTAGCCAGGCTGTTAAAACCAGGTTTATAAATCCAGCTGAATAAAAGACTATTTGGGTAACACCTGGCTGCTAAATTAATAGGAGAAACATACAGAAGAACTAAGGCCAAGTCAGCAAGGCAGCAAAATAATTACAGGAGGCTAATACTAGATGGGTAAGACAGGTGAAGGGAAGGTGAGAAAGTTAAGGCAAGCTGAATAAAACTAGGGGGTAGACACCAGATGGGCATGAGGCAGGCAGATTAAGTTATTCTGTCTGAGACCAGGCAGGTGAATACAGCTGGTGAGTACGGCTTTAAGGTTAATAAGGGTGGCTGGGGAAGCCCTAGTGGGTAAGGCTGGATAAATAAGGCTACATGGAAAGGTCAATAGATGAGGGCTGGGAAAGTAAGACCAAGGGTCAGGACTAAGGATAATGCCACTAGGTTATGGCATGTAGGTCTGGGAGATGTGAGTAAGACCAGAAGTTGGGACTAATTGTGAAGGCTAAATGGGTAAGGCTGGGTAGATAAAATCAGTTGGGTGATTTGGATTGGTAAGGACATGTGGTTAAGGCCAGTAGTGTAAGGCCAGGTGGGTAAGCCAAGTGCATAAGGCTGCATATTATTGCTAATGAGTAAGGTCAAGAGGTTAATAAGGCCAGTGGATGAAATTATTTTGGCAAAACCATAAAGTTAACACCGTGTCAGGAAGCCAAGCAATTGAAAAAGCCAGGTGGCTAAAGCTAGTAAAGTTAAGGCCACCGAGTACAGTTAGGTGGAGAACTCCGACTGGGTAATGCTGAGAGGTTAACACTAGGCAGATTGGACTGGGAGGTTGAGGTCATGTGACTAAGAATAAAAGGTTAAGGCCAGGTGAGAAGCCCATTTGGTAAGCTATTGAAGACATGAGGACAAGGCAGGATGGGTAAAGTTGAAATGAGAAATGTAAGGGGTGTTAAGTCCGGGTGCGTGGGGACATTTAGGTAATAAGGGCAGGGAAGTAAATCCAGGGAAGGAAACCTAGGGAGGTAAGTTTGGGAAAATTAGACCAGTCGCTAAGTCCTGGAAAATAAAACTAGAAGGTTAAGGAAAGCTGTGTGAACTAAGCATGAAACCCATAATGGGTAAGTCTAGGTGGGAAAACTAGGTATGTAATCCATGTTTTTGAGACTGAGGCGAAGGTCCATAGGTTTAGGCCAGGTTTGGAAAGCTGATGGGTTCTGGGAAGGGTGATAAAATGTGGTGGCTCACGCCTGTAATCTCAGCACTTTGGAGGCCGAGGCGGGCGAATCTGGAGGTCAGGAGATCGAGACTATCCTGGCCAACATGGTGAAAACTCATGTTTACTAAAAATACAAAAATTTGGTGGGCATGGTGGTGCATGCCTGTAATCCCAGCTAGTGTGAGTCTGAGGCAGTAGAATCACTTGAACCAGGGAATCGGAGGTGGCAGTGAACCGAGATCATACCCCTAAATAAAGACAGGAAATAAAGACAGGAAAATAAAGCCAGCGAAATAAAGACAGGAAAATAATACTAGGTAGGCAAGACAGTGTGGGGAAGGTGAAGAGCTGAAGGCCAGATGAATAAAACCAGGTACTCCACACCAGATGGGTGTGAGGCCAGCAGATTACATCATGCTATGCTTACTGAGACCAGGCAGGTGAATATGGCAGGTGAGTATGGCTGTCAGGTTAATAACGTTGGTTGCAGACGGTCTACTTAGTGAGGCCAGTAGTTGAACGAGGCCAAGTGGGTAAGGCCAAGAAAATACAGCCATGTGAAAAGGTCAATAGGTGAAGACTGGGAAAGTAAAGCCAGGGTCTGGGACAGCAGATAATGACACAAGGTTAGGGCCACTGTGGCTGGGACAGCTAAGTCAGACCAGAAGGTTGAGATTAATTGTTAAGGCAAACTGGGTAAGGCTGGGTAGGTAAAATCAGCTGTGTCATTCTGGTTGGTAAGGACATGATGTTAAGGCCAGTAGGGTAAGGCCAGGTAAGTAAGCAAGGTGCATAAGGCCAGGGGATTAATACTGAATGAGTGAGGCCAGAATTATAAGGTAGGTGGATAAATCAAAGTTGGCAAAACCATAAGGTTAAGGCTGGGTCAGGAAGCCAAGCTATTTAAAAAGTCAGATGGATAAGACTAGTAAGTTACAGCCTCCCTGAATACAACTAGGTGGCTGAGTTTAAGTGGGTACAACTAAGAGGTTAAAGCTAGGCACATTATGCCAGAAGGTTAAGGCTATGTGAGTGAGAGTAGAACATTAAGGCCAGGTAGGAAGGCCAAGAAGGTAAGTTGGTAATCCTGGATGGTAAGGCCATGAAGTTGAGGCCAGGTGGGTAAATCCAGATGGGTAATGCAAGGTTTCTACATTCAGGGAGAGGATATCTAAGGAATAAGTAAAGGGGGATAAGTCTAGGTGAGTGAACCTAAGGAGGTGAATCCAGGGGGTTAAGGCCTGGCATATACAACTAGAAGGTTAAAGCTTCATACTGGATGAGTAAGGCCAAGAGGTTAATAAGGCAGGCGGGTAAATCTAAGTTGACAAAAACATTAGGTTAGGACAGGGTTAGGGGGCCAAGTGATTGAATAGTCTGGGTGGCTTCAGCCAGTAAGTTAAGGCATTCCTGAATAGAGGTAGGTGGCTAACGCCACCTGGGTAATGCCAAGAGGTTAGTACTAGGCAGACTAGGTCAGGAGGTTAAGGCCATGTGAGTTAGAATGAAAGGTTAAGGCCAGATGGGAATGCCAGGTTGGTAAGCTATGTTGGTCATCCAGGTCAGGAAGGTCATGAGTTTAAGGCCAGGTGGATAGTAAAAGATGTTTAAATAAAAGGCTGGGGCTGGGGCTGGGGCTGAGGCTGGGGCATGGGGTTGGGGGTAAGCTAGGGAAAAAGGGCAGAGGGATGATAAAACCAGGGAAGAAAACCTAGCGAGGTGAATCCAGGGGCTTAAGTCCTGTTAGATAAAAGCAGAAGGCTAAGGACAGTTGCGAACACCAAGTGTGGAGGACATGTGGGGCACGTATGATCAGTAAGACTAGGTGGGAAAACTAGGCGGCTAATCCAGGTTGTTAAGGCCATGAGGTTAAGACCCATAGGGTTCGTCCAGGTGGGGAAGGCTAATTGGTCTGGCCAGGATCATAAAATGAGGTGGATGTGGCCAGAGAGCAAGGGCAGGGGAGCATGGCAGGAGCTCATAAGGCAGGTGGGTAAATCCTAGTGGGTAAAATCAACTGGGTCTTGACGGGAGATTAAAGCCAGCGAATCACAACCAGGTGAGTAAGAACATGTGGACGTTGGCGGTAAGTTATGGCTAGTCTGGCAAGGCCAGAATGTTTAGCCAAAGTCATGAAGACTAGGTGAGAAGGGCCAGGAAGTTAATAAGATCAGATGGATAACATCAAGTTTGTGATACCATGAGGATAACATAAGGTAATGAAGGCAATCATGTTAATAAGGTTGGCTGAGTTCGGCCAGGTTGTTAAAACCACGTATTAAATCTAGCTCAATAAAGGACTATTTCAGTAACCCCAGGCTGTGAAATCAACAGGGGAAACACCCAGTATGATTCACAGCAAGTGTCCAAGCCAGTCAAATGATGACTGAAGGAAAATACTAGGTGGGTAAGACTGTGGGTGAGGAGGCAAAGGCCAGCTGAATAAACCATGTGGTAAAGATCAGTAGGGTATGAAGCCAGCAGATTAATTCATGCTGGCTGAGGCCAGGCAGCTGAAGAGGGCAGGTGAGTATGGCCATAAGGTTAATGACATGGTTGACCAAAGCTTAAGGACCACTGTATACACCAAGTGTGAAGGCCATGTTTGGTAAAACTAGGTGGGAAAACCTGGCAGCTAATCCAATTTGTTAAGGCCAAGTATGTTTGTTAACTTTACAGCCCATAAGGTTAAGCTAGGTGAACGAGGCTAATGGGGTCTCACCAGAGAGGGGGTAAGGCCAGGGTTTTTTTTTTCCCCAATATTTAAAGTTTTATACTTTGTAACTTTATCATTATTTGGAGGAGGAGGTGTTTGGCATAGAAAATGCATTATTTGGTATGATGCTGAAGTTTCACATACAATTATTTCTTGATTATCTATTTCCAAACTGAAAAATAATGTATATTTCACTTAAATGGGGAAAACTCCTGGGCATATTTATATATATTTTCAATATCTTTGTTGGTGGAAATTCTATTTTCCTGAAAATCTTAGCAGGTAAGAACAGATATGTCATGAAAAACTTTGACATTTCTGTAAGCTCCTTTCATTTTGCTCAGGTCAGAAGTGATGGTGCAGTCATAGAAATGGAGAATCTTCAATCATCTATAATTTTTGCAGAGTTTTTCAACTGCATCCAGGGTGACATTCTAACAGAAACTGAGTTTTACACATTCCAAACTAATATGACAATAATTAGCCACTGAACAACCTCTTTATTTCAGAGTCAAAAAGGCCTCTTCTGGGATAAGGGATCTCTGTATAATCTAAATCACTAGTTCTCAAAGGTAGATGAAACCAGAAGGCTGAGGACAAGTGTGAAGGCCATGTGAGTCATGTATGGTTGGTAAGACTAGGTGGGAAGGCTGGGTGGCTAATCCAGGTTGTTAGGGCTGTGAAGTTAAGACCCGTAGGGTTAGGCCAGGTGGGGAAGGCTAATGGGTTATGTCCAGGGCCCTAAAATGAGGTGGGTAAGACCAGGAATTAATGGCAGCACAGTAAGGCATCACAGGCAAGATCATATGGGTCTTGACGAGAGATCAGGCCAGCAAATTGAAACCAGGTGGGTAAGAACAAGTGGTTAATGGAGAGTGGGAAGTAATGGCCAGGTGGGTAAGAGAAGGACTTTTAGACCAAGAAATTAAAACTTGGTGAGAATGGCCAGGAGGTTAATAAAGGCAAACAGATAAACGCCAAGTTCAAAATTCCATGAAGATAAGAAAAGGTGATGAAGCCAATGAGCTTAGGAAGTTCTGCTGAGTGCAGTCAGGTTGTTAAAACCAGGTGTTTCAATCCAGCTGGATGAAGACTATTCCCAAGCTGGGAAATCAATGAGGGAATCACCCAGTCGGATTAAGGGCAATTCTCCAAGCCAGCCAAATGATGACCCAAAGGCAATATTAGGTGGGCAAAACATTGTGGGGAAGGTGACAAGGTGAAGGCCAGCAGAATAAAACTAGGTGGTAAACACCATATAACCATGAGACTAGCAGATTACATCTTGCTGGCTGAAGCCAAGCAGGTGAAGAGACTAGGTGAGTATAGCCCTAAGGTTAATTAGGTCGGGTGGGGAAGGCCTACAGGGTGAGGCCAGGTAAATATGGCCACTGGGAGTGCCACCAGGTGAAGACCAGGAAAGGAAAGCCAAAACCCGGGACAGAGGATGACACCAGGTTAAGACCAGTAGGGCTGGGACAGTTGAGGAAGACTAGAAGGTTGATACTAATTGTCAAGGCCAACTGGGTAAGCTGGGGAGGTGAGATCAGCCTGGTGATTTGGGTTGATAAAGATGGGTCATTAACGACCCAAGGGTGAGGTCAGGTAGGTATGCTAGGTGCATAAGGCCAGGAGATTCATACTGGATGAATAAGGCCAGCAGGTTAATGAGAAAGGTGGGTAAATCTAAGTTGGCAAAACCATGAGGTTATGACCGGGTCAGGAAGCCAAGAGATTGAAAAGTCTGGGTGGCATAGGCCAGTAAGTTAAGGCCTTCCTGAATAGAGGTAGGTGGCTAACTCTAACCTGGGTAATGCCAATACATTAATTCTAGGCAGACTAGGCCAGGTTAAGGCCATGTGAGTTAGAATAAAAGGTTAAGGCCAGGTGGGAATGCCAGGTTGGTGAGCTAAGTTGGTCATCCAGGTTGGGAAGGTATGAGTTTAAGGCCAGGTGGGTAATGCAAGATGTCTAAATATGGGGCTGGGGCTGGAACTGGGCATGGAGATGAGGGTAAAGCTAGGGGAAAAGGGCAAGGCGATGATAAAACCAGGGAAGAAAACCTAGGGAGCGGAATCCAGGGGCTTAAGACCTGTTAGATAAAACCAGAAGGCTAAGGACAGTTGTGTAAACCAAATGTGGAGGCCATGTGGGTCACATACGATCAGTAAGACTAGTTGGGAAAACTAGGTGGCTAATCCAGATTGTTAAGGTCATGAGGTTAAGACCCATAGAGAGGCTATGGTGGGGATGGCTAATGGGGTCTGGCCAGGGCTATAACATAAAGGGGATAAGACCAGAGAGCAAGGGCAGGGGAGTAATGGGAGGAGCTTTATAAGGCAGGTGGGTAAATCTCAGTGGGTAAAATCAGGTGGGCCTTGACAGGAGATTGAGGCAAGCAAATTGCAACCAGGTGAGTAAGAATACGTGGACATGGCAGGAACTTATGGCCAGTTGGGTAACACCAGGATTTGTAGGCAAAGTCATGAAAACTGGGCGAGAAGGGCCAGGAGGTTAATAAGGCCAGATGGATAATGTAAAGTTTGTCATACTGTGAGGATGACATAAGGTGATGATGGCAATCAAATTAATAAGGTTGGCTGAGTTTGGCTAGTTTGCTAAAACCAGGTGTCTAAACCAACTCAAAAAAGGACTATTTCAGTAAACCCGGGCTGTAAAATCAACAGGGGAAATGCCCAGTAGAATTAAGGACAAGTCGCCAAACCAGTCAAATGATGACTGAAGGCAAATACTAGGGGGGTAAGACAGTGTAGGGAAGGCGAGGAGGTGAAGGCCAGCTGAATAAACCAGGTGGTAAACACCAGTAGGGTATGAAGCCAGCAGATTAAGTCATGCTGGCTGAGGCCAGGCAGCTGAAGAGGATGAGTGAGTATGGCTATAAGGTTAATGACATGGTTAACCAAAGGTTAAGGACAGTTATATACACCAAGTGTGAAGGTCATGTTTGGTAAGACTAGGTGGCAAACCCTGGCAGCTAATCCAATTTTTAAGGCTATGAGGTTAAACCCCATAAGGTTAAGCCAGGCGAGCAAGGCTAATGGCATCTCACCAGAGAGGAGAATAAGGCCAGGGTATAAGGACAGGGGAGTAGGGCCTTATGGGTAAGATCAGGTGGGTTGTGGTTGCAGCAATTTAAAGCCAGGTGGGTGAGAATAGGTGGATGATGGCAGGAAGTTATGGCCAGGTGGGTAAGACCAGGAATTTTAGGCTAGGAAATTAAGCCTGGATCAGTAACGCCAGGAGTTTCAAAGGGTTACATGGATAAAGCTTGTTTAATAACGCCATGAGAATAAGGATGATTAAGACAATGAGGTTAATAAGGTCTGCTGAGTAAGGCAAAGTTGCTAAAACCAGGTGTATAAATTGGTTGAATAAGACTATTTGGGTAACACCAGGCCAGTCATTCAAGGGAAAACAGTCAAACACAACAAAGCAAAGTCACTAAGCCAACTAAATATTAACAGCAGGGTAATACTGGATAGGGATGACAGTGAGAGGAATGCTGGGAGGTGAAGTCCAGCTGAATAAAGCAAGGTGGTCAACACCAGATGGGTGTGAGACCAGCAGATTAAATCATGCTGGCTGAGTCCTGGTGAATACGGTAGTGAGTAAGCCCAGGCTGATCGAGACCTGCCTGGCCAATATGGTGAAACCACATCTCTACTACAAATACAAAAATTAGCCAGGCGTGGTGACACACACCTGTAATCCCAGCTACTTGAGAGGCTGAAGCAGAAGAATCGCTGGAACCTGGGAGTCCGAGTTTGCAGTGAGCCAAGATGGCACCACTGTACTCCAGCTTGGGTGACAGAGCAAGACTCCACCTCAAAACAACAAAAAGACTAATTTGTAATACCACTGGGTTAGGCTCAGTTGGTAAAATCAATTGGGGGCCAGGTGCAGTGGCTCACACCTATAATCCCAGCACTTTGGGAGGCCGAGGCAGGCAGATTACCTGAGGTCAGGAGTTTGAGACTAGCCTGGCCAACATGATGAAACTTCGTCTCTGTTAAAATATAAAAATTAGCCGGGTATGGTGGCAGATGCCTGTAATCCCAGCTACTCTGGAGGCTTAGGCAGAAGAATTGCGTGAACCTGGGAGGCGGAGATTGCAGTGAGCTGAGATCGTGCCATTGAACTCCACCCTGGGTGACAAGAGGGAAATTCCATCTTTAAAAAAGAAAAAAAAATCAATTGGGCATTCTGTTTGATAAGGATATGAGGTTAATGCTAGTGGGGTAAGGTCAGGTCAGCCGAGTGAGTAAGTCCAAGGGATTCATACTGAATGAGTAAGGTCCAGAAGTTCATAAGGCAGACGGGTGAATCTAAGCTGGCTAAACCATGAGGTTAAGACTGGGTCAGGAGACCAAGCAATTGAAAAGGCCGGGTGGCCAAGGTCAGTAAATTAAGGCCTCCCTGAGTAGAGCTAGGTGGCTAACTCCAAATGCCATGAGGTTAAGTCTAGGCAGATTAATCCAGGAGAATAAGGCCATGAGAGTAAGAATGAAAGGTAAAGGCCGGATAGGTAGGCCAGGTTGGTAAGCTATGTTGGTCAACTAGGTTGGTGAAGCTGTGAGGTTAGGGCCAGGTGGGTAAGTCCAGGTGGCTAATTCAAGGTTTCTAAGTTCAGGGGTGTGGGGTAACCTAGGGAATAAGGACAGGGTTATTAGTCTAGGGGAGTAAACCCAGGGGTTAAGTCCTGGCAGATAAAACCAGAAGATTAAGGACAGTTGTGTAAATCACGTGAAGGCCATTTGGGTCATGTATGGTCGGTAAGACCAGGTGGGAAAATATGGTGGCTAATCCAGGGTATTGAGGCCATGAGGTTAAGGCCCATAGGGTTAGGTCTGGTGAGGAAGACTAATGGGGTCTGGCCAGGATGGTAAAATGGGGAGGCAAGGACACGGAGTAAAGGCTGGGGAATATGGCCGCATGGGCAAGATCAGGTGGGTCATGACCAGAAATTGAGGCCAGCAAGTTAAACTTAGGTGGGTAAAAACAGGTGGATAAAGATGGGTGGGAACTTATGGCCAGGTGTTTAAGATCAGGACTTTTAGGCCATGAAATTAAGTCTGGGTGAGTAAACCAGGAGGTTAATAAGGACGGAAGGATAATGCCAGGCTCCTAACATCATGTGTACCAAATAAGGTGATGAAGGCAAGAAGGTTAATAAGTTTGGCTGTGTGCAACCAGTTTGTTAAAACCAGGTTTATAATTCCACCTGAATAAAAGACTATTTGAGTAACACCATGTTGGTAAATTAATAGGAGAAACATGCAGGAGAATTAAGGCCCAATCAGTAAGCCATCCAAATAATGACAGGAGGCTAATACTTGGTAGGTACACAGGTGAAGGGAAAATGAGGAGGTTAAGGCAAGCTGAATAAAACCAGGGGGTAGACACCAGATGGGCATGAGGCCAGCAGATTAAGTCATGCTGTCTGAGACCAGGCAGGTGAATATGGCTGGTGAGTATGTCCCTAAGGTTAATAAAGTTGGCTGGGGAAGCCCTAGTGGGTAAGGCTAGATAAATAAGGCCATATGGGAGGCATAATAGGTCAGGTTTTGGAAAGTAAGGCCAAGGGTCAGGACTAAGGATAATGCCACTAGGTTTAGGCCAGTAGGGCTGGGAGATGTGAGTAAAAGCAGAAGTTGGGACTAATTGTGAAGACCAAATGGGTAAGGCTGGGTAAATAATATCAGTTGGTGATTCGGGTTGGTGAGGACTTGAGGTTAACAACAGTAGGGTAAGGCCAGGGGGGTAAGCCAGGTGAATAATTCCAGGGACTTCACACTGAATGAGTAAGGCCCAGAGGTTCATAAGGCAGTTTGGTAAATCTTAGTTAGCTTAACCATGAGGTTAAGACTGGGTCGTGAAACCAAGCAATTTAAAAGGTCACATGGCTAAGGCCAGTAAGCTAGGACCTCCCTGAATAGAGCTAGGTGGCTAACTCCAAGTGGGTAATGGCATGAGGTTAAGGCTAGGCAGATTAATCCAGAAGGGTAAGGCCATGAGAGTAAGAATGAAAGGTAAAGGCTGGGTGAAAAGGCCAGGTTAATAAGCTATGTTGGTCATCTTGGTTGGTGAAGCCATGAGGTTAAGGCCAAATGGGTAAGTCTAGGTGGCTAATGCAAGGTTTCTAAGTCCAAGGATGGGAGTGTAAATCTAGGGAGTAGGGCAGGGGTATTAGTCTACGTTAGTAAACCAAGGAAGGTAAATCCAGGGGTTAAGACCTGGCAGATAAAACCAGAAGATTAAGGACGGATGTGTAAACCAACGTGAAGGTCATTTGAGTGATGCATGGTGAGTAAGACCAGGTGGGAAAACATGGTGGCTAATCCAGGTTGTTGAGGCCATGAGGTTAAGGCCCATAGAGTTAGGTCTGGTGAGGAAGACTAATGGGGTCTGGACAGGGTGGTAAAATGAGGTGGAAGAGGCCAGAGAGTTAAGGCAGGGGACTAAGGCCTGAGGGGCAAGATCAAGTGGGTCATGACCAGAGATTGAGGCCAGCAGATTAAAGCCAGGTGGGTAAGAACAGGTGGATAAAGATGGGTGGATACTCATGGCCAGGTGTGTAAGATCAGGACTTTTAGACCATGAAATTAAGTCTGGGTGAGCAAGGCCAGGAGTTTAGTAAGGACAGAAGGATAATGCCAGACTCCTAATACCCTGTGGACAAGATAAAGTGATGAAGGCAAGAAGGTAGTAAGTTTGGCTGAGTTCGGCCAGGTTGTTAAAACCAGGTGTATAAATCCAGCCGAATAAAAGACTATTTAGGTAACACCAGGCTGGTAAATTAATAGAAGAAACATGTGAGATAATTAAGCCAAGTCAGCAAGCCAGCCGAATAATGATAGGAGGCACGGTGGGTAAGACAGGTGAAGGGAAGGCAAGGCGGTTGAGGCAAGATGAATAAAACTAGGGAGTAGACACCAGATGGGCATAAGGCAAGCAGATTAAGTCATGCTGTCTGAAACCAGGCAGGTGAATACGGCTGGTGAGTATGGCCCTAAGGTTAATAAGGTTGGCTGGGGAAGCCCTACTGGGTAAGTCTATATAAATAAGGCCACATAGGAAGGTCAATAGGTGAGGTCCATGAAAGTAAGGCCAAAGGTCAGGACTTAACCACTAAGTTAAGGCCAATAGGGCTGGGAGATATAAGACCTGATGCTGGGAATAATTGTGAAGTCCAAATGGGTAAGGCTGGTAAAAGCAGTTGTGTGATTCGGGTTGGTAAGGATGTGAGGTTAACAATAGTGGTTAAGGCTAGATGGGTAAGCCAGGTGGGTAAGTCCAGGGGCTTCATACTGAATGAGGAAGGCCCAGAGATTCATAAGGCAGATGGGTAAATCTAAGTTGGCTAAACTATGATGCCAGGACACCAAGCAATTTAAAAGGCCAAGTAGTTAAGGCCAGTAAGTTAAGGCCTCCCTGAATAGAGCTACGTGGCTAACTCCAAGTGGGTAATGCCCTGAGGTTAAGGCTAGGCAGATTAATCTAGGAGAATGAGGCCATGGGAGTAAGAATGAAAGGTAAAGGCCAGGAGGGAAGGCCAGGTTGGTAAGCTATGTTGGTCATCTAGGGTGGTGAAGCCGTGAGGTTAAGGCCAGGTGGGCAAGTCCAGGTGGCTAATGCAAGGTTTCTAAGTCCAAGGGTGGGGGGTAAAACTAGGGAGTAAGGGTAGGGTACTAGTGTAGGGAAGTAAACATAGGGAGGTAAATCCAGGGGTTAAGATCTGGCAGATAAAACCAGAAGATTAAGGACGGATGTGTAAACCAACGTGAAGGTCATTTGAGTGATGTATGGTCAGTAAGACCAGGTGGGAAAACATAGTGGCTAATTCATGTTCTTGATACCACGACCTTAAGGCCCATATCATTACATCTCGTGAGGAAGACTACTGGGGTCTGGCCAGGGTGGTAAAATGAGGGGAGCAAGGTCAAGGCGTAAAGACAGGGGACTAAGGCCTCTTTGGCAAGATCAGGTGGGTCATGACCAGAGATTGAGGCCAGAAAATTAAACCTAGGTGGGTAAGAACAGGTGGATAATGATGGGTGGGAACTTATGACCAGGCGTGTAAGATCAGGACTTTTAGGCTATAAAATTAAGTCTGGGTGAGTAAGGCCAGGAGGTTAATAAGGACAGAAGGATGATGCCAGCTCCTAATAACATGTGGACAGGATAAGGTGATGAAGGCAACAAGGTTAGTAAGTTAGGTTGAGTGTGGCCAGGTTGTAAAACCAGGTTTATAAATCCAGCTGAATAAAAGACCATTTGGGTAATACCAGGCTGGTAAATTAATAGTAGGAACATACAGGAGAACTAAGGCCAAGTCAGCAAGGCAGCCAAATAATTATAGGAGGCTAATGCTAGGTAGGTAAGATAGGCAAAGGGAAGCCCAGGAGGTTAAGACAAGCTGAATAAAACTAGGGGGTAGACACCAGATGGGCATGAGGCCAGCAGATTAAGTTATTCTGTCTGAGATCAGGCAGGTGAATACAGCTGGTGAGTATGGGAGTATGGCTTTAAAGTTAGTAACATTGGCTGGGGAAGCCCTAGTGGGAAGGCTATATAAATAAGGGAAGGTCAATAGGTGAGGTCTGGGAAAGTAAGGCTGAGGGTCAGGACTAAGCATAATGCCACTAGGTTAAGGCCAGTAGGGCTGGGAGATGTAAGACAAGAAGCTGGGACGAATTGTGAAGGCTAAATGGAGAAGGCTGGGTAGATAAAATCAGTTGGGTGATTTGGGTTGGTAAAGACATGAGGTTAAGGCCAGTAGTGTAAGGCCAGGAAGCCAGGTGCATAAGGCTGCGGATTAATGCTGAATAAGTAAGGTCAGGAAGTTAATAAGGCCAGTGGGTAAATTTATTTTGGCAAAACTATAAGGTTAACACTGGGTCAGGAAGCGAAGCCACTGAAAAACCCAGATGGCTAAAGCTAGTAAAGTTAAGGCCACTGAGTACGCTAGGTGGGTAACTCCAACTGGGTAATGCTGAGAGGTTAACACTAGGCAGATCAGGCTGGGAGGGTGAGGTTATGTGACTAAGAATAAAACACTAAAGCCAGGGGAGAAGGCCAGTTTGGTAAGCTATTGAGGACATCAGGATAAGGTGGGATGGGTAAGTCCAAATTGGAAATGTAAGGTGTGTTAAGTCTGGGTGTTGGGGGACATTTAGGTAATCAGGGCAGGGAAGTAAGTCCAGGGGAGGAAAGCTAGGGAGGTAAGTTTAGGAAAATTAGACCAGTCGCTAAGTCCTGGTAAATAAAACTAGAAGGTTAAAGAAAGCTGTGTGAACTAAGCATGAAACCCATAATGGATAAGTCTAGGTGGGAAAACTAGGTATGTAATGCAGGTTGTTGAGACTGAGGTGAAGGTCCATAGGTTTAGGCCAGGTTTGGAAAGCTAATGGGTTCTGGCAATGGTGATAAAATGAGGTGGGTTGGCTAGGCATGGTGGCTAACGCCTGTAATCCCAGCACTTTGGAGGCCGAGGCAGGCAAATCATGAGGTCAGGAGATAGAGACCATCCTGGCCAATATGGTGAAACCTCGTGTCTACTAAAAATACAAAAATTAGGTGGGTGTGTTGGCGCGTGCCTGTAATCCCAGCTACTTGTCAGGCTGAGACAGCAGAATCACTTGAACCAGGGAGTCAGAGGTTGCGGTGAGCTGAGATCACACCACTGCAGTCCAACCTGGCAACACAGCAAGACTCCATCTTAAAAAAACAATAATAAAATAAATAAATAAAATGAAGTAGGTAAGGCCAGGGAGTAAAGAAAGGGCAGGAAGGCGCCATGGCCCAGAGTGGTAGGTTTTGACAGCATTTTGAAACCAGCAAATTAAAGCCAGGTGGGTAAGAACAGGAGGATAATGGCGAAAAGTTATGGCCAGGTAGATGAGACCAAGACAGTTAGTAAGGCCAGGAAATTAAAGCTAGGTCAGTAAGTCCATGAGTTTCATAGGGCCACGTGGATAAAGTTTGTTTAATAATGCCACGTGGGTAAGGTGATTAAGGAAACGAGGTTAATAATGTCTGCTGAGTAAGGCCAGGTTGTTAAAACCAGGCATTTAAATTTAGCTGAAGAAAAGACTGTTTGGGTAACCCCAGGCCAGTAAATCAATGGAGACATTCCCAGTAGGATAAAAGCCAAGTTGTCGAGCCAGCTAAATAATGACAGGAAACTAATGCTAGGTGGACAAGACAGTGTGGGGAAGGTGAAGAGCTGAAGGCCAGATTAATTAAGCCAGGTACTCCACACCAGATGGGTGTGAGGCCAGCAGATTACATCATGCTATGCTTACTGAGGCCAGGCAGATGAATATGGCAGGTGAGTATGGCTGTCAGGTTAATAATGTTGGTTTCAGAAGGCCTACTGAGTGAGGCCAGTAGTAGAATGAGGCCAAGTGGGTAAGGCCAAGAAAATACAGCCATGTGAAAAGGCCAATAGGTGAAGGCCAGGAAAGTAAAGCTAGGGCCTGGGACAGCAGACAATGACACTAGCTTAAGGTCAGTAGGGCTGGGATAGCTAAGTAAGATCGAAAGGTTGAGGCTAATTGTGAAGGTGAACTGGGTAAGGCTGGGTAGGTAAAATCAGCTGTGTCATTCTGGTTGGTAAGGACATGATGTTAAGGCTAAAAGGGTAAGGCCAAGTAAGTAAGCCAGGCGCATAAGACCAGGGGATTAATACTGAATGAGTGAGGCCAGGAGGTTAATAAGGTAATTGGGTAAATTTACGTTGGCAAAACCATGAGGTTAAGGGTGGGTCAGGTAGCCAAGTTACTTAAAAAGCCAGATGGTTAAAACCAGTAAGTTAAGGCCTCCCTGAATACAACTAGGTGGCTGAGTTTAAGTGGGTAAAGCTAAGAGGTTAAAGCCAGGCATGTTATGCCAGAAGGTTAAGGCCATGTGAGTGAGAATAGAACATTAAGGCCAGGTAAGAAGGTCAGGGAGGTAAGTTGGTAATCCTGGATGGTAAGGCTGTGAGGTTGAGGCCAGGTGGACAAATCCAGATGGATAATGCAAGGTGTCTGCATCCAGGGAGGGGATATCTAAGGAATAAGTAAAGGGGGATAAGTCTAGGTTGAATGTACCTAGGGAGGTAAATCCGGGGGTTAAGTCCTGTTAGAAACAACTAGAAGGTTAAAGCTAGGAGGTTCATACTGGATGAGTAAGGCCAGTAGGTTCATGAGACAGTGGGTAAATCTAAGTCGGCAAAAACGTGAGGTTAAGACCGGTTGGGAAGCCTGTTGGGGGCTGCACCGGGGGTGGTGGAGAATGAAAGAACACACACAAAGACAAAGACACACAGAGAACATGGCGGCCGCACTCAGAGCCTCCACCTCACTTTATTAATACTCCATAAACCTCACGTCAGCAGAAAGAATGCAATGCAAAACAAACTTTCTTTTCCCACATGTAACCTTCTACTCAGTACCTTGTTTCTATATTCTTACTTATCTACCCGCCTTCTTGGCGCCTATGGGAGTTCATTAAAAGTTCAGTTGGAGATACTGTCCTTGAGCCCTATCTATTCTCAGCATACTGTTTTCAAAGGCCCCTGCATTTCCCCCCTTTTAATTTTGTTTTGCCTCAATCCTAAAAAGGTAGCCCATATTTGTTCCTGTGTTTTCTTTTGTTTTTGGTGGCGACGGAGGGAGCATCGAATCACCAAAAGAAGTAGACCCAAACCAAGTGCCCAAAGCAATATACTTCCAGAGATTGTAGAAATCCATATTTTTATCTGAGTCCATGGGTTAAAGGCAGCAAGGCGCTGCCCCAGCTCCTGCAAGGTTACAGTTCCAGACAGCACATGTAATTGTTGTCGAAATGCTTCGGAAATGTTCTGAGTGAGCTCTTGAATGTCCAACCTAATATTTTTATGGCCAATTAATAATTTTCGGATTACAGTCCAATTTTGAGAGATGTTAAAAGGCACAGGCGTTACACAAAATTGAGTGGAATTCCAATCACATTGTAATGTTACCCGAGTACTGAGTACAGTGAGCTGATCTCCAAGCCATGTCAATGCTTTCTCCATGTTGTCCAATCTTTCAGCAAGTTGAGAATCAATGTTTCGTTGTTGAAGCCATAACTGGTGAGATTGTTCATGCCATTGCTGCACAAATTCAGCATTTTGTATGCTTTGATGAAGAGCGAGCCCTGCTACAGCCGCAGTGGAGGCAATGGCAACAAGACTCATCACCGAGGCAATTATAAGTCCAAGGGCACAGCGGATTCACTGAAGAGAAGTCCAAATATAAGTTTCAAGAGGTGATGCCCCCCACGGTCGCATAAGATTAACAGGTAGCCAAATTTCCTTACGAGACCTGAGGATATAAATATCCCCAGCAAAGTTGTGCCACCAAGAATGATTGAGGCAAGACAAAAATGTACACGTATTTTTACAATTAACAATTCCCGTATTATTATCCCATGTCAAATTCCCTGCTAATGATAGGTAGGGCTTATGGACACAAGCAATAATATATCGAGAGGTATTCCGAAATAACTGAATATGAAAGGAATTAGTTGGGTTAGAAAGATCAAGAGACATATTCCCCACAAAAGTGCTAATGGCATCGCCTGCAGCTAACAACTTCCAAAGATGACTCTGTACTTAGGCCTCCTTCACACCATATCAAGGTTTCATTATTGTTAGCAGCAATACTTTTATTTACCCGGTGCCATTTCAAAGGTATGTGACTAAATTTTGTTTGAAAATCACCGTGCACACTTCAATCAGTTATTTGCATCCCATTGTATTCTAATAAAATCCGGGTTTTATTTCCCCGACATAGTTGCCACTCCAGCACCTCAATATTAGGAGAAACCTCTGGAATAGGACAAAAAGGTAAAGAACTAGGAATAGTTTCATTACTATATACAGTATGATTATAATAACAGTATTAGCAGCCACATAACTATGATTATAGCGAACAACCCAGGCTTCATACGATTTTTAGAGACAATGAGAACCATTTCCCATGCATATTGGAAGTTCTTCCACTCCAAATTGGTATTTGTTGTTTATAATTTCCGTTTCCCGTTCTATATTGTCCTTGTCTATATAGGGGGATGGCATTCAAGTAGTGTCATTGGTGAAAACCTTAATTTCCGCCTCTCCCCAGGCGACTCCCTGATACAAGGGTGGAAAGGGAATATAAGTGCAATATTCATACAAAGCCTCACTAAGGGAAATAAGTCCCCCGCCGAGGCACATCCAACAAAGGAAGAAATGCATGCTGAATCCAGTTTTCTTTTCAACAGGGTTTCAATCATCTTGTAGGAAACCACTTAGGTCCGCTCCCTGTAAGGACAAGAGCATAGCCCCGTCCCTGTTTTAGAACTTGCCCTTGAACATACTTACCTTCTTCATTAGGATACCAAATCTTTAAATTGTCAGCGGGGACTATCACCGAGGGAGGTGAGGAAAGATGGGTTACGACAGCGGAGTCTTGCAGTTGTCTCCATTGATTCAAAAAATAATTAAGGTAAAAAGAACCTTCAAAATCAAAAAAATTAAGGTAGAAAGGTTAACCTTCAAAAAAATCTGTTTTTTTTGGGGGGGCTCATTCCCCCTTTTTGTTTTAATAGTTGAGTTTTTAAAGTTAAATTTGCGCGCTCAATGATGGCTTGACCTTGACTGTTGCCTGGGATCCCGGTGATATGTTGAATATTGTATTGCTGTAAGAAAACTTGTAATTTATGAGAGACATAGGCAGGGGCATTATCAGTTTTAAGTATAAAAGGAATGCCCATAATGGCAAAACAAGCTAAGAGATGTATAATAACAGAATCAGCTTTCTCAGATGGCAATGGAGTGGCCCACTGAAAATAAGAAAAAATATCAATGGTATGATGAACATACTTTAATCGTCCAAAAGAAGGAATATGTATAACATCCATTTGCCAAATTTGGTTAACTTGAGTACCTCTCGGGTTAACTCCAGGATGGAAGGATGGAATGCTCAAAGGAGCACAGAAAGGACAGGCTCGAATAAGAGAACGAGCTTATTTACGAGTTAAATGAAATCGTCGTTGAAGGCCAGAACTATTAGTGTGATGTAGAGCATGTTCTTGTTCTGCAGCCTGCAAGTGGCCAATTAGAAGTGGATCAATCTGAGTATTTCCATGAACTAATGGTCCAGGCAGTTGAGAATGAGAACGAAGATGAGTGATGAATAAAGGAGCTCGACATTGGCTCAAAGTAGAAAATAACAAGGAAAAGAGTTTTTGAAGAGAAGAAGTAGCACAAAGAGGTAAAGTGGCCTGAGAAATATAAGAAGTAACATAAACGGCATATTGAGAATCACTAACAATATTACAACCAGTAGTAGGGAAATCAAGTAAGACCATGAGAATAGCAAACAATTCTCCCTGTTGCACGGAGGGATAAGGATAAACTGTAACTCAAGATTGATGAAGCTTCTTGCCAAGAATCAGAAGTTGCAAGAAGATAAACGATCTGACTATGAGTGAATTGAGAGATAATTAAGGAAAGATCTCCTCCCCAAAGTTGTCGACAGTGATGCCGTCCTTTGATGATCAGTTCAGCTAAACGATCGATATAAGTAGCCAAGCGTTTAGATGTTTTACTGGACAAAAAGATCCATTCTAGTGGCCGATTGGTCTGATGAATCATTCCTGTAGGAGAATGTAAAGTATGAAATAAACAAAGGGAAAGGGGAACATCGGGAAGGATATAATGTAAATGAGCCTTTTGAAGTTGCTCTTCCACAAGCTGGAGTTCCTGTAAAGCCAAAGGAGTTAAATGACGTGAGCTGTCCAAGTGACTGTCTCCTTCTAGAATAGAAAAAAGATGTTTTAACTGAATAGAGAAAAAACAATTTTTGAGATCTATGACCATTAATTTTTAACTTTGTGGGATAAGGGCAGGATTAGGAAGACCAGGCTGTAAACTTTTCCTAGGTTTAATGTAAACATTTATAGTTTTAAGACAAGACAAAGACGGGAATTCCATGCAGAAATACGTGGCTTTATATTCCTCTCGGCCATTTGTTTTTTGACTTACTCTTTTAGAGTCCTAAGTATTTCTTTAAATAATGGTCACTGTTTCACCTAAATAGGAGTGGTGGCTATGAGTTTAAAGGATTGTAGCCCATTCTGAACATCATATTTTTGGCAGCTGAGGAAATATGAGGAATGTTTAAAAAAGCAGCAAATTGTTGTGAAAGCTCTTGTTCCCAAAAATTAATATTGATAGGAACAATATAAAAATTAAAAAAAAACACTTGACCTTGTTGACCTTTAGGACCGACACAGGTTAAAGGTTCTACGTCTTGATAAATCACAGAAGCAGCACCCAAGCCAGTGAGTATAACTGAAACTTGTCTTTTTTCCTATTGTATAGGCCTCTAATTTAAACAAATAATAGACATATTCACCACCGTATCAATTAACCCTTTGAAAACTATTTCATTAATGTGCAATGAACATAAGGGCTTTTGATTAGAAACTAAAGTTTCCCAAAAAACAGTTTTTTCTGTGCTACCAAACCCTCCCTATTGAGAATACGTTCCCCTGCCTCTAGGCATATAAATTGTGAGACTTGAACCATAATAAGAATTTTATTAGTAACATCATGTCCTTTTGGCAAAGGGCCACACACTCTAATAGCTGATTTATATACTCCTCTATTAGGAGACAAAGTATAAGGCTGAGTAATAACTAAGTCAGCAGCGGCGCTCTGCTTAGTTGCCACATAAAGCTGAGAAACTGGGGTAAGGTGTGGGATCCTTAAGGAGGACTTGAATTTATTCCTTGATGTTGTAGGCCATTGCTCACTGGGTATTGTATGCAGATTTAGTCAATAACAAATATTTGTAAACAAATAAGGTGATTACAGGTACAGAAATTCAGTTCGTAGCTTACTATTCAATAGAGTATCTGCTTTGTAAAAGATAGTGGACCACAAAATACTCAACGGATTTTGGTTTTCAAAACACAGTGATGCTATCCAAGGCTAAATGGATACTTGAAATTGGGAATGGATCTGGTGCTGAGATACAACTTTTACTTAGTTATTGGTTTTTCTTTCCTCCGATTATTCCAAGGAGGGTGACTACTATTTTTGTACTTTATAGAGCAGTCTAGAGGAAAGGGTTAAGCATGTAAGCTCTGGGGACAGAAAGTCATATTTTGAAAATATAATAGCTATATGACCTTGGATATATTTATAAAACTGTCTTAACTCTGTTTTCCTGTCTACAAAATGGTAATAATTATAAAATTTGTCAGTCTTAAAGGGATGTTGGAAGAACTAAATGCAAGTGAAGATTTTTTCACAGTAGTAGACACATAGTAAGTACTCAGTATGCTATGGCTATTATTACTGTTATTATTGTTAATATTACGTCTATTTATTTTAGCTCTTTAATGTAACAAGTGCAGAACCATAATCTCACATCCTTCAGAGTCACGCTGATCTTGTATTTTTTGGTCCTTTGACTAGTTTAGTGATTTATTACAAGAAACCTAGTTAGGGCCGGGCGCGGTGGCTCAAGCCTGTAATCCCAGCACTTTGGGAGGCCGAGATGGGCGGATCACGAGGTCAGGAGATCGAGACCATCCTGGCTAACACGGTGAAACCCCGTCTCTACTAAGAAATACAAAAAAAATAGCCGGGCGAGGTGGCGGGCGCCTGTAGTCCCAGCTACTCGGGAGGCTGAGGCAGGAGAATGGCGTAAACCCGGGAGGCGGAGCTTGCAGTGAGCTGAGATCCGGCCACTGCACTCCAGCCTGGGCTACAGAGTGAGACTCCGTCTCAAAAAAAAAAAAAAAAAAACAGAAACCTAGTTAGTTTGTGCATTCTTTTCCTTTCTTGTATTTCTCATTTGTAAAGACTGATAAACCAACTACACTTTCAGACCTGGTGACATAAATTGTTGGGGCCCTAAGCCTGTGGGCCCCGGCTCCCATTTCCCAGGAGAAGAGACAGTAAATTTCCACTTTTATCAGTTTTGAAACGACATTTATTTGTCCAATGTCGACCTTTACCACAACATTTGTACACCTCTAAAGGCAGCTTTCTGCCTTGAGGGATAAAAGTGTTCAATTTTTATGACATTCTTTTTTGAAATGTCTAGGTTTACCACACTGAAAGCAAACACCTTGTTTGTTATTTCCTTTTAAGACTTCAGACAAAGCTCCAGCAAATAATTGAGCATTATAAATACCCCTCCAACACTAACACAAGTTTTAATATATTTATCTAAGTTGGCCCCATTGGCCTTTAATAATTTTAACAATTTTTGACAGTCAGCATAAGCATTTTTAAAAGACAACGTTTGTAACAAAATTTTTGAAGCAAGGTCAGTACCCACAATTTTCAAGACAGCATCCTGAAGACGGGCTACGAAATCTGAATATTGTTCATTTGTGGTCTGTAAAATCTTCACAGAGGAAAGGGAAGATTTTCCTGTTATCTCTACCTTATTTTAGGCCCTTAAAAACAAAGTCTTGATTTGAGTAAGGGCAACATCTTCCAGACCAGCCTGAGCACTAAGAGTAGCATATTGGCCCGTGCCTGTGAGTTGTTCCTCAGTGGCTCCTGGGGGATCACACATAACATTTTTTCTAGCCTGTACATGCGCCTTGTTCATTTACCAGCTGTGCAATTGTAACCACTGAGAACGATCAAGAAAAGCCTTCCCCAAAGTCTTCCAGTCTATAGAAATTATCAAATTTTCTGATAAAAAAATATCAAGAAGACCAAGGATAGGGGTTCATAGTTAGAAATGGCAGCTTTCATTTCTTTTAAAAATTTAATTTGTAAGGCATTAAATTGGACATTATTGCCACCATTTGAAAACTGAGCATTAGGAGCAAAAGAAGCACAAATAATTGGAAACAGATCCAGCTCCTTAAATTTTTTTTTTTTTTTAATCTTATCCTTTTCTCCCTCCCCCAATGGCGGGCAAGGCACTGAGAAAACTTTGCCAAACAAAGGTAAAGATAAGGAAGCCCGGGGGTTGGAGGCACTGGAAAATTCTCTTTTAACAGGGCAGAAGGAAAAGAAACAGGGAAAGCTCACAAAGGTGAATTAGAAGAATGTATCTGTAATATTTGTTGAAGCATTTCCATAATACACTGCATGTCAGAATTTCCCTTAGAAGAAGGAAGAGCTGGCTTTTTCTCTTCTCCCCCTTTTGCTACCCTGGCACAAATGGGCTCCATTTCAGATTTATTTTATTTTATTTTATTTTTCCAAATCCTCAGATACCTTTCCTCCTGTGGCTACATTACCACACTCCGAATCAGTCTCAAGTAATTCTAATGTCTGAGTGATAGAGTTACACAAGGTCCACAATTTTAGAGGCATAATATCCCCTAACTGGAGAGCTCTAAGCAAAGCTTTTACTACCTGTAACCATTTTTTCCCATTCAGCTGCACTTTAGTCTGATACTGAAACCAGTAACAATGTTATTCAACATGGGCAAACAATCGCTTCAAAGTCTTTTTCTTTCACTTCTACTCCCATAGACAGCAACAGTCCTTGAAACAGCCATAAATATTCTGAGGCCAGAGAGATGGAATTCCCATAATGAAAGCTTAAGAAGGTTCCCCTTAACAATATCTGAGCCTTACCCGCTCCTAGGGGGTTCCCCTTCTTGTTCTCCCCTACTCACCTGTGCTGACCCTGCTCACTGCGCCACTTGTTGGGGGCCGCACCGGGGGTGGTGGAGAATGAAAGAACACACACAAAGACAAAGACACACAGAGAACATGGCGGCCGCACTCAGAGCCTCTGCCTCACTTTATTTATACCCCATAAAGCTCACGTCAGCAGAAAGAATGCAATGCAAAACAAACTTTCTTTTCCCACATGTAACCTTCTACTCAGTACCTTGTTTCTATATTCTTACTTATCTACCCGCCTTCTTGGCGCCTACGGGAGTTCATTAAAAGTTCAGTTGGAGATACTGTCCTTGAGCCCTATCTATTCTCAGCATACTGTTTTCAAAGGCCCCTGCAAAGCCAACTGATTGAATAGTCTGGGTGGCTTCGGCCAGTAAGTTAAGGCCTTCCTGAATACAGCTAGGTGGCTAACTCCACTTGGATAATGCCAGGAGGTTACTACTAGGCAGACTAGGTCAGGAGGTTAAGGCCATGTGAGTTAGAATAAAAGGTTAAGGCCAGGTGGGAATGCCAGGTTGGTGAGCTATGTTGATCATCCAGGTTGGGAAGGTCATGAGGTCAAGGCCGGGGTGGTAATGCACAATGTCTAAATATGGGGCGGGGCTGGGGCTGGGGCATGGAGCTAGGGATGAAGCTAGAGAAAAAGGGCAGGGTTTGGAAGATAAAAGCAAAGGAAAAAAATCTAGGGAGGTAACTTCAGGGCCTTAAGTCCTGTTAGATAAAACCAGAAGGCTAAGGACAGTTACATAAACCAAGTGTGGAGGCCATGTGATCACATGTGATCACATATGATTAGTAAGACTAGTTGGGAAAACTAGGTAGCTAATCCAGTTGGCTAATCCTTAATCCTTAATCCAGGTGGCTAATCCTAAAATCATGAGGTTAAGACCCATACAGTTAGGCCAGGTGAGGAAGGCTAATGGGGTCTGGCCAGGGCCTTAACATGAGGTAGATAAGGCCAGAGAGAAAGGGGAGGGGAGCATGGCAGGCGCTTCATAAAGCAGGTGAGTAAATCTTAGCTGATAAAATTAGCTGGCTCTTGATAGGAGACTGAGGCCAGCAAATTACAACCAGATGAGTAAGAACGTGTGGACAATGGCGGGAGGTTATGGCCAGTCGGGTAAGGCCAGGGTTTTCAGGCAGTCATGAAGACTGGGTGAGAAGGGCCAGGAAGTTAATAAGGCCAGATGGATAATATCAAGTTTGTGATACCATGAGGATAAAATAAGGTGAGGAAGGCAACAAGGTTAATAAGGTTGGCTGAGTTCAACCAGGTTGTTAAAACCAGGTGTCTAAATCCAGCTCAATAAAGGACTATTTCAGTAACCCCAGGTTGTAAAATCAAGAGGGGAAACACCCATTAGGATTCACAGCAAGCTGCCAAACCAGGCGAATGGTGACTGAAGGAAAATACCAGGTGAGTAACTGTGGGGAAGGCGAGGTGAAGGCAAGCTGAATAAGCCACGTGGTAAAGATCAGTAGGGTATGAAGCCAGCAGATTAAGTCATGTTGGCTGAGGCCAGGCAGCTGGAGAGGGCAGGTGAGTATGGCCATGAGGTGAATGACATGGTTAATCAAAGCTTAAGGACAGCTGTATACAACAAGTGTGAAGGCCATGTTTGGTAAAACTAGGTGGGAAAACCTGGCAGCTAATTCAATTTGTTAAGGTTATGAGTTACAGCCCATAGGGTTAAGCCAGGCGGGTGAGGCTAATGGGGTCTCACCAGAGAGGGGTTAAGGCCAGGGTTTTTTTTTCCCCAATATTTAAAGTTTTATACTTTATAACTTTATTGTTATTTGGAGGAGGAGATGTTTGGCATAGAAAAATGCATTATTTGGTATGATGCTGAAGTTTCACATATAATTATTTCTTGATTATCTATTTGCAAACTAAAAAATAATGTACATTTCACTTTAATGGGGAAAACTTGGCATATTTATGTATATTTTCAATATCTTTGTTGGTGGAAATTCTATTTTCCTGAAAATCTTAGCAGATAAGGGCAGATATGTCATGAAATACTTTGACACTTTTGTAAGTCCTTTTATTTTGCTCAGGTCAGAAGTGATGATGCAGTCATAGAAATGGAGAATCTTTAATCGTCTACAATTTTTGCAGAGTTTTTCAACTGCATCCAGGGTGACATTCTTTTTTTTTTTTTTTTTTTTTTGAGACTGAGTCTGGCTCTGTCGCCCAGGCTGGAGTGCGGTGGCCGGATCTCAGCTCACTGCAAGCTCCGCCTCCCGGGTTCACGCCATTCTCCTGCCTCAGCCTCCCGAGTAGCTGGGACCACAGGCGCCCGCCACTTCGCCCGGCTAGTTTTTTGTATTTTTTAGTAGAGACGGGGTTTCACCGTGTTAGCCAGGATGGTCTCGATCTCCTGACCTCGTGATCCGCCCGTCTCGGCCTCCCAAAGTGCTGGGATTACAGGCTTGAGCCACCGCGCCTGGCCCATCCAGGGTGACATTCTAACAGAAACTGAGTTTTACACATTCCAAACTAATATGACAATAATTAGCCACTGAACAACCTCTTTATTTCAGAGTCAAAAAGGCCTCTTCTTGGATAAGGATCTCTGTATAACCTAAATCACTAGTTCTCAAAGGTAGATGAAACCAGACGGCTAAGGACAGTTGTGTTAACCAAGTGTAAAGGCCATGTGGGTCATGTAGGGTTGGTAAGACTAGTTGGGAAGGCTGGGTAGCTAATCCAGGTTGTTAGGGCCATGAAGTTAAGGCCCATAGGGTTAGGCCAGGTGGGGAAGGCTAATGTGTTATGGCCCAAGGCCATAAAATGAGGTCGGTAAGACCAGGGATTAACGGCAGTGGAGTAAGGCCTCACAGGCAAGATCATATGGGTCTTGACCAGAGCTTGAGGCCAGCAAATTGAAGCTTGGTGGGTAAGAACAGGTGGATAATGGTGAGTGGGAAGTAATGGCCAGGTGGGTAAGGGAAGGACTTTTAGACCAGGAAATTAAGACTTGGTGAGAATGGCCAGGAGGTTAATAAAGCCAAATAGATAAAATGCCAGGTTTGTATTACCATGAAGATGAGATAAGGTGATGAAGCCAATGAGCTTAGCAAGTTCTGCTGAGTGCAGTAAGGTTGCTAAAACCAGGTGGTTCAATCCAGCTGAAGAGAAGACTATTCTCAGGCCTGGAAATCAATGAGGGAAACAGCCAGTCAGATTAAGGGCAATTCTCCAAGCCAGCCAAATGATGACTCAAGGGTAACATTAGGTGGGCAAGACAGTGTGGGGAAGGCAACAAGGTGAAGGCCAGCAGTATAAAACTAGGTGGTAAACACCAGGTAAATATGAGACCAGGAGATTAAGTCTTGCTGGCTAAAGCCAAGCAGGTGAAGAGGGTAGGTGAGTATGGCCCTACGGTTAATGAGGTTGGGTGGGGAAGGCCTACAGGGTAAGACCAGGTAAATATGGCCGCTGGGAGTGCCACCGGGTGAAGACCAGGGAAGGAAAGCCAAAACCCAGGACAGAGGATAATGACAGCAGGTTAAGACCAGTAGGGCTGGGACAATTGAGGAAGACTAGAAGGTTGACACTAATTGTGAAGGCCAACTGGGTAAGCTGGGAGGTAAAATCAGCTAGGTGATTTGGGTTGGTAAGGATGGGTCATTGACGACACAAGGGTAAGGACAGGTGGGTATGGTAGGTGCATAAGGCCAAGAGATTCATACTGGATGAGTAAGGCCAGCAGGTTCATAAGACAGGTCGGTAAATCTAAGTTGGCAAAACCATGAGGTTAAGACTGGGTCAGGAAGCTGAGTGACTGAAAAGAACCTAATGGCTTAGGCCGGTAAGTTAAGGCCTTCCTGAATAAATGTAGGTGACTAACTCCACCTGGGTAATGGCAAGAGGTTACCATGAGGCAGACTAGGTCAGGAAGTTAAGGCCAGGTGAATTAGAATGAAAGGTTAACCTGGGAATGCCAGGTTGTAAGCTATGTTGGTCATCCAGGTTAGGCAGGTCATGAGGTTAAGGCCAGTTGGGTAATGCAAGATGTCTAAATATGGGCCTGGGGCTGGGGCATGGAGTTGGGGGTAAAGTTAGGGAAAAGGGCAGGGGGATGATAAAAGCAGGGAATAAAACCTAAGGAGCTGAATCTAGGAGCTTAAGGCCTGTTAGATAAAAGCAGAAGGCTAAGGACAGTTGCGAACACCAAGTGTGGAGGACATGTGGGGCACGTATGATCAGTAAGACTAGTTGAGAAAACTAGGTGGCTAATCCAGGTTGTTAAGGCCATGAGGTTAAGACCCTAGGGTTAGGCCAGGTGGGGAAGGCTAATGGGGTCTGGCCAGGGTGTTAACATGAGGTGGATAAGGCCAGAGAGCAAGGGGAGGAGAGCATGGCAGGAGCTTCATAAAGCAGGTGGGTAAATCTTAGCTGATAAAATCAGCTGAGTCTTGATGAGAGCGTGAGGTCAGCAAATTACAACCAGGTGAGTAAGAACATGTGGATGATGGCAGGAAGTTACGGCCAGTCGGGTAAGGCCAGGATTGTTAGGCAAAGTTATGAAGACTGGGCGAGAAGGACCAGGAGGTCAAGAAGGCCAGATGGATAACGTCAAGTTTGTCATACCATGAGGATAAATTAAGGTGATGAAGGCAATCAGCTTAATAAGGTTTGCTGAGTTCGGCCAGGTTGTTAAAACCAGGTGTCTAAACCCAGCTCAAAAAAGGACTGTTTCAGTAACCCCAGGCTGGGAAACACCCAGTAGGATTAACGGCAAGTTGCCAAGCCAGTCGAATGATGACTAGAGGCAAATACTAGGTGGGTAAGACAGTGCAGGTAAGGTGAGGAGATGAAGGTCAGCTGAATAAACCAGTTGGTAAACACCAGCAGGGTATGAAGCCAGCAGATTAAGTCATGCTGGCTGAGGCCAGGCAGCTGAAGAGGGTGGGTGAGTATGGCCATAAGGTTAATGACGTGGTTAACCGAAGGTTATGGACAGCTGTATACACCAAGTGTGAAGGCCATGTTTGGTAAGACTAGGTGGCAAACCCTGGCAGCTAATTCAATTTGTTAAGGCTATGAGTTTAAAGCCCATAAGGTTAAGCCAGATGAGTAAGGCTAATGGGGTCTCACCAGAGAGGGGAGTAAGGACAGGGGAGTAAGACCTCATGGGTAAGATCAGGTAGTTCGTGGTGGCAGATTGAGGCCAGCAAATTAAAGCCAGCTGAGTGAGAATAGGTGGATGATGGTGGGAAGTTACGGCCAGGTGGGTAAGGCCAGGACTTTTAGTCTAGGAAATTAAGCCTGGATCTTATGGGCAGGAGTTTCAAAGGGCTACATGGAAGAAGCTTGTTTAATAATGCCATGAGAATAAGGATGATTAAGACAATGAGGTTAATAAGGTCTGCTGAGTAAGGCAAGGTTGCTAAAACCAGGTATATAAATTGGCTGAATAAGACTATTTGGGTGACACAAGGCCAGTCAGTCAAGGGGAAATGCCCAAGTACATTAAAGCAAAGTCACTAAGCCAACTGAATAATAACGGGAGGGTAGTACTGGATAGGGACGACAGTGAGAGGAACGCTGGGAGGGGAAGGCCAGCTGAACAAAGCAAGGTGGTCCACACCAGATAAGTGTGAGACCAGAAGATTAAATCATGCTGGCTGAGGCCTGGCAGGTGAATACGGTAGGAGAGTAAGCCCAGGCTGCTCAAGTCCTGCCTGGCCAATATGGTGAAACCATGTCTCTACTACAAATACAAAAACTAGCCAGGCGTGGTGGTGCACACCTGTAATCTCACCTATGTGAGAGGCTGAAGGAGGAGAATTACTTGAACCCGAGTCCGATGTTGACTCAATTTACTACTAGGCAGATTAGGTCAGGAAGTTAAGGCCAGGTGATTTAGAATGAAAGGTTAACCTGGGAATGCCAGGTTGTAAGCTATGTTGGTCATCCAGGTTAGGCAGGTCATGAGGTTAAGGCCAGTTGGGTAATGCAAGATGTCTAAATATGGATCTGGGGCTGGGGCATGGAGTTGGGGGTAAAGTTAGGGAAAAGGGCAGGGGGATGATAAAAGCAGGGAATAAAACCCAGGGAGCTGAATCCAGGAGCTTAAGGCCTGTTAGATAAAAGCAGAAGGCTAAGGACAGTTGCGAACACCAAGTGTGGAGGACGTGTGCATCTGAGCCTGGGCGTCTAAGCAAGACTCTGCCTCAAAACAACAACAAAAGACTAATTGTGCATACCACTGAGTTAGGCTCGGTAGGTAAAATCAATTGGGGGCCGGGCACAGTGGCTCACACGTATAATTCCAGCACTTTGGGAGGCCAAGGCAGGCAGATTACCTGAGGTCGGGAGTTTGAGACTAGCCTGGCCAACATGGTGAAACTTCATCTCTACTACAAATACAAAAATTAGCCGGGTTTGGTGGCAGGCACCTGTAATCCGAGCTACTCTAGAGGCTTAGGCAGAGAATCGCTTGAACTTGGGAGACGGAGGTTGCAGTGAGCCAAGATCATGCCATTGCACTCCAGCCTGGGTTACAAGATGGAAATTCCATCTCAAAAAAAAAAAAAAAAATCAATTTGGGCAATTCTGGTTTGTAAGGACATGAGCTTAATGCCAGTAGGGTTAGGCCAGGTTAGTAAGCCAGGTGAATAAGTCCAGGGGATTCATACTGAATGAATAAGGTCCAGAGGTTCATAAGGCAGATGGGTAAATCTAAGTTAGCTAAACCATGAGGTTAAGACTGTGTCAGGAAACCAAGCAATTTAAAAGGCCAGGTGGCCAAGGTCAGTATGTTAAGGCCTCCCTGAGTAGAGCTAGGTGGCTAACTCCAAGTGGGTAATGCCATGAGTTTAAGGGTAGGCCAATTAATCCAGGAGAATAAGGCCATGAGAGTAAGAATGAAAGGTAAAGGCTGGGTAGGAAGGCCAGGTTGGTAAGCTATGTTGGTCATCTTGGCTGGTGAAGCCATGAGGTTAAGGCCAGGTGGGTAAGTCCAGGTGGTTAATGCAAGGTTTCTAAGTTCAGGGGTGAAGGATAAACCTAGAGAATAAGGGCAGGAGTATTAATCTAGGGGAGTAAACCTAGGGAGGTAAATCCAAGGGTTAAGACCTGGCAGATAAAACCAGAAGATTAAGGACAGTTGTGTAAACCAACATTAAGGCCATTTGGGTCATGTATGGTCAGTAAAACCAGGTGGGAAAACATGGTGGCTAATCCAGGTTGTTGAGGCCATGAGGTTAAGGCCCATAGGGTTAGGTCTGGTGAGGAAGTTTAATGGGGTCTTGCCAGGGGGGTAAAATGAGGGGGGAGAGGCCAGGGAGTAAAGGCAGGGAACTAAGGCCTCATGGGCAACATCAGGTGGGTCATGACCAGAGATTGAGGCCAGCAAATGAAACCTAGGTGGGTAAGAAGAGGTGGATAATGATGGGTGGGAACTTATGGCCAGGTGTGTAAAATCAGAACTTTTAGGCCATGAAATTAAGTCTGGTGAGTAAGGCCAGGAGGTTAATAAGGAGAGAAGGATAATGCCAGGCTCCTAATACCATGTGGACAAGATAAGGTGATGAAAGCAAGAAGGTTAGTAAGTTTGGCTGAGCGCAGCCAGGCTTTTAAAACCAGGTTTATAAATCCAGCTGAATAAAAGACTATTTGGGTAACACCTGGCTGGTAAATTAATAGGAGAAACATGCAGGAGAATTAAGGCCAAGTCAGCAAGCCAGCCAAATAATGACTGGAGGCGAATACTAGGTGGGTAAGACAGGTGAAGGGAAGGTAAAGAGGTTAAGGCAAGCTGAATAAAACTAGGGGGCAGACACCAGATGGGCATGAGGCCAGCAGATTAAGTCATGCTGTCTGAGACCAGGCAGGTGAATACGGTTGGTGAGTATGGCCCTAAAGTTAAGCAGGCCGGGTGGGGAAGGCCTACTGGGTAAGGCCAGATGAATAAGGCCACATGGGAAGGTCAATAGGTGAGGGCTGGGAAAGTAAGGCCAAGGGTCAGGACTAAGCATAATGCCACTAGGTTAAGGCCAGTAGGGCTGGGAGATGTGAGTAAGACCAGAAGTTGGGACTAATTGTGAAGGCCAAATGGGTAACGCTGGTTAGATAAAATCAGTTGGGTGATTTGGGTTGGTAAGGACATGAGGTTAAGGCCAGTAGGGTAAAGCCAGGTGGGTAAGCCAGGTGCATAAGGTCAGCAGATTAATGCTCAATGAGTAAGGTCAGGAGGTTAATAAGGCCAGTGGGTAAATTTATTTTGGCAAAACCATGAGGTTAACACCGGGTCAGGAAGCCAAGTGACTGAAAAAGCCAGGTGGCTAAAACTAGTAAATTTAAGGCCAGCAAGTACAGCCAGGTGGATAACTCCAACTGGGTAAGGCTGAGAACTTAACGCTAGGCAGATTCTGCTAGGAGGCTGAGGCCATGTGACTAAGAATGAAAGGCTAAGGCCAGTGAGAAGGCCAGGTTGGTAAGCTATGGAGGCCATGAGTTTCAGGCCAGATGGGGAAATCCAAGTAGGAAATGTAAGGTGTGTTAAGGTTGGGTGCGGGAGGAAATCTAGGTAAGAAGGGCAGGGAAATAAGTCCAAGGGAGGAAACCTAGGGAGGTAAGTTTTGGAAAGTAAGACTGAGAGCTAAGTCTTGGTAAATAAAACCAGAAGGTTAAGGACAGCTGTGTAAACTAAACATGAAACTCACAATGGGGAAGACTAGGTGGGAAAACTAGGTAGGTAATCCAGGTTGTTGAGACCACATGGTTAAGGCCCACAGGTTTAGGCCAGGTGTGGAAAACTAAAGGGTTCTGGCAAGGGTGATAAAATGAGGTGGGTAAGGCCAAGTAATAAAGAAAGGGCAGTAAGGTGTCATGGGCAAGACCAGGTAGGTCTTGACGGCAGATTGAGGCCAGCAAATTAAAGCCAGGTGGGTAAGAATAGGTGGATAATGGCGAGAAGTTGTGGCCAGGTAGATAAGACCAAGATCATTAGTTAGGCCAGGAAATTAAGCCTGTATCAGTACGGCCAGGAGTTCATAGGGTCACATGGATGAAACTTGTTTAATAATGCCATGAGGGTAAGGTGATTAAGGAAGTGAGGTTAATAATGTCTGGTGAGTAAGGCCAGATTGTTAAAACAAGGCATTTAAATTTAGCCAAAGAAAAGACTATTTGGGTAACTCCAGGCCAGTAAATCAATGGAGACATTCCTTGTAGGATTATGCCAAGTTGCCAAGCCAGCTGAATAATGACAGGAAACTAATACTAGGTGGGCAAAACAGTGAGGGGAAGGTGAGGAGGTGAAGGTCAGATGAATTAAACCAGGTAGTCAGCATCAGATGAGTATGGGGTCAGCAGATTAAGTCATGTTATGCTGGCTGAGGCCAGGCAGGTGAATATGGCAGGTGAGTATGGCTATCACGTTGATAATGTTGGTTGCAGAATGCCTACTGGGTGAGGCCAGTAGTTGAACAAAGCCAAGTGGGTAGAGCCAAGAAAATACAGCCATGTGGGAAGGCCAATAGGTGAAGTCCAGGAAAGTAAAGCCAGGGGCTGGGACAGCAAATAATGACACTAGGTTAAGGTCAGTAGGGCTGGGATAGCTAAGTAAGGTCAGAAGGTTGAGACTAATTGTGAAGGCCAACTGGGCGAGGCTGAGTAGGTAAGATCAGTTGGGTAACTCTGGTTGGTAAATATATGATGTTAAAGCCAGTAGTGTAAAGCCAGGTGGGTAAACCAGATGCACAAGGCCAGGGGATTAATACTGCATGAGTGAGGCCAGGAGGTTAATAAGGTAGATGGGTAAATCTAAGTTGGCAAAGCCATGAGGTTAAGGCCAGGTCAGGAAGCCAAGCTATTTAAAAGGCCAGATGGGGAAGGCCAGTAAGTTAAAGCCTCCCTGAATACAACTAGGTGGCTGAGTTTAAGTGGGTAAAGAGGATGTCCATGTGAGTAAGAATGGAAGGATAAGGCCAGGCTGGTAAGCTCAGTTGGTAATCCAGATTGGTAAAGCCATGAGTTTAATGCCAGTTGGGCAACTCCACATGGGTTTAGAAGGGTATCCAAGTCTGGGGAGGGGAAATATAGAGAATAATGAAAGGTGGACAAGTCCAGAGGAGTCAACCTAGGCAGATAAATCCAATGGGGTAAGGCCCGGAGATTAAGGGCTGTAGATAAAACCAGAAGGTTAAGGACATTTGGGTAAGGCCCATAGGGTTAAGCCAGGTAGGGAAGTCTAATGGGGTGTGCCCAGTGTAGTAAAATGAGGTGGGTGAGGCCAGGGTGTAAGACCTCATGGGTAAGATCAGTTCGATACTGACCAGAGAATGAGGCCAGCAAATTAAATAGCTGGTTATAAACAGGTGGATAATGGCAGGATGTTATGACCAGGCTGGTAAGCCCAGTTCTTCTAGGCCAGAAAATTAAGACTGGGTAAATAAGGCCAGGAATTTAATAAGGCCAAGTGGATAAAGCCAGATTATGAGGATAAGATAAGATGATTACGGCCATCAAGTTAATAACATCTGGTGAATAAATCCAGGTTGTTAAAACCAGGTGTTTAAATCCAGCTGAATAAAAAACTATTTAGTTAACACACCAGGCGGGTAAATCAATGGGGAAACTTCTCAGAGGATCAAGGCCAAGTCAGTAAGCCAGCTAAATGACAGGAGGCTAATTATACATGAATGGGACACAGAGGGTACCGTTTAGAGATGAAGTCTCGCTGAGTCAAGGTAGGTGGTTAACAACAGATGGGTATAAGACCAGAAGATTAAGTCATGCTGGGTGAGGCCGGGCAGGTGAGTATGGTCATATGTTTAAGAAGGTCGGCCGGGCACGGTGGCTCACGCCTGTAATCCCAGCACTTTAGGAGGCTGAGGCGGGTGGATCATGAGGTCAGGAGATCGAGACCATCCTAGCTAACATGGTGAAACCCTGTCTCTACTAAAAATACAAAAAATTAGCTGGGTGTGGTGGCGGGCGCCTGTAGTCCCAGGAGGCTGAGGCAGGAGAATGGCGTGAACCTGTGAGGCAGAGCTTGCAGTGAGCCGAGATTGCACCACTGCACTCCAACCTGGGTGACACAGCGAGACTCTGTCTCAAAAAAAAAAGAATGCCACATGGGTAAGGCCTAGTGGGTCAGGCCAGAAGGTGAATAATGCCAAGTGGTTAAGGCCAGGTAGATAAGGCCAGGAAGTGAAGGCCAGCTCTATAAAGCTATGTGGTTAACATCAGGTGTATAAATTGAAGAGGTTAAGGTAGGTGGGTAAAATTCAGTTTGTAAGGACAGGAGATTAAGGCCAAAAGATTAAGGTCACATGGGTAAGGCCAGAGGTTAAGACCAGGAATCTATAGCCGTGTGGGTCAGACTGGAATGTTAAAGGACAGCTGTGAAGGCTCTGTGAATGGGGCTGGGAGGTTCAAACCAGAAGGTTAACATCAGGTGAATAACATCAGCTGTTTGAGGTCGAGTGGGGATGTCTGAGAATTTAAGGCCAACTGGGCAATGCCAGGAAGTTAATGTCAGGTAGGCATGTCCTGGAAGTTGAGTTTTTGGCCAGGTCTAAGCCATACCTGGGTTCCACGTTCAGCAATTGTAGTATTCCTTGCTTATCTGCAGTTTTGCCTTTTATGGTTTCAGTTTCACACGGCCGAGCATCTCCAAAAATATTCAATGGAAAATTCCAGAAGTAAAGAATTCATAACTTTTAAATTGCAGGCAATTCTGAGTAGCGTAATGAAAATTACACCATTTCTAGCTGTCGTGCTCTGTCCTGTCAGGGACATCAATTATCCATTTGTCCAGCATAATTGGACAAAGATTGATGTGTTCGAGTAACCTTTATTTTGGTTAATAATGGCCCCTGGCCAGGCATGATGGCTTTAGCCTGTATTCCCAGCACTTTAGGAAGCAAAAATGAGCCCAGGATCAGTTGGAACATAGGAGTTTCAGACCAGCCTGGGCGACATAGCATGAGTCCATCTCCACAAAAAATTATTTTTTTAAATTAGCCAGGCTGGGCACGTAATCCCAGCACTTTGGGAGGCTGAGATGGGCAGATCACAAGGTCAGGAGTTCGAGACCAGCCTGGCCAACATGGTGAAACCCCATATCTACTAAAAAATACAAAAATTAGCCAGGCACGGTGGCGCATGCCTGTAGTCCCAGCTACTCAGGAGGCTGAGGCAGGAGAATCACTTGAACCTGGGAGACGGGGGCAGAGGTTGCAGGGAGCCAAGATCATGCCACTGCACTCTAGCCCTCTAGCCTGGGCGACAGAGTGACACTCTGTCTCAAAAAAAAAAAAAAAAAAAATTACCCAGGCATGGTGGTACATGCCTGTGGCCCCAGCTACTTTGGAGGCTCAGGCGGGAGTATTGCTTGTGCCAGGATATCAAGGCTGCAGCGAGCCATAAGTATGCCACTGCATTCCAGCCTGAAAGACAGAATGAGATCCTGCCTCATAAATAAATAAATAAATAATGCTCCAAAGCAAATGAGTAGCGATGCTGACATATTGTCCTAATTCTTCCACTTTACCCTTGTTGATCTGTCAGTGTGCTTAATTTCATAATTAAACTTTAACATAGGTATGTATGTATAGAAAAAGAGCAGTATATCTAGAGGTCAGCATTAGCTGTGGCTTCAGACATCCTCTGGGGTCTTGGAACACATCTCGGAGGATGAGAGGGGACCACTTACTGTACAGTATAAGGGGATCAGCTCCTCATCTTCAGCTTCCCCTACTTCTCATGGGCATGTCCCTGTCTCTGAACGTTGGTCTGGGTATCTGTGAGGCTCTTAGTGCAGCACATGTAAGGCCACTATTTCAAGTTAGTGAATCTCTTGCACAATCACCGTCATGGTCTACTGGAGTCACTGGGACTAACTTACCTGCACACTGGACAAACAGTAGCTGTCAAAGGATGGCTGCCTTCTCACTTGATCAGTGTCAAGGCCATGCCAGCCCGCAGGTCCCTTGCAGATCATTGTTCTCCATGACAACCCCATTTCATAACTCCATAAGAGGATCATTTTGCTACTGACTTCTTTCTTCACCATGACAACTTACAAATGAAGGGACACTGTGTAAACTGCACAGGATCAGGGACTGCAAGTGGGAGGTGGTGGCATTCCCTGCCTTTGGTAGGAAACTGGGTTTACACATTGGTGGAGATGAGTGGAGCGGAGGCTGCTCCTCATCCCCGTGGCAGCAGAACATGCAGAAGACACCTCAGAAACGGGATCTGTTCACTGCCTAGTGCTGAGTCCTGCCTCAGTGGAACTCCGGCAAGTTGGGCCCCATCACAGAGGGACAATGCCCGAGGATGCAGCACGCTCACACATTGTTGTTGTTCAAAGAAATCAGTTTCTAATAGAGGAGGTCCTCTGCATCCTGGGATTCAAACAACCTTGGATCAAATAATTCGGAAAAATGAACACAAAATAACAAAACAAAAATACAAGCAAAAACACTATAATATCAATTTACACAGCAAAAAATTGCCTCTACCTTGCTCCTGACAATGTTGTATGAGCCTCGCGGAATCTGAGACCCTAGTTTGTAACCTCCCATGTCCTATCCTATGTGAGTCTCTTCTCCACTGTCACTTTAGACATTAAAATGGTCCAAGGTCATCCAACAACTTAATCGATGAACGCCATTATCAATACAACAATATACATCCAATTATAGCCTCATTATGATTTAATATTAAGTTAGTCTTACAGGTCAATGTTTAGTCAATCATACAACCACAAAGATGGACTTGAAAAAATTATTTGTTACACCACCCGAAACATACCATTCACAGGAGTCTTTCTTCCTTACATTTTGTAGCACATAGGCTATCGCCTACAAGAACTTGATAATGAGTATCAAAACACAAATTGTTATATTTTTTAAATATGGTGCTGAAATTGCTATTTTTTTTAAGATAAGTGCTCTCGACTTATTTTCCTATGAAGAATTTATACTCAAGATGCAAACCTACCAAGAGGTCAAGCTGCCAAAGAAATCAATGTATAAACTGATGGCAAATGTAGTCAGCTACAACTATCCTTAATTTCTCTTAGAAAAACCATGCTCAACCATTTGTGTTTGTAGTTACTGGAAATAAAAGTTAACTATTCTCTTCTATCTTTTATTAAACTATACCATTAGTAGCGGCAATAAAAGTAAAACACGTGTTCCCAAAACACATCACTGCTGGAAAAAGCCAAAGCAATTAAATATAAGAACTAAAAATTTGGTTTTTTCTTTTTTCTTTTTGAGATGGAGCTTCATTCTTGTTGCCCAGGCTGGAGTGCAGTGGTGTGACCTCGGCTCACTGCAACTTCTGCCTCCTGGGTTCAAGCGATTCTCCTGTGTCAGCCTTCCAAGTAGCTGGGATTACAGGCATCTGCCACCACTCCCGGCTAATTTTTGTATTTTGTATTTTGATAGAGATGGGGTTTTGCCATGTAGGCCAGACTGGTTTCGAACTTCTGACCTCAAGTGATCTGCCCACCTCAGCCTCCCAAAGTGCTGGGATTACAGGCATGAGCCACCATGCCTGACCGAGAACTACAAATCTGAATACAATGACTTTGCTTCATTTAGCACATCTTTCTAGTGCTCATGGAGTGCCAGGCTTTACAAATGCCACTGATTTAAGCTCAGGCGCAACCATGGAAGGGGGTCCTATTACTGCCATCTTTTAAAAGAAATGCACAAGTGACCACAATTCTTGTAACCTGAAGTTGCACTCGTTGCCCACACAACAGATGCAAACTCCTAAGCAAGAAAGAGGCTGTGCAGAAAGGAGATGGTGCCCCGCCCACCCTGTCCCCCACTGCTGCCCCTCCAGTTTCCCCTCCCAGCCACTCAACACCCTGGCCACATGGCCCTGTGGTGACTGTGTCTTGTGCTCAGTCCAGGAGACTCTTCCTCTGGAGATCCAAGACTGATGAAAGGAGGTGTGAAGACATTCCGGTTACTCTGGAAGGTCCCTGTGTGGAAGGAACGTGGGGTCAGCACACAAGTGGAAGAGCAGCCAGGCTGGGCACAAACCTACAACCTCAGTGCGGCCTGTGCACACCTCCCACTTCCGCTCACCCCTCCTGGCTTGACTCTTCTCGCACTTTCTAATTTACTGTACACTTTACTTATTTTTTATTGCCTATTATTCCCCAACTGAAGTATAAACTCTGTAAGGGCAGGAATTTTGCCAGGTAAGAAAAGTGCTGAAGCAAGTGCCCTGTAGTCTGGACAGAACAGGCCCAGGAGGGGTCAGGGAGATGCAAGCAGAGGGTCAAAAACTTCTTAAAGGGCTGCCTCATAAATAATTTGGGCTTGAGGACCCTCGGGTCCTCATCACAAGTTCTGATCTATGCCACTGTGGCAGGAAAGCATCCAAAGATGATTGTAAACAAATCATCGTGGTTGAGTTCTAATAAAACGATGTTCCAATAAAAAACTACTGACAAGAACAGGCGGTGAGCGGGATCTGGCCCCAGGCAGTGGCTTCCTAGCTGAAATGCAGGTGATGTTCCAGCACAGAAGAAAGAAAACACCAAGATGGCGGCCAAATAACAGTATGGAAGAGGAGAGATTTTAGTAAGTATAATAATGACACAAAAATCTGAAAATGAGGCCACAGAACAAGAACATTGCAACCAATCTCATTTGTAGATATTTATTACCAGGCACATTGAAAACATCCACTAATGGGGAACTGGAGACAAAGCCACACATGGACACATTAGCAATCTGCACATATTACTGGCCACACTGCCTCAGAAACGCACATGGTAAGGTTAGCGCCCACTCTGACCAAGTTTTTCCCCACACATACATCTCAGCTCCATAACCAGCATCATGATTAGTCAAAGGTCAGAAGCAAAGGACAGGCAGGAATACTGAAGCCACCTGATGGTAGCTGCACCAGTTCCACAAGGTAACAGAAAGACACAGATAAATTCATCACTCTTTGCCTCCATGAACATCAATAGAAAAAATATATCAGTAGCTTTCCTGTACATGACCAATAACATGGTAGAAAAAATAAAAAATTAAATCCTTTTCACAATAGCCATCCAAACACAAATTACCCAGGAATAATTGTAATATTAAAAACGTATGCAGAGCCAAGAAGAAAGCTCCCTAACTTCACTGAGGGATACATTTAATGACTGGAAGAAACATATCCCATGTTATAAAGCAGAAAACACTAATGCTGCAAATGAAAATGCATAGTACATGCACTTTTAATCAATACCACAAATGTTGGGTGTGATTTTAAGGAGCTGAGAAACAGATTTAGGGCCGGGTGCAGTGACTCACACCTGTAATCCCAGCACTTTGGAAGGCCAAGGCAGGCAGATCATTTGAGGTCAGGAGTTTGAGACTAGCCTGGCCAATATGGTGAAACCCTGTCTCTACTAAAAATACAAAAATTAGCCAGTGTGGTGGCGGGCACTTCTAATCCCAGCTACTCGGGAGACTGAGGCAGGAGAATCGCTTGAACCCAGGAGGCGGAGGTTGCAGTGAGCCAAGATCATGTCACTGCACACCAGCCTGGGCGACAGAGCAAGACTCTGCCTCAAAAAAATGAAATAAAATAAAATATCCAACAGACAATGAAAAAATACCCAAGCAGACAGGAAGGAAAAGTTATGACCAAAAAGCACAACCACAAAAATAGACACACAGGGATCAGGATGATGAAATCGCCAGGAGTAAACCCTAAAAAATCTATCATTAATATGTCCAAGATATTAAAGATCAAGGTTGAGAATTTCAACAAAGGAACTAAAAACCATAAAAGACATCAAAAGGAAGTTCCAGAGCAAAAAAAATACATTAATTGTACAGTAACTCCTCACTTAATAGAACCTGTGTCTTTAAGCAAACCTACAAATAACAAAAGGAATCTTAGCATAGGCTAATTAATATAAACCAGAGTTAAATTCCTCCAGCATATTTCCGGTCACAAAAATGTCACCAAACTTCTAAAGAAAGATTAAAAACATTTCTAACATTATACATTAAAATAAATATGAGCTATATATCCACTGAAGATTAATAAAAACAAGACAATTACTGAATTTTTGGTGAATGAGTGCGTGATGGTGATTGTAGAGGTGGTAGGTTAAAATCAAGAATAGGCTGGGTACGGCGGCTCAGGCCTGTAGTCCCAACACTTTGGGAGGCCGATGTGGGTGGATCACCTGAGGTCAGGAGTTTGAGACCAGCCTGGTGAATATGGTGAAATTCCGTCTGTACTAAAAATACAAAAATTAACCAGGTGTGGTGGAACGTGCCTGTAGTCCCAGCTACTCGGGAGGCTGAGACAGGAGAATTGCTTGAACCTGGGAGGCAGAGGCTGCAGTGAGCTGAGATTGTACCACTGCAGTCTGGCCTGGGCAACAAAGAGAGACTCCATCTCAAAAAATAAATAAATAAATAAAAATAAAATAAATGTTTGCAAAGCCAGAGATGGAGGGAGCACCTCCTACCACACCACGCAGTCATGATCACAGATATGGTGACTGGATGCTTTCAGACCACATTGTTTATTGTCATGCATTTGTAAAATTATCTTATGTTTTAGGAATTCTTATTTCATGATAATTTGCATTTATTCGTTTTCCAACCTGCTTATTGTATTTCAGGGTCTCGGGTAGCCGGAGCCTATCCCAGCAGCTCATGGCACAAGGCGCAAACCGATCCTGGCCAAGACGCCATCCCATATCAGGGAGCTCTCACATATGCCCACTCTCATTCACTGAGACTGTGACCAGAGACCCAGATTCACCTCAGGGGTGCAGCTTAGGATATGGGAGGAAACCTGAGTACCAAAAGAAAACTCACAGACAAGAGGAGAACATGCAAACAAAACCCAGACAGCAGCCGTAGCCCTGGCTGACAGCTTTGTTTTCTCATCAGTGTTATAACAAAATGAAGTTATTTGAGGACCTGCTGTAGATGAGATGAAGCTAGAGAAAATATCGAGGTTTCAGGAGTTCAAATTCAGCCTAGGCAACAGAATGAGATGTAGTCTCTGTAAAAATAATTTTTTAGGCTGGGTGCGGTGGCTCACGCTTGTAATCCCAGCGCTTTGGCAGGCTAAGGTGGGCAGATCACCTGTGATCAGGAGTTCAAACCAGCCTGGCCAACATGGTGAAACCCTGTCTCTACTATAAAGTACCAAAATTAGCCAGGCGTGGTGGCGGGCACCTGTTATCCCAGCTACTCAGGAGGCTGAGGCAAGAGAATTGCTTGAACCTGGGAGGCAGAGGTTGCTGTGAGCTGAGATCGTTCAACTGCACTCTAGCCTGGGCGAAAGAGCAAGACTCTGTCTCAAAAACAAACAAACAAGCAAACAAACAAAAACGAAGGCACACAAAATGATGTAAAAACCCCTAACGAATGTGTAATTTGAATGGAAGAAGGAAAAAGAGACTAACGCAGAAGCAATATTCCAATAGAAATAGGCAGAATAATCAATCAATAACCTCTTCATCAAAAGAAACCCTTACAAATTTTAAAAAAGCAAGTCAGAGACAGGGACATGAGCAATTTTTGCATACTTGTTTGCATACAAACATATTTGCAATACATAGACATGAGCTAGTTGTATGTCCAAAATAGACAAAGAAGCCCTACAAATCACCACACAAAAACAAATAGCCCCCTCTTTTTTAAGAGATGGGATCTTTTGCCCAGGCTATGGGCAACACAGGGTCTATGCTGTGTTGCCCAGGCTGGTCATGAACTCCTGGCCTCAAGCTATCATCCCATCTTGGCTTCCCAAAGTGCTGGGATTATAGGCGTGAGCCACCGTGCCCAGCCAAACAACACATTCTTTTAAGTGGACAAGAGATTCTAACAGGCATCTGATGATAAAGGTAATCTGAAAGCCAGCAAGCACAAGAAAAAGTGCTCAACATGCTTAATCACCATGAAACGCAAATCGAAACCCCAATGCTAACCAACACACACCAAACAAAATGGCTAAAAACTGTTGTATAGTGACATCACATGCTGTTAACCAAGGAACAGGAGAAGGCTCCCATGTGCTGTGCATTCTGGAAAAATGTTGGGCATGAGAGGAAGACCCCATGGGCTCACCACCTGCCCTACCACCCTGCCGTGCCGCCCTGTTTAAAAACACTCAACAGGAGCACACACAGATGTACACCAAAGCCTTTGGCAAGATGCTCAAAATTAGTTTGTCATTATTGCCAAAAACAGGAAATAATAAAACTCCTTTAACAGTAGAAGAACAGATAAAGGAGGTGCATTCAGGAAACAAAGTATTGCTGTTGGAAGCCTAGTTGACTTCTCATAGGCTTAACATTGAGCATGAGAAGCGAACTCCCCAGAGGGAGGGCACTGCCCAGGAGGATCCTGTATGGCTTGTAGCGTCTCCTGGGTGGTAGTGACACAAGTGTACAAGGTTTTAAAAAATCACTGTATTTTTTTAAAAAGCTCTATACTTAAGAGCTGTGCATTCTATAGTATGTGATCATTCACATTCAGGTTTTTTTCAGTCATAAGAATCCTTGAGAAAAATGGACAAATACCCATAAAAACAGTAATAACCAATGCAAAAATACAGTGGGGGAAAACTCACTGATAAAAGCACTTAAAAATATATATAATAACCTATAAACTTATATGCAAGGTCAACATTTATAAAATTTTAAACTTTCCTGAATATCATCATTTTTAAAACTAAAGAAAAACTTTACCCAAATGGACAGTCAGACCATGCTTTGGATAAGAACTGTTAAGTCAATTAAAGCACAAACACCTCCTGAGAAAATACATTAAAGACCCTAAGCTGGGAAAACATAAGCCACTGCATTCCATCCCATTCACACTGAGAGAAATGCAAAGGTAAACCTCCGCTGCTGGACTGTCAGAGATGTGAACAGACAAAAACCTGGCTCTGGTGGCCGGTTCCTGCCCACCCCCACCAGTCCTCCCTCTGTGATTCCACCACCAAGAACCCGGCAAAAGGAGATGTCCCCCAGTTCTCTCACTTTCTCTCCCGTCATGACCAAGAGACACCAGGTGCTTTGACTGCTCTGTGAGCTGGGCAGCTGCATTTCTCTCGCAGCCTTGAACCCAAGCTGGGGCCGTGAATATTCCCAGGCACAAACCAAGATGTTTGGATTGTTACCAAAATGCGGAAAGAAACTGGCACCAGCCCTGAACCAAATTCCTGAACCTTTCCTATAAACTCCATACCGTGACACCCTTGACAGGGACATACCTAAGCAGAACATCCATTTCTCTGGGTGTCTATCCGGGCATACGCTACAGCACCTGGTAAGTTCCCCTAATAAACACTTTGGACCAATCGCCCTGGAGCTTGGTGCTTCCTTCTTTGGAGTCCCAGCAAGTCCCATTTCCACATGGACTGGGGCACTCCCTTGTGGGAATTCCTCTGCCAACAAATTTAGGGCAACTCCAGCTGGAGGTTCAGCCTGAGGAAATGAGAGCCAAACTCAATTCTAGTATATTAATCACAGATATGATTAAATAATGACAAACTATTGCAAACAACCTAGATGTCTCTTCGGGTTGCTATACCAAAGCACCAAAGCCATGGTGCCTTACAAATAATGGATTATTTCTCACGGTTCTGGAGGGTAGAAGTCAGTGATCAGGGCCCACTTTCTGGTTGCTGAGTCCAGCAACTCGCTGAGTCCTCACAAGGTGGAAAGAGAACAACCTCATGATGGGGCCTTCTTTAAGAGACTGTATCTTATTGCAAGGGCTCTGCCCTCAGGACCTTGTGCATCCCTAATCACCTCCCAAAGGCCCCACCTCCTAACACCATTGCTTTAGAAGGATAGGGTTTCATCATGTAAATGACATTCGGTTCGCAGTCCATCAACGGGATGGATTAAATGAGGGTACATCCAAATAGCATACCCACACAGCCATAGAAAAATAATCTAGACGCTTATACAAACAAGCTCTTCCAATGTTGAGACAACCGGGGAACTCCAAACACTGCCTGTGTGACAATAATAATGAATTATTGTTAAATGTTTCAGTTATTTTTTAAAAGTTCTCTTTGAGGCCAGGTGTGATGGCTCATGCCTGTAATTTCAGCACTTTAGAAGGCCGAGTTGAGTGGATCACCTGAGGTCAGGAGATCGAGACCAGCCTGGTCAACATGGCAAAACCCCATCTCTACTAAAAATACCAAAACTTAGCTGGGCATGGTGGTGGGTGCCTGTAATCCCAGCTACCTGGGAGGCCGAGGCAGGAGAATTGCTTGAACCTGGGAAGTGGAGGTTGCAGTGAGCTGAGATCTCACCATTGCACTCTAGCCTGGGTGACACAGTGAGACTCTGTCTCAAAAAATTAAAAAAATAAAAATAAAAAAAGTTATCTTTGAAAGATACAAACTAAAATATGTAATGACTATTTAGTGAAATGATTACCCTAGCCATGCACAGACAGTTATCTAAGACAGTGATGGGGATGAAGGGCATCAACATAAACTCTCTTCTTTTGTGTTCCTCTGAATGGTTCCACAAAAGCTTCTCCAGCCCCCTTCCCCACCCACCCAGACGGAGCCTCGCTCTGTCCCCTAGGCTGGAGTGCAGTGGCACAATATCAGCTTACTGCAACCTCTGCCTCCTGAGTTCAAGTGATTCTCCTGCCTCAGCCTCCTAAGTAGCTGAGATTACAGGAATGCACCACCACGCCCAGCTTTTTTTTTTTTTTAAGTGGTGGTGGGGTTTTACCATGTTGGCCAGGCTGGTCTCGAAGTCCTGACCTCAAATGATCCACCCAAATTGGCCTCCAAAAGGGCTGGGATTACAGGAATGAGCCACCACGCCCAGGTTTTTTTTGTTTTAAATTAGAGACTGAGTCTCAATCTTGCCTAGGCTGGAGTGCAGTGGCACTATCTCGGCTCACTGCAACCTCCGCCTCCCGGGTTCAAGTGATTCTCCTGTCTCAGCCTCCTAAGTAGCTGGGCTTACAGGTGCCCACCATCGTGCCTGGCTAATTTTTGTATTTTTAGTAGAGATGGGGTTTCACTATGTTGGCTAGGGCAGTCTCAGACTCCTGACACAAAAGCTTTTTTTTTTTTTCCCCTGGCTGAAGGAGAATTTGTACTATTGTAATTATTTTTAGGTAGAGAAAACAGTGTACATTTAACCCAGTTAGTGGCAAGTTTTTTAGCCTTCGCCTTTTTGAGCTTGGTGATGTGGGCCACAGACTTGGGACTCAGGACATTGCCTCCCCAGTGATGGCGGATCTCATCGTGTCTGTCATTGTAATTAGTCCTGTTAGCTTCCACCAGCTTAGCCAAAGTACCTTTTTCTTCCGAGATAACCTGTGTGAAGGTGACAGTGGTGGAGGTCTTCCTGTGGACCAGACGTCCCAGTCTTGCCTTCCCCTTCATAATGCAGTAAGGGACTCCCATTTTACAATAAAAGGCAGGCAAGAAGACAACGAGCTGGAAGAAAGCATTAGCTGAAGAATGTATTTTGACCAAAAGCAGTAAATTTCAAAACTAGCTTGGTAGCAATTGCTCAGGGTTAAAAAGTTCACGGATTTGCACTTCAAGGTTGAATTCAGTGAGAGATTCACATCATTACAAAAAAGCTTTTTAAAACCACGTGTTTATATTTACTGACATAAAAATCCAGGACAAATTGTTGAGTAAAAGAGCAGAAAAAATAATAAACTAAATTACATGTAAAATTGTGTAATCCATTTGAGAATTTCATCACACACCTGGAATGTTTTCCTCCCAGTCACCAAAACGTTGAGTTGAGCCACCTTGCCTGTGATTTCAGGAAACTGTTTACTTCTTCTTTTTTTTTTTTTTCTTTTAGACAGAGTTTTGCTCTTGTTGCCCAGCCTGGAGTGCAATGGTGTGATCTCAGCTCACTGCAACCTCCACCTCCCAGTTTCAAGCGATTCTCCTGCCTCAGCCTCCCAAGTAGCTGGGATTACAGGCATGCACCACCACACCCAGTTAACTTTGTATTTTTAGGAGACAGGGTTTCTCCATGTTGGTCAGGCTGGTCTTGAACTCCTCGCCTCAACTGATCCTCCTGTCTCAGCCTCCCAAACTGTTGAGATTATAGGCATGAGCCACCACACCTGGCCTAGCCTGGAAAAATTTGCACATGATCTAGGAGGTTGCATTAAGTGTCTTTAAAGGTATTTTACATTGTAAGCCATTGCAGCACTTTGGGAGGCTGAGGCAGGCAAATCACCTAAGGTCAGGAATTTGAGATCAGCCTGGCCAACATGGTGAAACCCTGTCTCTACTGAAAATACAAAAAATAGCAAGGCATGGTGGTGGGGGCCTGGAATCCCAGCTACTTAGGAGGCTGAGGCAGGAGAACCCAAGAGGCAGAGGTTGTGCAGTGAGCCGAGATCTCTCACCATTGCACTCCAACCTGGGCAACAAGAGCAAAACTCCATCTTTAAAAAACAACAACAACAACAACAACAACAACAACAAAACGTATTTTACATTCTGGATCCATTCATCCATTCGACAGAAATCAAAACTGGATATTTCAGATACGATTTAGACAAGAAACTGGGATAAGTGGACCGACTCTCCAAGAATAAGTTTTATGCCTGTAGACAAAAGATTGCAAAGTAAAGCTAGGTGCCATGGCTCATGCCTATCATTCCAGCACTTTTGGAGGCTGAGGAGGGCAGATCACTTCAGTCCAGGACTTCGAGACCAGCCTGGGCAACATGACAAAACCCTGTTGAGAGGTGACAACACGCTAGCAGCCCTTGCTCTCGGCCCCTCCTCAGCCTCGGCGTCCACTCTGGCAGTGATTGAGGAGCCCTTCAGCCCGCCACTGCACTGAGGGAGCCCCTCTCTGGGATGGCGGAGGCGGCTCCCTCTGCTTGCCTGGAGGTGTGGAGGGAGAGGCGCGGGTGGGAACCCAAACTGCGCCGCAGGCTCACAAGCCAGCACGAGTTCCAGCGGGCGCAGGCGTGGGCTCAGCGGCCCTGCACTCGGAGCTACCGGCCGGGGCGTGGGCCCAGGGCAGTGAGGGGCTTAGCACCAGGGCCAGCAGCTGCGGAGGTTGCGCCGGGTCCCCCAGCAGTGCAGGGCTACATGCACAGCGCTGGAATTCACGCAGGGCCTCAGCTGCCTCCCTACGGGACAGGGCTCGGGACCTGCAGCCTGCCATGTCTGAGCCCCCCGCCTCTGCAGTGGGCTCCCAGGCAGCCCCAGCCTCCCCGACGGGCACTGCCCCCTGCTCCGTGGCACTGGGTCCCATCAACCACCCCAGGGCTGAGGAGTGCAGGCACTGGGGACTGGCGGGCAGCTCTGCCTGCAGCCCCTATGCTGGATCCACTAGGTGAAGCCAGCTGGGCTCCTGAGTCTAGTGGGGACTTGGAGAACTTTTATGTCTAGCTAAAGGATGGTAAAGGCACCAATCAGCACTCTGTGTCTAGCTCAGGGTTTGTAAATACAATGATCAGTATTCTGTATCTAGCTAACCTAGTGGGGACTTGGAGAACTTTCCTGTCTAGCACTCTGTGACTAGCTAAAGGACTGTGAACGCATCAATCAGCACTCTGTGTCCAGCTCAGGGTTTGTAAATACACCAATCAGTACTCTGTGTCTAGCTCAAGGTTTGTAAATACACCAATCAGCACTCTGTATCTAGCTAACCTAGTGGGGACTTGGAGAATTTTTCTGTCTAGCACTCTGTGTCTAGCTCAGGGATTGTAAATGCACCAATCAGCACCCTATCAAAACAGTCCAATCAGCGCTCTGTAAAATGGACCAATCAGCTCTCTGTAAAATGGACCAATCAGCAGGATGTGGGTGGGGCCAGATAAGGGAATAAGATCAGGCGGCCCTAGCCAGCCTGCAGCAACATGCTCGGGTACCTTTTCACAGTGTGGAAGCTTTGTTATTTCGCTCTAAAATAAATCTTACTGCTCCTCACTCTTTGGATCCACGCTACCTTTAAGAGCTATAACACCCACTGCAAAGGTCTGCAGCGTCTCTCCTGAAGTCAGCGAGACCACGAACCCACCAGAAGGATAAAACTGCGGACACATCTGAACATCTGAAGGAAGAAACTATGGACACAGCATCTTTAAGAACTGTAACACTCACCGCGAGGGTCTGCAGCTTCATTCTTCAAGTCAGCGAGACCAAAAACCCACCAATTCCAGACACACCAAGTATACAAAATATATACAAAAATGGACCTGTAGTCCCATCTTGGGAGGCTGAGGTGGGAGGATCATTCTAGCCCAGGAGGTTGAGGATACATTCACCTGAGACTGTGACATTGCACTCCACACACTCCAGCATGAGTGACAGAGCTACACTCTATCTAAAAAAAAATTTAAAAAAATTTAAAAAAAATTGCAAAATAAGTATACCGTTGTTTAAATTTTAAATGAAGTGTTTCAATGTATATCATATTTTGTTATTTTCCATATGAACTCATTTCTTCAATAGCTAAACATTTACGATTCCCTAACATGTAAAATAAATATACACAGCTTCTAAAAACATGGTAGAAGGCCAGGCACAGTGACTCACCTGTAATCCCAGCACTTGGGGAAGCCAAGGTGGAAGCATTACTTGACCCCAAGAGTTTGAGACCAACCTGGGCCACACAGGAGGACCCTGACTCTACAAAACAATTCTTAAATACGCTTAGCATGGCGGCATACACCTGTAGTCCCAGCTACTTGGGAGGCTGAAGTGAAAGGATCACTTGAGCCCAGGAGTTCGAGGCTGCAGTGAGCTATGATTATGCCACTGCACTCTAGCCTGGGTGACAGAGTGAGATCCTGTCTCAAAAAAAATAAATAAATAAATAAAAAATAAAAAAAGGTAGGAAAAATGACTGATATGGTAAAATACTGATAATACATTCAAGTGAAAAGGAAGATTAGAACAAAATGTCCAGTACATTCACATCTTAGAAAAGTATGCCTTTGTTACATATGGCTAAATAGAAATCCAGCAGGAGTATACTACAAAATCCTAACAATTCTTCCCAGACATGAACTAAGAAAATTTTATTTTCTTCCTTTTGTTTTCCTAGGATTTTCCAAATCTTCTAAAACTAAGATTACTTTTATTTCTTCATTCTTCCCCCCCTGCCCCGAAACACAGTCTCACTCACTGTTACCCAGGCTTAAGTGCAGTGGTGCGATCTTGGCTCACTGCAACCTTTGCCTCCCAGGATCAAGCGATTCTTCTGCCTCAACCTCCAAAGTAGCTGGGATTACAGACATGCACCACCACGCCCAACTAATTTTTATATTTTTGGTAGAGACGAGGTTTCACCATGTTGGCTAGGCTGGTCTTGAACTCCTGGTCTCAAGTGATCCGCCTGCCTCAGCCTCCCCAAGTGCTGGGATTACAGGCATGAACCGCTATGTCTGGCCTAAGACCCTTTTTATAATCAGAAGAAATATTGCTTAAGTTTTTGTTAGTCTTTCAAATTCTTGTGGAAATGCCACTAAATGGATAATCAAAAAATGATTGTGTCAGAAAAGGCCTTTGAGGCTACATGAGCCCATGGAGGTCACTCAGTGAGACGAAAACTCAGTTTCTGTGGTGAATAGACTACAGTGACACAGAATAAACCTGGACATGACTGAATTTCCGCTGCAGGGTAAACCACAGAGGAGCGCACAGCACCCCTGTCACCCAGGGGTGGAAGGGCACCAAGGAGGAAGGGAGGCAGGGCAGAGCTGGGGGGAAGCTCTGGTAAGGTCAAAGACTGGGTTGATCCTGTTCAGATTTCTGACTTCTTTCTGCTCATTCTCTATCAGAGCTGCTCACACTGTCTCCTTTTCTCAGACCCTAGGGCCTAGGCGACAAAATGTTATTTAACGAGAGATCAGGGTGCACAGGACAAGCAACTGTGTTAAAAGGTGCTGTATCCTAGAACCACAGGGGACTCACAGTGGTTTCATTCCATCAAATACATTCTTTTTGGCTGGTGTAAATATAGGATTTGATGAAAAGGGTCCTAAGTTCAAATGACAGGATTTGATAAGAAGACATAGATACAACAGTTAATTTAGTTTCTGAGATAGGGTATCCCTCTGTTCCCAGACTGGAGTGCAGTGGCACCATCACGGCTCACTGCAATCTCGACCTCCCAGGTTCAAGTGATCCTCCCACCTTAGCTTTCTGAGTAGCTGGGACTACAGGCGCTATCACCACACCCGGCTGTGTGTGTGTGTGTGTGTGTGCGCGCGCGTGTGTGTGTGGAGATGGGATCTCTCTATGTTGCCCAGGCTAGTCTTGAACTACTGGACTCAAAACGATCTTTTTACTTGGATCTCCCAAAATGCTGGAATTGCAGGTATGAGCCATCATGCGCGGTCTTGAATTCTTAAAGTTACCTGTACCACATGTGAATAGAGTTTGTGAACTCTGCAGGAACTTTAAGTCATAATCGGCATCCACCTGAGAACCTCATAGCAGAGTAAGGCTTTTGCAGGAATCTCAGCCAGCCTAGTAAATATTCACGAAACGCTCACTCTTTTCCAGGCCCTGTGCTGTGTACAAAGATGCAGATTCCTTAGTAGTTGTCGATATCCCACTAACTATGATCATTTGAGTAGAAGGTGCTTGGAGATGAGGGGTCATCAACTCCAATATCTAATTCAGACAATGTCCACCCCCAGCCCATCTGGCACCAACCCCCTAGGCACTCTAAGACATTGTTGCCAATTCTCTCTGAGCAACACTTGAGAAACATAGTCCCTGATAAACAACAGCAGAAAGCTACACTGCAAGCCAAGCTAAATCAATTCCAATTGTAAATTTTCCAATTGTTTGACAACGAAAAAATACACAATTTAAATAATACCAGGAACAGGCTGGGCAGTGGCTCATGCCTGTAACCCACAGCATCTTGGAAGGCAGAGGTGGGCAGATGACTTGAGGTCAGGAGGTCGAGACCAGCCTGGCTAACATGGCAAAACCTGGTCTCTACTAAAAAAAATACAAAAATTAGCTGAGGGTGGTGGCATGCGCCTGTAATCCTGGTTACTCAGGAGGCTGAGGCCTGAGAATCACTTGAAACCAGGAAGCGGAGGTTTCATTGAGCTGAGATTGTGCTGCTGCACTCCAGCCTGGGTGACAGAGTGAGACCCTGTCTCCAATAAATAAATAAATAAATAATTCCTAGAGTGAAGAGCTTTAAAAACAGATGTATGTAAGGCTGGGCACAGTGGCTCATGCCTGTAGTTTCAGCAATTTCGGAGGCTGAGGTGGGCGGACCACCTGAGCTCAGGAGTTTGAGATCAGCCTGCCCAATATTGTGAAACCCCATCTCCACTAAAAACAGAAAAATTAGCTGGGCGTGGTGGTGGGCGCCTGTAATCCCAGTTATTCAGGAAGCTGAGGCAGAGAATCGCTTGAGTCCAGGAGGCGGAGGTTGCAGTGAGCTGAGATTGTGCCATTGCACTCCAGCCTGGGCCTTAAGAGTGAAACTCCATCTCAAAAAAAAAAAAAAAAAAAAAAAAAGAAAGAAAGAAAAAAAAAAGAGCCAGGTATGATGGCTCACTCCTGTACTCCCGGCACTTTGGGAGGCCAAGGTCGGCAGGCAGATCACGAGGTCAGGAGTTTGAGATCAGCCTGGCCAACATGGTGAAACCCCAGAAGGCTGAGGCAGGAGAATCACTTCAATCCAGGCGGCAGAGGTTGTGCACTAAGCCGAGATCTCTTGCCATTGTGAGAGGTGACAATGTGCTAGCAGCCCTCACTCTCAGTGCCTCCTTGTCCTCTGGCTTCGGCATCCACTCTGGTGGTGACTGGGAAGCCCTTCAGCCCGTCACAGCACCATGGGAGCCCCTCTCTGGGCTGGCTGACGCCGGAGCCTCCTCCCTCTGCTTGCGGGGAGGTGTGGAGGGAGAGGCGCAGGCGGGAACCAGGGCTGTGCTCACGGGCCGGTGTGAGTTCCGGTGGGCGTGAGCGTGGGCTCCGCGGGCCCCACACACAGAGCGGTGGGTGCACCACTGGCTCAGGGCAGTGAGGTGCTTAGCAGCTGGGCCAGTAGCTGCGGAGGTTGCATTGGGTTTTCCAGCAGTGCCGGCCGGCAGGCGCCGCGCTCAAATTCTGGCTGGGCCTTAGATGCCTCCTGGCGGGGCAGGACTCGGGACCTGCAGCCCGCCATGTCTGAGCTCCTCCCCCTGCGGTTGGCTCCCTGGCAGCCTGAGCCTCCTAGATGGGCGCCGGTCTCATCGACAGCCCAAGGGCTGAGGAGTGCAGGCGCGGCTCAGGACTGGCCGGCAGCTCCGCCTGCAGCCCCAGTGCAGGATCCACTGGGTGAAGTCAGCTGGGCTCCTGAACCGGATGGGGACTTGGAGAACTTTTATATCAAGCTCCAGGTTTGTGAATACACCAATTGTTACTCTGTATCTAGCTAACCTAGTGGAGACTTGGAGGACTAGCACTCTGTGACTCTGTGTCTAGCTCAAGGATTGTAAATGCACCAATCAGTACTCTGTGTCTAGCTCAGGGTTTGTAAATACACCAACCAGTACTCTGTGTCTGTCTCAGGGTTTGTGAATACACCCATTGGTACTCTGTATCTAGCTAACTCTGCATCTAGCTAACTAGCACTCTGTGACTCTCTGTCTAGCTCAAGGATTGTAAAGGCAACAATCAGCACTCTGTCAAAACGGACCAATCAGCTCTCTGTGAAATAGACCAACCAGCTCTCTGTAAAATGGACCAATCAGCAGGATGTGGGTGGGGCCAGATAAGGGAATAAAAGCAGGCTGCCTGAGCCAGGCAGCGGCAACCCGCTGGGGTCTCCTTCCACACGGTGGACTCTTTGTTCTTTTGTTTTTTGCAATAAATTTTGCTGCTACGCACTCTTTGGGTCCATGTTGCCTTTATGAGCTGTAACGCTCACCATGAAGGTCTGCAGTTTCACTCCTGACAGCAAGACCGCGAACCCAACAGGAGGAAGAAGTTCCTTCCAGACACATCTGAACATCTGAAGAAACAAACTCCGAACACCCCATCTTTAAGAACTGTAACACACCGTGAGGATCTGCTGCTTCATTCTTGAAGTCCGCGAGACCAAGAACCCACCAATTCCGGACACAATTGCACTGTTGCACTCCAGCCTGGGTGACAAGAGTGAAACTCCATCTAAAAAAAAAAAAAAAAAAAAAAAAAGACCAGGTGAGCCAGGTGTGGTGGCTCATGCCTGTAATCTCAGCACTTTGGGAGGGCAAGGCAGGCGGATTATGAGGTCAGTAGTTCAAGACCTGCGTGACCAATATGGTGAACCCCATCTCTACTGAAAATACAAAAATTAGCTGGGCATGGTTGTGCGCACCTGTAATCCCAGCTACTCAGAAGGCTGAGGCAGAAGAGTCGCTTGAACCCAGTAGGTGGAGGTTGCAGTGAGCCAAGATCGAGCCACTGTACTCCAGCCCAGGTAACAGAGCGAGACTCCATCTCAAAACAAAAACAAAACAGATACATGTGGAAAAAGTCGCCAAAAGCGCATTGAATTAAAAATGAAATGTTTAGATATGGATTGATTGTCCTTATTTCACATATTACCTCAGTTCGTCAGTAAGTATCAGGCTGGGTGTGATGTGTCATGCCTGTAATTACAGCACCTTGGGAGGCCGAGGCGGAAGGAGTGTTTAAGCGCAGGAGTCTGAGACCAGTCTAGGCAGCAGGGCAAGACTTCATCTCTGCAAAACATAAAAATAAAAAAAAATTAGCCAGGTGTGGTGGCGTGCACCTGTAGTCCCAGCTACTTAGGAGGCAAGATAGGAGGACACTTGAGCCGGGGAGGTGAAGGCTGCAGTGAGCTGTGGTGGTATCACACTGCCTGGGCCACAGAGTGAAACCTTGTTTCAAAAACAACAAACCGAAACCAACCATGTGCAATTCTTCACCATGTCAAACATATTGGGAACAAGAAACAAAGAAGTGGAAGTCTCAATTCAGGGGTAGCTATTCCTAGCATCTTGCTAGACTTTTAAAGGTACTCAGTAATACACTATAGCTGAAGAGCGAAGCATGTTTTGTTGTTGTTGTTGTTGTGTTCCAAGACAGAATCTTGCTCTGTTGTGCAGGCTGGAGTGCAGTGGTGCCATCTCAGCTCATTGCAACCTCTGCCTCCCAGGTTCAAGTGATCCTCCTGCCTCAACCTCCCGAGTAGCTGGGACCACAAGCTCACACAACCCCGCCCGGCTAATTTTTTTGTATTTTTAGTAGAGATGGGGTTTCAACATGTTAGTCAGGATGGTCTCAATCTCCTGACCTCATGATCTTCCCGCCTTGGCCTCCTAAAGTGTTGGGATTATAGGTGTGAGCAACCGCACCTGGCCCCTACTCCCAGCTACTTTTAACATCTTTTTGGCCAGGCTCAGTGGCTTACTCCTGTAATCCCAGTACTCTGGGAGGCCAAGGCGGGTGGATCACAAGATCAAGAGTTCAAGACCAGCCTGGCCAATATGGTGAAACCCCATTTCTACTAAAAAAAAAAAAAAAAAAAAAAAATTATCCAGGCTTGGTGGCAGGCCCCTGTAGTTCCAGCTACTTGGGAAGTTGAGGCAGGAGGATTGCTTGAACCCAGAGGGCGGAGGTTGCACTGAGCTGAGATCGCGCCACTGCACTCCAGCCTGGGTGACAGAGCGAGACTCCCTCTCAAAAAAAAAAAAAAAAAAAATTCTTTTTTCTTAGAGACAAGATCTCACTGTGTCACCCAGGCTGGTCTTGAACTCTTGGCCTCAAGGCATCCTCCTGCCTTGGCCTCTCAAAGTGCTGCAAGTACAGGCATGAGCCACCCTGCCCAGCCAAGACAATCATTTTTTAAATGAAATGTTACCTACTAGTCACCAAGGAGTTAGACTTATTTTCATATGTGGCTGGAAAATATGGTATTTATTTTTAAAAACTTATAGTGTTTTCTTTAGATATCTTTTATAAAAATATTCAAATGTTTATGTGTTTAGAAACAGAATAGTGGACATAAGATTTACAATTGATGCCAGAGCCCACACATGCCAGCTGACAACCACCTGACTTTCTCTGAAACTGACCCAATAGTCCCAATGGCATTTTTTTTTTCAAATTAGAAACTTACCCTTCTAATCTAAAAGCTGGAAATCTACACTTGTTTTATCTGAGCTCCTTCCTCAGCAAAAGACCTCCAGACCTCTCAAAAAGTACCAAAGACAGACTTAGCAGCTCATCGGCTCCAGACAGTGAGATGTCTGGCCCCTCATTCTTCATGACTGCTTCCTTATTAACCACCTGAGTTCCCGTTTTCCCACACATGGTTGCATTTCTCCCCCACTATTTAAACCCCTAATTTTAGTTGGTGAGGGGTGCAAATTTGAGATTGGTCTTTTACTTCCATAGCTGCAGCACCCGATTAAAGCCTTCTTCTCTGGCAATACTCACCTCTCAGTGATTGGCTTTCTGTGCTGTGAGCAGCAGGACTCAGGCCAAAGCCCTGGTGGTGTGGTAACAGCTGCACATCTGCATACATGTCTCTGCTGCTCTTCGGCCTTCCTGCTGCACTTCACACCTCCCTATTCTGGCATCTCCTAATGCCCTGCTCTTCCTGACCTGGCCCCCCGTGCCACCTAGTGACTGCCCTGAGCAGGTCAGATCATGCCTTTGGTCACCAACTGGCCCTGCCTGGCACATAGGCACCCTGTGAAAGTTAAGAAAATGGATGTGAGAAAGAATGCAGTGAGGCTATCGTTATATCAGGTGTTTCTACTTTGTTCACACAGTCAGGAATCTGCTCACGGGCCCATATAATATTATAAACAAAAATACATATACCAGCCAGGTGTGGTGGCTCACGCCTATAATCCCAGCACTTTGGGAGGCCAAGGCGGGTGGATTACCTGAGGTCAGGAGTTCGAGACCAATCTGGCCAACATGGTGAAACCCCATCTCTACTAAAAATACAAAAATTTGCTGGGCGTGTTGGTGTGCACCTGTAATCTTAGCTACTTGGGATGCTGAGGCGGGGGAATCGCTTGAACCTGTGAGGTGGAGCTTGCAGTGAGCCAAAATCTCACTATTGTACTCTAACCTGGGCAGCAAGAGTGAAACTCCATCTCAAAAAGCAAAAACAAAAACAAAATGCATCTACCACAGGATGCACTAAAAGTGTCAAGTTCTTTTAGAAGGCATCTTAGCAGAAAGAATCCCTGAAGCACACTAGTGAGGTCCAGCATTTTAAGTAGAACCTCCATACTGCTCACTCCCCTTCCCACTCCCCACCAACCCCACTCACATCCCTACTCACTCCCCACCACGCAAGCTCACTCTCCCATTTGGTGTCCCTTTTGTGTGATATCTTTTCCCACTGTTGCACACTATGGACTGTAGAGTGTGTTTCTTCATCTAAAAAAAGATAAGCCAGTGGTTCTGCATGGTACACTATTTTTGTTCCATTCCTTTTATGGTGTTTTAAGCATTTGCGTCTATTACTGGATGTGCAAAGTACAATCGGGAGCAAGTGTCTCTTCGTATCAGGACCATTTTATAGTCTTCCAAGGTGACCAGCACTGAATGGTCACCTGCAGGAAATCTGCCCTGTAATCATCCACAGTCTTCTGTCTTTCCTGCTGGCAGACAGGACAGCTCTTGTTGGCATTTTATGCTTCTGAGGGTGCAGAAGAGTATGTGTCTGTGATCACCCCTCTCTGCATGGCTGCTGCTCCCCAATGTCCACTCATTTCATGGGCCCAATTGGCCACCTTGGGTGTACCATGATATCCACTTGGGGTTCCAATCACTTTCCAGTCTGGGAAAAAGGTTTTTCTGATGGACATTAACATGTCCTATTTAATGCATCCCTTAAATTCCCATATGATTTCCATAAGGCCATGTTCCATATGGACGCCCCTTTAACAATCCAGTTTTCCATTGTTTCTCTTCCTGACCACATTGCCAGCTATTGGCCTATTCCCATGAGTTGGAATGCACCTAGATTTCAGGGCTTTAATTGTTCAATTCTTCCATCACTGCAAGAAAATAGCATGCAATTCAGCTCACTGAGCTTTACTTGTTCTCAACCTCTTCAATTCGTTTTACCATCAGTTGGTTACAGTGGCGAGCTTTCCAAACAGGATGCTGACCATCTACTTTAGAAGTGTTAATGTAAACCAAGGAGATTTTTATTGGTCAGTGGAGAGGTGTTCATGAGACATCATCAGCCACATGTCAATAGGATCTGGCAGCTCCTCAGATGGTTCCAAAGTTGGTCCTAGAGGTAATGAGCCTACCTGCTTGTGAATATGATGCAAACGTCTTTGCATTCCTCCAGTATCATGTTCCTGTATAAACCATTTCCATTTTATTACAGAGTCAGCTCTTCTGGGCAGTAACTTCCTCATTAGTGTTTCTCTGACATCACCCAAGACATCGTGGGTATTTCAGATCTTAAGAATATTTTATTCTTCAGTCATAGACTGCTTCAGTCATAGGAGCAGTTTCAATTAATGCCCCCCAAAATAGCAACCCAATAATTGTCTCTGAAATGAGACATACCATATTGTCCCATCTGGAAATTTTCTGGTCCAAAATTCAAGTGCTCACCATTAGGCAGCACTCTTGGGCTTTTACCATAGACTCTAGTCTGTGGAAATGCAATTTCAGATACAGGTGACCCTGGGTATCTGTGGGGAATTAGTTCCAGGACTCCTCCCTAAGGGGATACTAAAATCACAAGGGACTGAAGTATCTTTTTAAAAATGACATAGCATTTGCATATAGCTCATGTACATCCTTCCCCATACTTTAAATAATCACTAGATTACTCAATAACTAACATAGAGAAAATGCTATGGAAATAGTTGTTCTATTATTTTAAAATTTGTATTATTTTTATTGTTGTTTTGAAAACATTTTCCAAATATTTCATATATATACACATATGTGTATATATATGTAGATGTGTGTGTGTGTGTATGTATTTATTTATTTATTTATTGAGACAGGATCTTGCTCTGTTGCTCAGGCTGGAGTGCAGTGGCATGATCATGACTCACTGTAGCCTCCATCTCCCAGGTTCAAGCAATCCTCCCACCTCAGCCTCCTGAGTAGCTGGGGCTACAGATGCATGCCAGTACGTCAGACTCATTTTTGAATTTTTTTCTTTTTGAAACAGGGTCTCATTATGTTTCCCAAGCTAGTCTTGAACTCCTGGGCTTAAGCAATCCACTCTACTTGGCCTCCCAAAGTGCTAAAATTTCAGGTGTGAACTACCACATGCAGCAGCAAATATTTTAGACCTGAGGTTTCTTCAATCTCCAGATATGAAGCCTACAGATAAGAGTGCTGACTGAGGCCAAGTAAGGTGGCTCACGCCTGTAATCCCAGCACTTTGGGAGGCCCAGGCAGGTGGATCACCTGAGGTCAGGAATTCAAGACCAGCCTGGCCAACATGGTGCAACCCCGTCTCCACTAAAAACACAAAAATTAGCTGGGCATGATGGTGGGCACCTGCAATCCCAGCTATTTGGGAGGCTGAGGCAGGAGAATTGCTGGAACCCAGGAGACGGAGGTTGCAGTGAGCCAAGACCGCACCATTGTACTCCAGCCTGGACAACAAAAGCGTAACTCTGTCTCAAAAGAGAAAAAAAAGAGTCCTGACTAAACTTCCAAAATCGTATCAGAGTGGACCATAAGGGCCTAATATATATCCAGACATCACTTCTTGAAATTCAGTCATAGACTGCTATTGTGATGGCTCCCATTCAAATACAGGCTTCCTTCAGACAATCTTAATGGATAGGAGCTCACACTCTTTCCAGATGCAGAATGTGTCTTCCAAATCCAAACAACCCACCCGATACTGCTTCTCACAGAGTTCCAGTGGTAGGTAACAAAAGCAATCTATTTTAGCTGTCTGTGGGATGTGATAGCTCCTGCCCAGGTTATGCCTGAGAATTTCATTGTTGATATGGACTCTGAGATCTTTGCTGGATTGGTCAGCTAGCCTGTGCTAGTCATGACTGTCACTACTGCATTAAAGTCAACCCTGGCTTGTTTTTCAGTTTCTGATGTGATCGCAGCATTAGCGATGTAGCGTATTGACACAGCAGTAAACTGTGAAAACGATTGAAGCCATATCAGGAACTGCTAGTGCTGTAGGCAGGACTACTTTATTTTTATTTATTTTTTATTTTTTTGAGACAGAGTCTCAATCTGTCGCCCAAACTGGAGTGCAGTGGCACGATCTTGGCTCACCGCAAGCTCCGCCTCTCAGGTTCAAGCGAACGAAGCTCCTGCCTCAGCCTCCATAGAGTAGCTGGGACTACTGACGTGCACCACCATGTCTGGCTTATTTGTTTGTTTGTTTGTTTGTTTCATTTTTGAAATGGAGTTTTACTCTGTCACCCAAACTGGAGTGCAGTGGTGCAATCTCAGGTCACTGCAATTTCCACCTCCCAGGTTCAAGCAATTCTACTGCCTCAGCCTCCCGAGTAGCTGGGACTACAGGTGCAAGCCACCACGCCCAGCTAATAGTAGTGGTGGGGTTTCACTATGTTGGCCAGGCTGGTCTTGAACTCCTGACCTCAGGGTGATCCACCCGCCTTAGCCTCCCAAAGTGCTGGAATTACAAGTGTGAGTCACCGTGCCCGGCCAGGACTACTTTATTCAAGTCTGGAAAAATCTACTGTAGTCTTGATGAACCACTTCCCTTTTCATGGGCCACACAGGACATTTGCACAGAAAATTTGTTAGTACCAGCACTCCAACTTCTAACATGTCAGCAATTAAAGTGGTATTCTCTTTTTGTCTGCTAGGATTCATCCGACACTGTGTCAAATTAACAAGCTATGTGGGCTCAGGCAATTCTATAGGTTCCCATTTAGTATGCCCAGTTAATGATTGCAGAAGGGCAAACTTATATACCTTTGATTTTATAATACTAGGAGTGGGAAGTGCTCCCAGTCAGATGTAATTCCATCTAATAATACACTTAGGTAGAGGAGACACAAGCACTTCACATGAAGTCTGTTCTAACTTTCCAATTTTTATCTGAACTTTCACCTTCATCTCATCAATCTTTATACCCCCAGATACTTCCTAGAAAACTGTCACCCAATTAGGACCTCACCAACAGGTTTTGATAACATAATGCATTGGGATCCTGTGGGAAGGACTCTCGGAAGTTTTTCTCCACTCCGTGTCCACTATCCTCACACATATGCACAAGCCCTGGGTCTGCTGTTGAGGATCAGGCCAAGGGACTCTGACCCCTGCATCAGTCTTTGTCCTGATTAATGTGTCTGATCCCTAGCCCCATGATTTGAGGTCACATTTGTCTCTTTTTTTTTTTTTTGAGATGGAGTCTCGCTCTGTCGCCCAGGCTGGACTGCAGTGGTGCAACCTCGGCTCGCTGCAAGCTCTGCCTCCCGGGTTCACGCCATTCTCCTGCCTCAGCCTCCCGAGTAGCTAGGACTACAGGTGCCCGCCACCACGCCTGGCTAATTTTTTTTTTTTTGTATTTTTAGTAGAGACGGGGTTTCACCGTGTTCTCCAGGATGGTCTCGATCTCCTGACCTCGTGATCTGCCCGCCTCGGCCTCCCAAAGTGCAGGGATTACAGGCGTGAGCCACCACGCCCAGCCTTTTTTTTTTTTTTTTTTAGACGAAGCCTCACTCTATCGCCCAGGCTGGAATGCAGTGACCCGATCTTGGCTCACTACAACCTCTGCCGCCCGGGTTCGAGCAATTCTCCTGCTTCAGCCTCCTGAGTAGCTGGGATTACAGGTGCCTGTCACCGCAACCGGCTAATTTTTGTATTTTTAGTAGAGACAGGGTTTCACCATCTTGGCCAGGCTGGTCTTGAACTCCTGACCTCGTGATCCAGCCACCTTGGCCTCCCAAAGTGCTAGGATTACAGGAGTGAGCCACCGCGCCCAGCCAGATTTCTCATTTTCATCTTTGCCTTCAGTCTTTTCAAATTCCTGCAAACTCAGGTAAATAGGGTGAATCTGTTTAGGGCCCTTCAATGTTAGAACACCAGCAGGGGCGCCTGTGAGTCCCCTGAACCTTTCATAGGGCTGCAGTATTTCTTTTGAATCATCAATATTCAGCTTTTTCATCCCAGTTCTTTTTTTTTTTTTTTTTTTTTTTGTCGGGGGGTGGGGTAGGGGATGGAGTCTCGCTCTGTCACCCAGGCTGGAGTGCAATGGTGAGATCTCGGCTCACTGCAACCTCCACCTCCCGTGTTCAAGTGATTCTCCTGTTTCAGCCTGCTGAGTAACTGGGACTACAGGCATGCGCCACCATGCCCAGCTAATTTTTGTATTTTTAGTGGAGACGGGGTTTCACCATGTTGGCCAGGCTAGTCTTGAACTCCTGACCTTAAGTGATCTACCAACCTCAGCCTCCCAAAGTGCTGGGATTACAGGCGTGAGCCACCATGCCTGGCCCATTCCAGTTGTTAGTTAATATTTGAAAATTTCTACCCTGCTGGGATAAGTGTCTTGACTATTTCCTTTGACTTTGCCCATTCTTTTGTGACTGGGCATCATTTTCTTGGCATCTGTAAGACCCATGAGGGGAAACTGAGATAACAAATCTGCTATGATTTCTTGAACTGGGCTTGATTTGCAGCAGTAAGTTTCCATGGGATTCCTGTGCAAAAGGAGCTCTCGTAATCACACTGAGGCAGGAGATCAGCAGGACTTGTTTTCTGAGCACTGGTCACAACCCAGCTGATTGAAACAGGATCCGGTCAAAAAGGATGCAGTAAAGAAACTGGCCAACACCACCTAAAACCAAGATGGCAACAAAAGCAACCTCTAGTTGCCTTCACTGCTCATTACAGGCTAACTGTAATGCATTTGCATGCTAAAAGACACTCCCACCAGCAAGTGACAGTTTACAAATGTCATGGCAATGCTCTGGGAAGTTACTTTACATGGTTTAAAAGGGCAGGAACCTCAGTCTCTGGAACTCCCAACCTCTTTTGTAGAAAATTTGTGAATAACCTGCCCCTTATTTAGCTTATGATGAAGGAGTAGCTATAAACACAGCTCCCCAGCAATACCCAAGTGCTGCTCTGCCTATGGGGTACCCTGCGCTGTCTATGGAACAGCCATTTTCTTGTACTCTCTTGTTCTAATAAACTTGCTTTGCTTTCACTTTACTCTGTCAGTTTGCTCAGAAATTCTTTTCTGTGTGAAGTCAAGAACTTTACTGGGCTGAGCTCCAATTTGGGGGTTCACCTGCTCAATATCTAGGTGCTATGACCTGGTTAAGGCACATATGAGGGGATGAACATCCCGATCATTATAAAGTAAGTCCAGCCAGGATTGGATATGTGGCAAATCAGCTGCCTCTTCTGGGGAGGCCACTTAGCATGTAAAGGAGGGAAATGTCGATTTACCTTCTCAGGGTAAACAAACTACAGTGGCGTTTCTCCATTCCAGTAGGCTAGCTGACTCCTCAGGGACAACCTGCCATATGTTGGGATCACATACAGGCATCTTTTATTGTTCCATAATAAGCTGTGGGTCCTGCAGCAATCCAGACATGCTCTTCTACTCCGCAGCATTCAAAATCTAGAAGGCTGCTCCTCAGTTAGCCACTCTCACAATCCATTTTGGTAAAACTTCCTCAGGAAGTTGCAGATATCTATCAACAAATGAGACATTCCTTCACATTTTATCCTCTGCTTTAGTAGTTTCTTGGGTTTGCACAGCCTTGCCATCCTGACTTTGCAACAGTGTTATCTGTTGTTCAGGCACAATTTTTCCCTTAGAGAGTGGTCCTGAGACTAATAACCATAGCTCTGACCAGCTGAAATGCAAGCGTAGCACAGCACCAGAATCTGTCCCAGCACTCTCCTTTACTGTCATTTTAGCTATTACAGATAAAAACCACTGAAGGAGGCCAGGTATGGTGGCTCACGCATTTAATCCTAGCACTTTAGGCGGCCAACTGAGGTGGGTGAATCATTTGAGGTCAGGAGTTCGAGACCAGCCTGGACAACATGTCGAAACCTCATCTCTACTAAAAATACAAAAAAATTAGCCCGGTGTGGTGGTGCATGCCTGTAGTCCCAGCTACTCAGGAGGCTGAGGCAGGAGAATGCTTGAACCTGGAAGGTGGAGGTTGCAGTGAGCCAAGATTGCACCACTGCACTCTAGCCTGGGTGACAGAGTGAGACTTTGTCTCAAAAAAAAAAAAAAAAAAAAAATCACTGAAGGATTTACACTTTACTTTGTTTCTCATTGTTTTCCATTTATTTATGTATCTGAAGAGTCAACACCTTGGGAGTTGGGGTCATCATTTCTCAGTCCCATTGACAACTACGCCTTCAGTAACAGACATCAGGGCAGCTGCTGTCTTGTTCCTGTTTTGAGAGACAAGACAATTAAATTGTGGACAGGTTATGTAGCTCGTTCAAGGTCACACAGCAAGAAAATGACAGAGGTGGTATTTGAAACCACACTTATCTGACTTCAAGGGCTTCTCCTTAAGCTTTAGCAACACTTTCTCCTGTGAACAGATTCTAAACCTTAAAAACTAGAAGCTGCTCATGCCTGTAATCCCAGCACTTTGGGAGGCTGAGGTGGGAGGATCTATTGAGCCCACCAGCTTGAGACCAGCCTGGGCAACATCATGAGACCCCCAGCTCTTAAAAGAAACCTAGATGAGTGTAGTGGCATGCTCCTTCTGTTCCAGCTACTCAGGAGGCTGAGGTGGGAGGATTGCTTGAGCCCAGGAGTTTGAGGCTGCAGTGAGCCCTGATCATGTCACTACACCTCAGCCTAGGTGACAGAGGAGACCTTGACCCCTCAAAAACCACAAAGAAACAAACAAAAACCCTAGAAGCTTCTCCCATCCCACTGAGCATTCCTTACATTATTCCATGGGGATTCTACTTTTGAGGCATAGCCCTCTTTTCTCTTTGGGAAGGCGCAGTCCTCTTGATCTCTTTCAGTTTTGCATGTGTTTGGGGGCCAGAACATCCTTTGGTCTCTCTTTTGGGCTTCTTGTCTGTTTGTACCCAGGACCTTTGCTGGGCACAACATGGCAGTTCAAGTAGACCAATGATTCTCAGCCTTGGCTGAACCTTGGAATCACCCAACGACCTTTAAAAAATACGAATGCTGCTCCGGATGGGTGTGGTGGCTCACGCCTGTAATCTCAGCACTTTGGGAGGCCAAGGCAGGTGGATCCCGAGGTCAGGAGTTCAAGACCAGCCTGACCAAGATAGTGAAACCCGTCTCTATTAAAAATATAAAAATTACCTGTGTGTGGTGGCAGGCACCTGTAATGCCAGCTACTTGGGAGGCTGAGGCAGGAGAATCGCTTGAACCCCAGGGGGTGAAGGTTGCAGTCAGCCGAGATCGTGCCACTGCGCTCCAGCCTGGGTGACAGAGCGAGACTCCATCTCTAAAAAAAAAAAAAAAAAAAAAAAAAAGAATGCTGGTGGGCCGTGGTGGCTCATACCTGGAATCCCAGCATTTTGGCAGGCTGAGGTGGGAGGATCACTTGAACCCAGGAGGTCAAGGCTGCAGTGAGCTGTGTTTGCACTCCAGCCTAGACAACAGAGGGAGACCCTGTATTTAAAAAAAAAAAAAAAAAAAAAGCAAATGCTCAAGTTTCACCCTAAAGACTCTGATTTACTTGGTTATATGTAGTGGGTTGAGCAGTCATTCCTATAAAGGTATGTTCATATCCTATAAGCTGTGAAATTTAACTTGTTTGGAAAAAGGGTATTTGCAGATATAATTAAAGACCTCAGATGAGATTATCACGGCTTAGTCAGTGAGCCCTAAATCCAACTACACGTGTCCTTGTAAGAGATACCCAGAGAAAAGTCCCATGAAGAAGAGGAAGAGATCACGTGAAGACGGAGGCAGAAATTACAACTATGCAGTCACAAGGCAAGGAACATCGGAATAATCAGAAGCTAGAAGAGACAAGGCAGAGTTCTTCCTTACAGCTTGTGAGGAACTCGGGCCTGCCGACATCTTGATTTTAGACTTCTAGGCTCCAGAATTGTGACAGAAGAAGTGAGTGTGGTTTCAGCCAACACTTTTTTTTTTTTTTTTTTGTAATTTGGTTATTGGTTGTGACAGACACAGGAAACTAATACAGTTGGTGGGCGGGGGCAGGGCCTGGGCCTTTGTACATTTTTTTATTTTTTATTTTTTTTGAGACAGGGTCATCCATGTTGTCACGTGGATCAGTACTTTCTATCTATTTGTCTGAAGAAGCAGAGTATGGTAGAAAAGGCTCAGGCTTCAGAGACTATCAGACTTGGGTTGCAACCAGCCACCTAGAAAAGCTCAGAATGTCAGTTCGGTTACTCCACAGTCGCATAGAGGAGGAACAGAATTCCGTTACCTGGAATACAGATGCCTCCTCAATACTCTCTGGCATCTGCTCCCCCAGGGCTAGATTGAAAGGAAACTAGACATCAGAAACAGCGTCTCCCTGTCCAGGGACACAGATACAGGGCAAAACATCAGAACCTCACTGCGGCCCTCTGCTCCTGTCCTACTCAACACTTCATCAGCCCTGATGACAAAGCAGCCACAGGTGTCCATCTGGAACCATTCTTTGTCCTTCCTCAGCCCAGTGTTTCCGGAGGTGCTAATGAGCCCTGGGATAAACTCCCCCAACACAGGCATGTGGAGGGAGATGGGAAGGCAGGAGAGGAAAGCAGCAGGATAATTTATAAATTAAACAGAGAAGTAGAAGCAACACTACAGTTATAGCCCAAACAGCCTTAGAGACACAAACTACTTAAGATATAGATACCTATATGCAGGCCCACAAAGCTTTTTATTTTCTTACCATCAGGTTTATTTATCCTGGCTGTTTTCATAGTGTATCAAATATTTACTCTGCTAAAAAATGATAAAAATAGAATTAAGAAAACATTATGATAGCCAGGCACACGTGTGTGCTTGTAATCCCAGCTACTCAGGAGGCTGAGACAGGAGGGTCATTTGAGGCCAGGAGATCCAGTCTAGCTTGGGCAACATAGCAATATCCTGTATTAAAAAAAAAATTAAAATTAAAAATTAAAAAGAAGACATTTTGATATTGCAGAAGCATTTATACCCTAAGCTGAGGAAAACTGCCAGAGGGAGATGCTTCTGACATGCCCTATTCCAGTGGTCCCCAATCCTGGATGCACATTAGAAGTGCCTAGGAAGCTGTTAAAAAGGTACAAATGTGGGCCGGGAACTGTGGCTCACACCTGTAATCCCAGCACTCTGGGAGGCTGAGGCAGGCAGATTACCTGAGACAAGGAGTTCAAAACCAGCCTGGGAAACGTGGTGAAACCCCATCTCTAATAAAAATACAAAAAATTAGCCAGGCATGGTGGTGTGCACCTATAATCCCAGCTACTCAGGAGGCTGAGGCAGGAGAATCACTTGAACCCGGGAGGCAGAGGTTGCAGTGAGCCAAGATCGTGCCACTGCACTTCAGCCTGGGTGACAGAGCGAGACTCTGTCTTGGAAAAAAAAAAAAAGGTGTACAAATGTGGCCAGGTGTGATGGCTCAGTCTATAATTCTAACACTATGGGAGACCGAGGCAGGAGAATCACTTAAGCCTGGGAGTTTGAGACCAACCTGGACAACATAGTGAGACCCCCGTCTCTGAACCATCTCTGAAAAAAAAATTTGTAATTAGCTGGGTGTGGTGGGGTGTGCCTGTAGTCTCAGCTCCACCAGCTTCAGAGTGTGAGGTGGGAAGATCACTTGAACCCTGAAGGTCAAGGCTGTAGTGAGCTGTGATCATGCTACTGCACTCCAGCTTGGGTGACAGTGAGAACCTGTCTCAAAAAAATAAAATAAAATAAAAGTACAAAGGCCCAGGCCCACTCCCCGCCCCCACTAACTGTATTAGTATCCTGTGTCTGTCAGAACAAAAGACCAAATTACAAAAAAAAAAAAAAAAGCTTGTTGGCTGAAACAATACTCATTTCTTCTGTCGCAATTCTGGAGCCTAGAAGTCTAAAATCAAGGCGTCGGCAGGGCTGAGTTCCTCACAGGCTGTAAGGAAGAACTCTGCCTTATCTCTTCCAGCTTCTGATTGTTCTGGTGTTCCTTGCCTTGTGACTGCATAGTTGCAATTTCTGCCTCCATCTTCACGTGACCTCTTCCTCTTCTTCATGGGACTCTTCTCTGGCGGCTCTGCTGTGAAGTCAGCTGCCCACTGTTAGCAGTGCAGCAGTGCAGTGCCTGGTGACCCAGGCACTGGGTTCGTCCCCTCTGTGGAGTGATATGGGTGTCGTACCCGATGGCAACATTACCAAATTGGGCTCTCTAGCCTCTGGAGAGTCTGTGAGCTATCCAATATATATATATTTTTTTCTGTAATTGTTTTTTTGAGATAGGGACTCACTCTGTCACCCAGGTTGAAATGCAGTGACAAGATCATGGCTCACCGAGTCTCAACCTTCCAGCCTCAAGCAATCCTCCCACCTCAGCCTCCCAAGTCACTGGGACCACAGGTATATGCCACCACACCTGGCTAATTATTTTATTTTTTGTAGAGACAGTACCTCCCTATGGTGCCCAGGCTGGCCTTGAACACCTGGGCTCAAGGGATTCTCCTGCCTCAGCCTCCCAAAGTGTTAGGATGACAGGTGTGAGCCACCACGCCCAGTGCCCAGTAGCTTTTGAATAACTGTTTCTCAAACAGTAATCAAACAAATCACTGGGGGAGTGTGTTGAAATGTAGACTCAGGGCTGGGCACGGTGACTCACCCCTGTAACTTTGAGAGGCTGAGGCGGGTGGATCACGAGGTCATGAGATCGAGACCATCCTGGCCAACATGGTGAAACCCTGTGTCTACTAAAAATACAAAAATTAGCTGGGCATGGTGGTGCATGCCTGTAGTCCCAGCTACTCGGGAGGCTGAGGCAGGAGAATTGCTTGAACTCAGGAGGCAGAGGTTGCAGTGAGCCGAGATCGTGCCACTGAACTCCAGCCTGGGTGGCAGAGCAAGACTCTGTCCCCCCTCCCCCCAAAAAAAATGTAGACTCAGATTCAGTAGGTCTGGTTGGGCATGAGCCTCTGCATTGCTTTTTTTTTCTTTTTCTTTTTCTTTTTTTGTGTGTGTGTGTGTGTGTGTGACATTGTCTCGCTCTGTCACCCAGGCTGATGTGCAGTGGCATGATCTCAGCTTACTGCAACCTCTGCCTCCCAGGTTCAAGTGATTCTCCTGCCTCAGCCTGCTGAGTAGCTGGGACTACAGGCATGCAGCACCATGCCCAGCTAATTCTGTATTTTTAGAAGAGATGGGGTTTCACTATGTTGGCCAGGCTGGTCTCAAACTCCTGACCTCAAGTGATCTGCTGGCTTTGGCCTCCCAAATGGCCTTTAGGGAGAAAACCAAGATTTGCTTAAATATACCACTAAAGATTTCCACCAGCTAATATCAGCATCCAAAAAGAACTTCTTAGTGTTGATTTCTTGGCTGCACCTGCCTTTTCAGGTGTGATAACAGAAGACAGGAGTCTATGATACAGAGAAAACAGACATGGAGAGAAAACTGAGTAGCATTTGTCATATCAAATTTCAACAATGGGGCCAGGTGTGGTGGCTCACACCTGTAATCCCAGCACTTTGGGAGGCTGAGATGGGTGAATCACTTGAGGTCAAAAGTTCGAGACTAGCTTGACCAACATGGTGAAAACCTATGTACTAAAAATACAAAATTAGCCTGGCATGGTGGTGCATGCCTGTAATCACAGCTACTTGGGAGGCTGAGGCAGGAGAATCACTTGAATCCGGGAGGCGGAAGTTGCAGTAAGCTAAGATCGTGTTATTGCACTCCAGCCTGGGCAATAAGATTGAAATTCCATCTCAAAAAAAAAAAAAAAGAAAAAGGAAAAAAAAAGAAAGGAAAATTCAAGCATGGGCTTTGCTGACCGGGATCCCCAAGAACCCCTACTTGGCCAGGCATGGTGGCTCACGCCTGTAATCCCAGCACTTTGGGAGGCTGAGGCTGAGGCAGGCAGATCACCTGAGGTCAGGAGTTCAAGACTAGCCTGGCCAACATGGTGAAACCCCGTCACTACTTAAAATACAAAAATTAGCCAGGCGTGGTGGCAGGCACCTGTAATCCCAGGTACTTGGGAGGCTGAGGCAGGAGAATTACTTGAACCCAGAAGGCGGAGGTTGCAGTGAGCCGAGATGGCGCCACTGCACTCCAGCCTGGAGGACAAGAGCAAGACTTCATCAGGGAAAAAAAAAAAAAAAAAATAGAACGACTCCTACTTGGATCTCAGCTAAAGGAAAAACACCACCTGTATAATTTTATACCTTCATGGGTTTAACCAAACATGTTGGGAAAAACAGTAAACAAATATATTTTTAAACCCCATCTCTACCAAAAATACAAAAATTAGCTAGGCATGGTGGCGCACACCTGTAGTCCCAGCTACTCGGGAGGCTGACGCAGGAGAATCACTTGAACATTTTTTTTTTTCTTTTGACAGAGTCTCACTCTGTCACCCAGGCTTGAGTGCAGTGACGTGATCTCGGTTCACTGCAACCTCTACCTGCTGAGTTCAAACGATTCTATGCCCAGATAATTTTTGTATTTTTCATAGAGACAGGGTTTCATCGTGTTGGTCAGGCTGGTCTCAAATTCTTGACCTCAAGTGATCCACCCTCCTTGGCCTCCCAAAGGGCTGGGATTATAGGCATAAGCCACCACACCCAGCCAAAATTTTAACCATTTTGAATGGAAACATTTTATTTCAGAAAACAATGGACATCATTTAATATAAATATCAGCTTTGAATGCTGAGGTAACAGAGGCTGGTGTCTAATTTGCACTTGTTTCTGTATGTTTCTGGTTCTCAATTGGGCTGGCAGGTTCCTGTTGTTGTCATTCAGGCTTTCAATAGCTCAGGGCCTCACACTCTTCACCTCTGCTGGGGGCAGGAAAACAAAATAACCCAGCTATATTAGGTTTCTCCAGAGAAAGAGGACCCACTGGATGGATAGAGAGAGAGAGAGAGAGAGAGATGATAGATAGATACGCAGTTATACATAGCTTAACAAACATACATTCTGAGAATGCATCTTTAGGTGATTTTGTTATTGTGGAAACATCACAGTGTTCTTATACAAACCTAGATGGTATAGCCTACTATACACCTAGGCTATATGATATAGCCTATTGCTTCAAGGCTGCAAAGCTGTATGGCATGTTACTGTGCTGAATACTGTAGGAAACTGTAATACAATGGTAAGTATTTGTGTATTTAAACACATCTAAACCTAGAAAGGATATAGCAAAAAAATGGCTTAAAACATAAAAAAATGGTACACCTGTAGAGAGCACTTACCATGAATGAAACTTGCAGGACTGGAAGTTGCTCTGGGAGAGTCAGTGAGTGAGTGGTGAGTGAATGTGAAGGCCTAGGACATTACTGTATACTACTGTAGACTTTATAAACACTGTGCACATAGGCTACACTAAATTAATGACATTTTTTTTTTTGAAACAGTCTTGCTATGTCACCCAGGCTGGAGTGCAGTGGCACAATCTCAGCTCACTGCAATCTCCACCTCCTGGGTTCAAGTGATTCTTCTGCCTCAGCCTCCTGAATAGCTGGGATTACAGGCATGCGCCACCAAGCTTGGCTAATTTTTGTATTTTTAGTAGAGACAGGGCTTCGCCATGTTGGGCAGGCTGGTCTCAAACTCCTGATCTCAGGTGATCCAGCCACCTTGGCCTCCCAAAGTGCTGGGATTACACACATGAGCCACTGCACCCGGCCTATTAAAAATTTTTTAAATCTGCAATAATTAACCTTACCTTACTGTAACTACACTTTACAAATGTTCAATTTTTTTAACTTTTGACTTTTCTAATAACACTTAGTTTAAAACACACATTAAATAGTTGTATAAAATATTATATATTTATTCTACAAGCTTTTTTAATTTTTAAATTTTTTACATTTAAACTTTTTTTGTTGTTGTTGTTAAAAATGAAGACACAAACACACACATTAGCCTAGGCCTACACGGGGTCAAGATCATCAATATTGCTGTCTTCCACCTCCACATCTTGACACACTGGAAGGTCTCCAGGGGCAATGACATGCATGGAGCTGTCATCTCCTACAATAACAATGCCTCGTTTGGAATACCTCCTGAAGGGCCTGCCTGAGGCTAGTACAGTTAACTTCTTTTTTTATAAGTTGAAGAAGTACGCTCTAAAATAAGAAAAAGTATAACATAGTGTATTAGTTCATTTTGAAATTGCTATAAAGAAATACCTAAGACTGGATAATTTGTAAAGAAAAGAGGTTTAAATGGCTCACAGTTCTGCAGGCTATACAGGAAGCATGGTGGCATCCACTTCTGAGGAGACCTTGGGGAACTAACAATCATGGTGGAAGGTGAAAGGGGAGAAGTCATGTCACATGGTTGGAGTGGCAAGAGTGGGTTGGGGAGGTGCTACACACTTGTTTTTGTTTTTTTGCATTTTGTTTTGTTTTGTTTTTTGAGATGGAGTCTCACCCTGTCGCCCAGGCTGGAGTGCAATGGTGCAATCTTGGCTCACTATAACCTCCGCCTCCTGTGGTCAAACGATTCTCTTACCTCAGCCTCCCGAGTAGCTGGGATTACAGGAACCCACCATTACGCCCAGCTAATTTTTGTATTTTTAGTAGAGACGGGGTTTCACTATGCTGGTCAGGCTGGGGTGCTATACACTTTGAAATGACCAGATCTCATGAGAATTCTATCATGAGACCAGCACCAAAGAGGTGGTGCTAAGCCATTCATGAAGGAACCGCCCCCATGATTTAATCACCTTCCCCCAGGCCCCTCTTCCAACAATTTGACATGAGATTTGGTGGGGACACAGATCCAAACCCTATCACACAGAAAATACATAAACCAGTAACATAGTCATTTACTGTTATCATCAAGTATTATGTACAGTGCATAATTGTATGTGCTGTACTTTTAAATGACTGGCCATGCAATAGGTTTGTTTACACCAGCATCACCACAGACACATGAGTAATGCATTGTGCATTAATGTTATGACACCTACAACATCACTAGATGATAGGAGATTTTCAGCTCTTTATAATATCGTGGGACCACCATCATATATGCAGTCCATTGTTGACAAAAATGTCATTATATAGTGCATGAGTCTACGTCTATCAGAGATTTATTATGGAGGCTGGATCCCTCAATTATGGTGGCTGAGAAGACCTAAAATATATTGTCTACAAGAGAATCAGGGAAGCAGGTTGTGTGACTCAGTCTGAGTATGAACGCCTGAGAACCTGGAGTTCTGATGTCCGAGGGCAGAAGAGGAAGGGTGTTGTCCCAGCTGCAACAGAGAGAGAAAATTCTCCCTTCCTCTGCCTTTGTGTTCTATCCAGGCCCTCAGCCCATTTGGATGGTGCCTGCCCACATTGGTGAGGTCAGATCTTACTTACTCAGTTCACTGATTCAAATGCCAATCTCTTCTTGAAATACCCTCACAGACATACCCAGAAATAATGTGCCACCAGTTATCTGGGTATCCCTTAACCCAGTCAGGTTTACATCTACAATGACCCACCATACCAGCCAAATACAAATCAGCAAGACTCAGCTGGAGTGAAGTAGTGCAGATGGGCTGGACACTGCTTGGTGGCTCTGCTGCTTACCTTTCTCACCTCACATTTTACATTTCTACAGGGGGCAGATGCTTGAGCATAGCTCTGTGATCAACAGGCTTGGTGGGTTTTTCTTATTATTTCCACACTAAGATTCTTGAGATTGGAATGTTATCCCCTTTCCTTTTGAAATCAGCCTACTTGTCTTAGAGAACTGATGTTTATGGTTTCTTCTGAATAAACATAGAAATTGACCCTCCCACTCTTAAAACTTGAGAAAGTTAACATTTGTTTTGTCTGAGTTCCTTTCTCAGGTTTTCAACTGTCAGCTTTCCCAGATAGTAATGAGGCAGGAGAACAGGGTCTGGAAACAGAGGATGTAAGGCCGATTCAGGCTGACTTTTTAGAACTGAATCAAAAGGAAAACCCCACCTCTCCATGTTCAAGTATCGAAAAGATCAGAGGCTACTCCCTTTACACTCTGCACCTCCCTACCCCCATTCCACTGCATTGCAGATGAAAAATTGAAAGTACCTCTGATTGGTCGCCTCCCTCTACCAATCAGACTGGTGGTGGGTCAAGTATTCATTTACATAGGGTGTAACCAAGTAACCAATGGGAAACCTCTAGAGGGTATTTAATCACAGAAAATTCTGTAACTGGTCCTCTTGAGCCACTTGCTCAAATCTGCTGCTACTCTGTGGAGTGCACTTTCATTTCAATAAATCTGTGCTTTTGTTGCTTCATTCTTGTGTTGCTTTGTATGTGTGATCCGTTCAATTCTTCGTTCAAAACGCCAAGAACCTGGATGACTCAGTCAAGACCCTCCAGCGCAGTAACAGTATCAAGGAACTGATACTTACCAGATCATCACATCTGGACAATAGGAAGCCAGATCCCTCACCTGTCATGATTGCCTAACCAGTCACCTGCTTCTTCTTGACCAACTCCCCTTCCTTACCCCTCCCCAATTCCTATTTTCCTATATGTAGTTACATTTCTTCCCTGTTACATAAACCCCTGATTTTAGTTGGCCAGATTTAGTTGGCTAGATCACAGCTGCAGCACGTGATTAAGCCTTCTTCCCCACCCAGCAATTATCATTGTCTCAGTGATTGGCTTCCTGTGCAGTGAGCAATTAATTGTACCTAGATCAAACTCCTGGCATTTTGGTAACACTTTTTTTTTTTTTTTAGATAAGGAAGTTGAGAAATGTTACAGGATTTCCTCAAGTTCCTACAGCCAGAAAAGGGCAGTGCTGGGTTGGAACTCCACTTAGCAGTTAAAGTTCATGTAAGTAAGCAAAATGCTAGCTTGTCGTCCAACAAAACTATGTGAAAATGAACCCTAGCTCTTCACTTAAAACCCAGCAGCCCTGTGTGAGCTATGTAATCTAAAAGAACCTCAGTTAGCTCATGTGGGAAGGGGGGCGTAATATTTTTCTTGCACTGTTATTGGGATGTGTAAATAATATAATTTGTTGATGCTCTCCAGCCAGAAACCACTAGGAACACATCTATAGTTAAGAAAGTTGGGTTTAATTCTCACTGCAAAGAGGGAAAATGCAAACAATGGGAAATCCTGGGGGTGTCTCAGTGAGAGGATGTTAGAAAATGTTATTAAAGGATTTAGGCTTTGGTTAGCTGCTTTGGGAGAAGTTGAAGAAAGCATAGCTTTTCTCTGGGTTGGATAGGGTCAGGAAACTGGGGTAATTTTATCAATGTGTATCATCATAAATCTTACCCATAGGGAAAGCAGACTACACCAAGTCTGAAGCTGTAATTGGGGCTGAGTGTGGTGGCCCACATCTGTAATCTCAGCACTTTGGCAGACTGAGGTGGGAGAATTGCTTGAGCCCAGGAGTTTGAAACCAGCCTGGGCAATGTGGTGAGACTCTGTCTCCACAAAAAATTTTTAAAAATTAGCCAGGTGTTGTGGCATGTGCTGTGATCCCAGCTACTCAGGAGGCTGGGGTAGGAGGATTGCTTGAGCCCAAAAAGCTGAGGTTGCAGTAAGTCATTGTACCACTGCACTCCAGCCTGGGGGACAGAGCGAGACTCTGTCTCAAAATAAAAGCTGTAACTGGCAATGAAGCAGCAGCCAGTTCTATTAGCCAAGACAACTGCTATATTTGTGTGTACGTGTGTGTTTTTTTGTGGCTTGAACAATGTTTATACTTTGTCTGTTTTCAGATACGATGTTGCAGTGGTCTTATTCTGGTCTAGATCCATCCTGGTCACAGAGGAGTCTTGTCTAACGGTGCTGTGGGAAATTGTTTTTGTTCATGTTCAACAGGAGAACATGGCCCAGGATAGTGCCAGGCCAGATCTATTTCAGAATATACGGTATTCATCCTGGTGCTGGACTCACAGGTGTTGGAACCACAGGGGTTATGACTCTAATGGTGTATACCCAAATGCCATCCCAGACCTCTGAACCACAGTAACACAGGCAGGTGCATTCTGGAGAGGCTAAAAGACAGATGTCCCATCAGGGAGTAATGACTCATTTTCTTCCTTAGCTTCAAACATTACATGAAGCCATTTCCATGAAGTCAGTGGTATTTCAGCCCAGCGAGAATTTTGGACACAGCAAAGAGGGGCCTGCAAGTTAGATGACCTATCTTGTGCTCTGCCGTTGCCTCCTTCATGCAGCAAATATGTAGGGTGTGTCTCAGAGCTGGGCTAGATACTGCGACACCCACCACTTCATGAAAAAGGCAGAGAAGCAAACAATCTAGCTGAAAAAAAACGTAAAAGCACATAGTGTTCAGTGAGGGCAGTGGTGCTCACTCTTTCCTATGTAATGGAATCACCTGTGAATCTTTTAAAACACTAATGGCTGGGGTCCCATCCCACTGAGTGAAGTGATCTGGGCTTCCACTCGGGGCTTCCAGCTTTTAAAAACTCCCTGGGTGATTAGTGTGCAGCCAAGTTTGGGTACTATTGGTTTAATCCATCATTTTTACAGGTTTGGAGGGGGGTGTTGGGGGGTAAGGGTGGAGGTGGGAAGTGGGCAATAGGGGGTGTCACAGATGTCGAATTGGATAAAAACTTTTGTCCCTCATTCCAGGCACTTGCATTTAGATGTAAAACCTGGCATAGTATTTCAGGGTATTTACAGATCCCAGGAAGTGAACCAGGGAATGCCTGTGAGCCGTGTGGTCCCCATGTGAGAAAAGTCCAGCTGCAGGAGTGTCCACCTCCAATCGGGGTGACAGGAGCTCTCTTGTCCTATCCAGAATGGTGCTGGCCCTTTGTCTCAGTCTTTTTGTGCTGTAATAACAAAGGACCCAAGACTGGGTAATTTGTAAAAAGCAAAACAACAACAACAAACCAGGAATTTATTTCCCACAGCTTCTGAAGTCTGGGAAGTCCAAGCTCAAGGTGAAGTCTCCTCAGGTGGCAGAGAGCAGAAGCACACAAGAGACCAAACTCCCTCCCTCAAGCTCTTTTACAAGAACACTCAGACATTCAGAAGAGCTGAACCCTCAAGCCTACTCACCTCCTGAAGGCTACACCTCTAATACGGATTGAACTTTCGCATGAGTTTTGAGGGAGAGCCATTCAAAGCCTAGCACCCTTCGACTTCAGAGAAGCTCCGGCCCTGCTCTCACCAAGCCGGTTCCCCCTAGGCAGAGCGCCAAGAAGCAGCCCAGGCGATCCCAAGGCTCACAAGTGCTCTCATCAGGCTGCGCGCTGGCCGGTCAGTGCACCAGGGCAGGGCCGCCGCCCACATGCGCTTGGTTCAGGGAGTCCAGACTGCCCCCACTGGCGGCTACAAAAGCGCGCCGAGTCTTCCTGTCCACCCAGTCGCCCCACATGTCAGCGGTTGGTCGCCTCGCGGTGCAGCGCTGGGCACGCGAGCCCCTCCCGCAGCCATTCGCAGCACAAGCACCACCCGCAGCGACAGAGCTAAGAGCCCCCACGCCGCAGAGGTCGCGCGGAGCAGGTAAGCGCAGCCTCCTGGGTGGGGAGCCACGGAGGAGAAAGGGCGGCTGGGTCCCACGGTCCCGCCAAAGGACAGGCTATGCCCTTTCAGTACCCCCTCATCCCCGGCTCTGTTTCTAATCTAGGAATAAACAAGAAAGTCCTTAGTCTTTGAAAAGAAAATGATTCCCACATACAAAAAAACAAAACAAAACAAAAGTTAAAAAGTGAAATATCACATGTTTGTTTGGCTTAAAATAATTATACATGCTTGTAATGAGGGAAATAAAAAATTCACAAGCCTCTTGATTTAAAATAGTTTAAATATCTTTGGCTTGGGATTATGTGGTTACTACCCTTCAGAAACAATGTGCCGACAAAACATACCACAGCTGATGGGAAAGTGGTTTACTTCCCATTAGGTTGCAAATGCCTTAGAAACACACTCCTGGACCACAGCTTCAAGAGACACAAGCAGTCACCTCATCTGCTGGTTTCCAAACTGCCCTGCCAGGAGCAGGTCAGGGACCCCACAGGGCTCCTCAGTAACCCCTCAAAATCCTCTCCCATCAATGGCCCCACCAGAGCATTCCTACTTTTGAATGTTTGTCTAACGCAGGTTCCAGGTAAGATTTCCTTTCACAAGCGACTTCCATGGCTAAGGAGAACTAGTCTAGAACTAGTCTAGAACTAGTCCAAGCCCCTCTCTGCAGCGGTTTTTATAAGCAGTGGAGCCATCTTGTAGATTTCTAAGCTTGCTGGAAAATAAAACACTGCTATAAATGCATAGAGCCTTCTCCCTTGTGAAAAGGAAACTCCTGCCAGAGGTAAAAGCAACAGCAAGAATAGCATTGCGCAGAGTAAGGATGGCTAACACCAGTCTTCCTCCTGGGGATTTACATCAGGATTGTAACATATTAGATGTAAATCCACGTGTGGGCTCCAGGGTGGATCTGGAGGTCCAAGCACCAAGGAGCTGGGGTCAAAACCAACTGTTGCTAAAAGCCAAGGGAATTACAACTAAGGAACAAGATGCTTTAAAATATGACTTGTGGCTGGGCGCAGTGGTTCACACCTGTAATCCCAACATTTTGGGAGGCCAAGGTAGGCAGATCACCTGAGGTCAGGAGCTCGAGACCAGCCTGGCCAACATGGCGAAACCCCCTCTCTACTAAAAATACAAAAATTAGCCAGGCGTGGTGGCACATGCCTATAATCCTAGCTACTAGGGAGGCTGAGGCAGGAGAATCGCTTGAATCCAGGAGGGGGGGGTTGCAGTGAGCAAAGATCACACCACTGCACCCCAGCCTGGGAGAAAGAGAAAAACAAAAAAAAGTCAAAAAAAAAAAAAAAAAAAAAGCTTATAAGTAAATAATGATACAAAGAAGATACATGAGCAGTATCAAAAGGCAGGTTTATTTTTCTTCCCTTTATCCATAATTTAGGGATTCTTAAAATAGCTTAAGCAAAATATATCCAAGTTGTTAATCACCACATGCATGATGCTGGGTGGTTAATTTAATTGGTGAAATGGTTTTGTTGCCTCCGTAGAGTAGCAGTATCTATATGGACCAACAAAATCATTTCACCAATTAACAAAAGCCAGTGTGGCCCATTGTTCTCTGTGGCAAGTCTCCTTTAAGAAGTGACATGCACCTGTACTCCTAGCTGCTTGGGAGGCTTGAGGACTCCTTGAGCCCAGGAGTTGCAGGGTACAGTAAGTATAATTTGCCACTGTGCTGCAACCTGGAGGGCAAAAATCCCGTCTCTACTAAAAGAAAAAAAGAAGAAAAAGGAGAAGAAGAAGAGAAGAGAAGGAAGTTTTTCCTTGGTTCTTTGAAAGCTCTTTCTGAGTAGCATTCCTCCCCTACTTCAAGAGTAAATGATTCCATGGTGAAAGACAAGAAAAGAACTTCTCCAATAGGATGAGGTGGTCTCATACCAACCAAAGCAACCAAGGTTTGCATACCAACATTGCCAGGTGGGTGAGGATTGCATTCATTCCTAACCTCTTGAGGCTTCAGCATCCCAAGACTAGATGGTAGAAAATCTCAGTAGCTCTCCAGGCAAAGCTGGCCGGGGGCGGGTGTTCAGAACACTCGCCCACCATGTCTGAAAAGCATCCAGAGAGATCATAATGCTTTGACTTCCGATATAACCTTTTGGGGTGTTTATGTACTTTTACATGCTTCAAGGAATAAAAAGTCTAAATAGAATTCTAAGTGCAAAACCTCTCTCTGTACTACTGAGGATTCTCAGACAGAAGAATACATTTGTTAACCACGGTAACAACATATATAATCAAAGTTTTGTATTGTTTTGAGCTTGGTTATAACAATGTGCTACATCCATACGCACACACAGAAGGAAGTGGTTGAAAACCAAGACAAGGAACCCTGTGGTTTTCTGGATCAAGACCAGGATCGACCCGCTCCAGTCCTGCCTGGGCTCTGCTTTCTCCCTTCCCCTCTTTGCGGGTTGAGCATCTCTGGCGCCACTTAGTGGTCCCCATGATCCATGCTTCAGTGCCCCAGAGGGCCCAGAAGGCTTAATGTTACCAGCCCGGTGTCAAGTACTAGAGTGACATGACCGCTCCCTTACTGAGCCTGACCAACCGCCTGGATCTTGACGTGCATGGCCTCCTTTCACTCTCACCACAGCCCAGATCATGGGGGGTTTGTACCCATTTCACAGATGGGAACAGAGAGGCTTCAAGTTAGAGAACTTTGCTTACACTCCCAAACAGAGAGACTTTGCTTACACTCCCAAAGCTAGCCAGCACTGGGACTGGGCTTCCAACCCTTCCTCTGACTCAGCTGCACACACCATCCTTACTAAGAGGATGGCAACCCCTTGCTTACTGTGCATTTGCATTAACTCTCTGAACCCAAGCTTATAAATAACCAAGCAACACATTCTGTACTATGCATTTGTTATTCCCAAAAGACAGCTTGATTCCAAATAAAATGACTAAGTTTATTTCCTGCTCACCTTCCAGCACATCTTGGACTTCAAGAGAGATGACGTCATTCAAGCACTTACATAAATTCTGTGTTGTGGCAAGGCTCTGATCCTTTTCTTGTCACTTCTTCAGCATCCTAAACTTGCACATGATAACATCTGTTGTCCTCCATCGGATATCATCAGTATTGCTAATATACAGTGCCACATTGGCAGTAGTGATTTTTTTTTTTTTTGAGACAGAGTCTCGCTCTGTAGCCCAGGCTGGAGTGCAGTGGCACGATCTTGGCTCACCGCAAGCTCTGCCTCCCGGGTTCATGCCATTCTCCTACCTCAGCCTCCCAAGTAGCTGGGACTACAGGCACCCGCCAGCATGCCTGGCTAAGTTTTTGTATTTTTAATAGAGACGGGGTTTCACTGTGTTAGCCAGGGTCGTCTCAGTCTCCTGACCTCGTGATCCGCCCACCTAGGCTTCCCAAAGTGCTGGGATTATAGGCGTGAGCCACCGTGCCCGACCTGGCAACAGTGATTTTTATCCACTTTTTCTCCAGGTTCCCAGAAAGAATATTCAACTTAATATCTATTTGGGTGGGAGGGCAGGGTGTTAGTCTTTGCTTCATCTAAAAGTAAATGAGGAATTCAGTATCTCTTCTGACCACTTCAATCACTTATAGACATGTATAATGAAAATATATTCTTCTTACTTAAAAAAGATTACCTGACGTCAGGAGTTTGAGACCAACCTGACCAACATGGTGAAACTCCATCTCTACTAAAAATACAAAAATTAGCTGGGCCTGATGGTGCATGCCTGTAATCCCAGCTACTTGGGAGGCTGAGGCAGGAGAATCACTTGAACCTGGGAGGCAGAGGTTACAGTGAGCCAAGATTGCACCACTGCACTCCAGCCTGGCTAACAGAGTGAGACTGTCTCAAAAAATAAATAAATAGGCTGGGGGTGATGGCTCATGCCTATAATCCCAGGACTTTGGGAGACTGAGACAGACAGATCACCTGAGGTCAGGAGATCAAGACCAGCCTGGCCAACATGATGAAACCCCATCTCTACTAAAAATATAAAAAACTAGCTGGGCATGGTGGCAGGTGCCTGTAATCCTAGCTACTCAGGAGGCTGAGGCACAAGAATCGCTTAAACCCGGGAGGCGGAGGTTGCAGTGAGCCAAGATTGCGTCGTGGAACTCTAGCCTAGATGACAAGAGTGAGACTCTGTCTCAAAAAAATTAAAAAATAAATAAATAAAACAAAATAAAAAACTACGCCATGATTGGTTACTTTAACCACATTTATTTACTTATTTTTTTTTAGACGGGGTCTCGCTCTGGAGTGCAGTGCCATGATCATGGCTCACTGTAACCTCTGCCTCCCGGGTTCAAGCGATTCTCCTGCCTCAGCCTCCTGAGTAGCTGGGATTACAGGCATGCACCACCATGCCCAGCTAATTTTTGCATTTTTAGTAGAGACGGTGTTCGACCATGTTGGGCAGACTGGTCTCGAACTCCTGACCTCAGGTGATCCACCCGCCTTGGCCTCCCAAAGTGCTGGGATTACAGGCGTGAGCCACAGCGCCCAGCCTAACCACTTTTAAAATATATTTAAGTGCCCCCAATATCACTGCTTTCTAAACTATTTCAAAAACTGAAGGGTAATATTTGTATAATAATAAATTGTTAGAGTGTAATATTCACAGTGGTAATTCAGGTAATGAGTATTTTACAAGGCAGAACTAATTAGGTTGGAATAAAACAAAATCAGACACCAACAATAACTCATGTGTCTCAAATAGTGCCCCTGCCCACCTGTCTTTATCGAAATATTAGCTCTACACACTGACACCACCTTAGGAGCCACTAAACAGAACAGCAAGCACTCTGAATTTTAGTCTCTGTTACACCATTTCCTGGCATTTGGAGGAAAAGCACATTCCACAGAAAAGTCATGGGATGGTACTATCTGTTTCGTATCTGATTTTAACATGTGTTATCTCTTAGGTACAGGGTCATACACTTGGACGGTATGATATTGTGAAATATGTATTTGGTCTTCCTCAACTTTTCCCGACACATATGTCCTTCAATCCTTGGAATCTTCTGTGCTAATGAGGTGACTGGAGGCTGAGGGCCTCTAGATAGCCTGAGGGTGGGAGCTCGTTGTGGGAAAAATCAAGGTCTGATTAGAGGGTTAAGATTTTCAGCCCCAGCCCCCAACCTCCAGGGAGGGAAGGGGGGCTGAAAATTGAGTTGATCATTAATGGCTAATGATATAATCAATCATGCCTACAAATGGAAGCTTCCATAAAAATTCAAAAAGAGGCTGGGTGCGGTGGCTCACGCCAATAATCCCAGCACTTTGGGAGGCCAGGGTGGGCGAATCACGAGATCAAGAGATCCAGACCATTCTGGCCAACATGGTAAAACTCTGTCTCTACTAAAAATATAAAAGTTAGCTGGGATTGGTGGCGCAGCCTGTAGTCCCAGCTACTTGGGAGGCTGAGGCAGGAGAATCAGTTGAATCCAGGAGGTGGAGTTTGCAGTGAGCTGAGATCGCGCCACTGCACTCCAGCCTGGTGACAGAGCGAGATTCTGTCAAAAAAAAAAAAAAAAAAAAGAAAGAAAAATTCAAAAGGACTGGGTTTGGAGACCTCCTGGGTTGGTGAACACATCTATGTGCTGGGAGGGTGGTGTACCCCAACTCCATGGGGACAAGCTCCTAGGATCGGGACCCTTGCCAACTTCACCCCATGGATCTCTTCATCTGTATCTTTTATCATATTCTTTATTTTTTAGGCTAGTCAGGTGAAGCTTTATTATATTCTTTATTAATAAACTGGTAAATGTGTTTCCCTGAGTTCTTGTGAACTGCTCCAGCAAATTAATTGAACCTGGGGAGGGGCATGTGGTAACCTTAATTTGTAGCTGGTGGCTCAGAAGTTCTAGAGGCTCAGATCTGCAACTGGTATCTGAACTTGGGGTCAGTTTTGTGAGACTAGTCCTGAACCTGTGAGATCTAACACTGTCTTTAGGTAGGGAGTGTCAACATTGAGTTGACTTAGAGGACATCCAGCTAGTGTCCACTGGAGACCCTGCTGGAAAATGGATTGTTTGGTGTCTGGGGTAAACCTTCCTCACATTTGGTCACAGAAGTATTCTGTGTTGATTGAGTGAGAGCAGAAAAAAAAAAAAGGAGAAGAAAAAAAAAAGCTTTGGTTTGGGTTTTTCCTCTCTATCTCCTGTATTGCACAAAAGGGCACATATACCAATAAAATGTCTGCCAATAAAAGCCATTGACCCCATATAAATACTAGCCCTATCATTGAGCTAGTTTTTTCCTTAGCTGGTTGTGCTACAGGGTAGCACACCTCCCTGGTTGCAGAGTTTTAGTTAAGGATCCTTGAATTATTTCAAATACTGGAGGGGAGCAAGAGGTGAAAGAAACTCTTCTTGCCCCTTCATCTGCAGCAACTATTTATTAAAGTGCATTTAACATGTTTGCTTGGACTCTTCACCACTTCACAGATTTCCTCTCTGACCACTTTCTATACTGAAGAATGGGCTGCAAGGGATGGCCCCTGCCACCTAGTGGCTTCCTGATGTATGGCAGATTGCTCCTGGCTTTCAAATTTCCACACTATGAAAGATGCCCAGGGAGCCTATGAAAAGTCCAAAATATGGCCGGGCACAGTGGCTCAGGCCTGTAATCCCAGCACTTTGGAAGACCGAGGCGGGTGGATCACCTGAGGTCAGGAGTTCAAGACCAGCCTGGCCAACATGGCAAAACCCTGTCTCTACTAAAAAATACAAAAAAAATTAACTGGGTGTGGTGGCAGGTGCCTGTAATCCCAGCTACTCGGGAGCCTGAGGCAGGAGAATGGCTTGAACCTGGGAGGCAGAGGTTGCAGTGAGCTGAGGTTGTGCCACTGCATTCCAGCCTGGCGACAGAGCAAGACTCCCCACAAAGAAAAATAAAGAAAGAAAAGAGAAAAGAAAAGCCCAAGACCTCAGGGCCATCCCCAAACCTACTGTTATCAGATTTTGAATCTATCTTTTTTTCTCTTAAGGGACAGGCACTCACTCTGTTGCCCAGGCTGGAGTGCAGTGGCATGGTCATGGCTCACTGCAGCCTTGAACTCCTGGGCTGAACTCCCGAGTGGCTGGGACCACAAGTGTGTGCCACTATGCCTGGCTAATTAATTAGTATTTATTTATTTTTATATAGACAGAGGTCTCCCTGTGTTGCCCACGCTGGTCTTGAACTCCTGGGCTCAAGCAATCCTCCTGCCTCAGCTTTCCAAAGTGCTGAGATTACAAGCGTGAGCCACTGCACCTGGCTGAGTTTGGGATTTTAACTTGCTTTCCAATATATCTTCTGAGTCAAATGTTTCCCAAACTTAAGTCATTTGCCTTCCCTTGTCATGATTTTTCCCATACTCATATGCTAGGTGAAATGTGATTTCCTCAATATTTCTTCAAATTCATAACTAATATAAATGGAACATTGGTATCATTTGCCATATGAAAAGGAAGTCAAAAAAGAAACATTTAAAAATTTATTTTCAGGAATTCCACCTAAAACAATTTTCTATATCATTCTGTACTTTGGAAAACAGTACTTCAGGAGTTCCTTCTGGACACTTCTCTGTGATTGAACACCACATTCTCTGTTTGAAATTTAGCTCCTTTTCTAACAGGTTTCTATGTTTCATGCAGAACTTCCATAGTTCCTTTTGGTGAAGATGCCTTAATAGTGATGCATGGCCTCAATTAGCCATTGGTGTAGGCCTGAAAAAAGAGTGGAGACCAGAAACATCTTACAGTGCTAATAATTATTAAAGAAGATTCTAAGGCTGGGCACAGTGTCTTATGCCTGTAATCCCAGCGCTTTGGGAGGCTAAAGCGGGTGGATCACAAGGTCAAGAGATCGAGACTATCCTGGCCAATGTGGTGAAACCCCATCTCTACTAAAAATACAACAATTAGCTGGGTGTGGTGGTGGGCGCCTGTAGTCTCAGCTACTCGGGAGGCTGAGGCAGGAGAATCACTTGAACCCTGAAGGGGGAGGTTGCAGTGAGCCGAGATCACGCCACTGCACTACAGCCTGGCGACAGAGTGAGACTGTATCTCAAAAATAAAAATAAAAATAAAAATAACGCAATGTCCCAAGTAGGACTCTTTATGGATCAGAAATTTTAGCTCGAATAAATAGGCCTGGTTTTTTTTTTTTGGGGGGGGGGTGGAGGGTGTTGTTTGTTTTGTTTTTGAGACGGAGTTTTGCTCTTGTTGCCCAGGCTGGAGTGCAGTGGTACCATCTTGGCTCACTGCAACTTCCACCCCCCTGGGTTCAAGCGATTCTCCTGCCTTAGCCTCCCAAGTAGCTGGAATTACAGGTATGTGCCACCATGCCCAGCTAATTTTGTATTTTTATTAGAGATGGGGTTTCTCCATGTTGGTCAGGCTGGTTTCGAACTCCTGACCTCAGGTGATCCGCGCCTCAGCCTCACAAAGTCCTGGAATTACAGGCCTATTTTAAAGTGGCTAATTGAAGGGTAAAATATCGAGAGCAAAAAATCAGTCACATCCATAGGAAAGGCTGAATTCCAAAACAACTGAGAATCAAAAACCATTTCCTTTTGAAAGATAAAGACATGATGGGAAATAATGATCTGTAATGATCATAATTCTGTGTCTTGGAAAACAGTCATCAATGGATGACTGGTGCAGAGCATCATCATCAGTACTTACCAGATCATCTGTCCACATATAACCTGATGAATACCACAGAAACAAGTTAAAAAATGATTCAAAAGTTATTCAGATAACTAGATGTATGGAATACCTAACAGATCCCTTATATCATTACATTTATGCAACAAAATAAAAATTCTGGAGGACAGAGGCTGGGCACGGTGGCTCATGTCTGTAATCCCAGAACTTAGGAGGCTGAGGTGTGTGGATCACTTGAGGCCAGGAGTTCGAGACCTGCCTGGCCAACATGGTGAAACCCCATCTCTACTACAAATACAAAAATTAGCTGGGAGTTGGGGCACGAGCCAGTAATCCCAGCTACTTGAGAAGGTGAGGCATAACAATCACTTGAACCTGGGAGGCGAAGGTTGCAGTCAACTAAGATTGTGCCACTGTAATCCAGCCTGGGCGACAGAGTAAGACTCTGTCTCAAAACAAAAACAAAAACAAAAAAGTGGGGGGGGGGGCGGTGCTGGGCTCGGTGGCTCATGCCTGTAATCCTAGTACTTTGGGAGGCCGAGGTGGGCAGATTGCCTGAGCTCAGGAGTTCAAGACCAGCCTGGGCAACATGGTGAAACTCTGTCTCTACTAAAATACAAGAAATTAGCCGGGTGTGGTGGCACATGCCTGTAGTCCCAGCTACTCAGGAGGTTGAGGCAGGAAAATTGCTTGAACCCGGGAGATGGAAGTTGCAGTGAGTCAAGATCACACCACTGCACTCCAGCCTGGGCGACAGAGCAAGACTCCATCTCCAAAAAACAAACAAACAAACAAACAAACAAATTCTGGAGGACAGAAGAAAGAGAAGAGTGGGTTAAAACTCCTTTGATGTCCAGCTACTTAGCCCCTTGTGATGCTTTTCAGAATGATATAACCACCACTGGGCTGTGTGTGTTACTTACTGGGAAAGATGTGAAATATGATCCAAAATGTAAAGGATGCAGAAATCAAATCAATCAAGCTTCTGTACTGCTAAAACAGACAAACCAAACCGGTTCCACACCTGGCTGAGCACACTGACTATTTGAAGTGTTCCCACACTAGCTGTGCACCCCACTGACCTCCAGGGATTTGGGCTGTGGGTGCCTGTGGAACCAGAGCTGGCACCTCTGCTCCAGCAGCTGGGGCTTTTGTTTTGCTTAGTCAAATCTTTAAATGTTATAGTGATGGGACAATTATGTTTTTTACTCCTCTGTCCCCAGCTCTACCCACCCCACCCCACAAATCAGAGTTTATTTATTTATTTAAAAATTTTTTTAGAGATGGGGGTCTTGAACTCCTGGGCTCAAGTGATCCTCCCGCCTCAGCCTCCCAAAGTTCTGAGATTACAGGTGTAAGTGACCATACCCGGCCAAAATCAGAGTTCTTATTCAAGATACAACTTACATTATCTCAGTTTTCTGTCCATATAATTTCCTCAGAATCCATTTCAACCGAAAGTAATTTAAATTCCACTGGTTTCTCTGGATACACTTCAATATAACTATTTTATGTTGTTAAGTTTTTGAGACATGGTCTCACTCTGTTGCCCAGGCTGGAGTGCAGTGGTGCAATCATAGCTCACTGCAGCCTTAAACTCCTGGGCCCAAGAGATCCTCTTGCCTCAGCCTTCCAAGTAGCTGGCTACAGGTACACACCACCACACCAGGCTAATTTTTATTTTTTGTAGAGATGGAGGTCTTGCTAGAGGGCCCAGGCTATTCCTGAATCTTGGTATGAAGCCATCCTGCTGCCTCTGTCTCCCAAAGTGCTAGGATTACAGGTGTGAGCCACTGCACCTGGCAAACGTCATAATTTTAAAAGTGAATCATTAATATCAGTTTCCTTTAAGAAAACTTTTTAAATTAAAAAGTTGTATTAATTCAAAATATACAGTATCAAGATATAAAATGATGACAATTAGAAGGGTTAGATTGCTTGAGTGGTAACTGCAACTTTGACCTTGGGAATCCTCATCTGGAATCACACATCTTCTTTTCTTTTGCTACCAGCCCCACCTTCCAGACCCTGTTTTACTACTTCATTGAGGCTTCTAGCCCCTCACCTCCATTTTTCCAAAGTCTTATTTTTCTGCCCTCTCATAGTTTCACAGTGCTTCATGTTTCAAACTGGGACATGAGCTTACTTACCATCAACAACCATTGCCTAAGAGCTTTCTAATCTCCTCATCATCTTTGCCTAAATCATTCTCCAATCTGGAATTGACTCAGCATTTACACAACTAAGCTAGCGGTTTAACTGCCTCTCCTAATAACATATTTCCCTAACAAACCCTCTTATTGAGAGGTGACAACATGCTAGCAGCCCTCACTCTTGGTGCCTCCTCGGCCTCGGCATCCACTCTGGCGGTGCTTGAGGAGCCCTGCAGCCTGCCACGGCACTGTGGGAGCCCCTCTCTGGGCTGGGCGAGGCCCAGAGGGAGGAGGTGTGGGCAAGAACTGGGGCTGTGGGGGGCACTGGCAGGCCAGCATGAGTTCCAGGTGGGCGCAGGCTTGGCAGGCCCTGCACTCGGAGTGGCCAGCAGCCGCTGCTGGCCCTGGGCAGTGAGGGGCTTAGCACCCAGGCCAGCAGCTGCAGAGGGTGCACTGGGTCGCCCAGCAGTGCTGGCCTGCCAGCTCTGTGCTCAAATTCTTGCTGGGTCTCAGCTGCCTCCCAGCAGGGCAGGGCTCCCAACCTGCAGCCCACCATGCCTGAGCCTCCCCGAGGAGCGCTGCCCCCTGCACTGGCACCCAGCCTGATCGACTGCCCAGGGGCTGAAGACTGCGGGTGCATGGCGCAGGACTGGCAGGCAGCTCCACTTGCAGCCCTGGCGCGGGATGCACTAGGTGAAGCCAGCTGGGCTCTAGAATCTAGTAGGGAGTTGGAGAACCTTTATGTCTAGCTAAGGGATTGTAAATACACCAATCAGCACCCTGTGTCTAGCTCAAGGTTTGTAAATACACCAATCAGTACTCTGTATCTAACTAACCTAGTGGGGACTTGGAGAACTTTTCTATCTAGCACTCTATGTCTAGCTAAAGGATTGTAAATGCACCAGTCAGCACTCTGTCAAAATGGGCCAATTAGCGCTCTGTAAAATAGACCAATCAGCTCTCCGCAAAACGGACCAATCACCAGGATGTGGGTGGGGTCAGATAAGGGAATAAACGCAGGCTGTCCGAGCCAGGCAACGGCAACCCGGTGGGGGTCGTCTTCTATGTTGTGCAAGGTTCGTTTTTTCTCTTTTCATAATAAATTTTGCTGCTGGTCACTCTTTGGGTCCATGCCACTTTTATGAGCTGTAACAATCATCGCAATAATCTGTAGCTCCACTCCTGAAGCCAGCAAGACCACAAACCCACCGGGAGGAATGAACAACTCCAGATGCACCGCCTTTAAGAGCTGTAGCACTCACCGCTAAGGTCTGCAGCTTCACTCCTGAAGTCAGCGAGACCACTAACCCACCAGAAGGAAAAAACTGCGGACACATCTGAACATCTGAAGGAACAAACTACGGACACACCATCTTTAAGAACTGTAACACTCACCACGAGGGTCGGCAGCTTCGTTCTTCAAGTCAGCGAGACCGAGAACCCACCAATTCTGGACACATTATCGCTGTGGGGTTGCTGTTGTTGTTAGAGATGGAGTTTTACTATGTTGCTCAGGTTGGTCTCAACTTTTGGGCTCAAATGATCTGCTCACCTTGGCCTCCCAAAGCACTGAGATTACAGGTATAAGCCACCGCACCGGGCCTTATCACTATGTGATGGACAAAGAACCTCTGAGAAGCTACTCTACTTGCTCAAATCGTCATCTAGGAAAGGGTGAAACTAAAATCTGAGCCCAACCTTCTGGCTCTAAAGTGTGATCTCTGACTCCCACTACACAGATCGGGCTTTCCCTACTGGCCGTATGCGCATGGCTTCACCGACTTACATTATCCTCCTAGTTTACTTACCTGGTCTTATTCATCATACTTTACACACCTGACCTTTACATCTGGCCTTCAGACTTAGCTTTCCACTTCTGGTTGTACCTGCTGGTCCTTACCCAACTACTGGCCTTAAGCTTCTGGTTTTACCAATCTGGCCATAGCTTCCTGACCTTGTCCCCCTGGTCTTACCCCCCTGGTCTTACCTACCTGTTCTTACTCACCAGGCCTTAACCTCCTTGCCTTACCAGCCTGTTTCTATTAACCTTCTGGTGTTACTCACCTGGTCTTAACCTCATGGTCTTACCCACTGTGCTTACCCACCTGGTATTATCCACCTGGCTTTGATGTCTTGGCCTTAGTGATTTGGCCTTACCTGGCATTAGCTTTTGGCCATACCACGTTGCCTTAACCTAGAGTTCCTACTTAGCCTTATCAGCCCCTTAGTCATACTCACCCAGTCTTACTCTCCTGACCTTGCCCACTTTGCTTTAACCACCTCACCTTAACCTGGTGCTCTATCCATCTAGCTTCACCCACCAGGTCTCACTCACCTGGTCTTACTGCCTGCTCTTAACCTTGTGGCCTTTCCCTCCAGCTTTTCCCGCTGCCCTTATCCAGCAGGCTGCATTCACCTCTGGTCAGTGTCTGGCTTGCAGGTCCCCGGCACTGTTACCTTTGCACCAGAGCCCACTCTCACCTAATCTCCGTGTGCTGGTGCTATGTCAAGTATACTGGTGATCAGGAGGCACCTTCCATGTGAGGCCGAGTGTACTGGCTCCGGTTGTCCTTGAAGTTGTGTCTCAGGCTCCTGGGCATGGCAGAGCCTGCATTCCCGTGACTCGACTGAGGCCAGTGTGATGGAGACTTCCCGGCAGCCTCCTGGACCTGGTCTCTCCAAGGTCAGATCTTGAGACTTTTGGGCACCCATGCAGGTGCCTGACCTGGTGTGCCAACTTGCCGTTGGTCTGCGTAGCCAGTGGACACATGGTCAACATGAAACCACCTTAACCCGCTTCCCATCAGGGCTGGTGGGAGGGATGGGGCAGTGCCTGGAGCACAGAGAGGCTCAGTAAAGGGCAGTTAAACTGGTTTCGCTGTGGCGGATCCCTCATGGGGGTCTTTCTAGCCCAAACTGGGTGTGATCCTGCGGTAGTCAGGAGCTCACGGGCAACTCTGGTTTTTCTCATATTTTATAGGAACGTGGAGTTTTCAGGAAGTCCAGAAAACTGCTCAGTGGCCTTCTCAGGCTCAGTCTTGGCCACCTGACTTGTTGCCAGTTCCTTTCACCGCTGGTGACCCCTAACGTTTATCTGGGGTCTCATCATGGGGTCAGAATTTGTTACTTTAGTTTATTTTATGAAAGAGTGCATTTGGGTGTATTGGAATTGTTTGTTTTATACTCTATGAAGTCAATAAACCCATTCCTGTCTCCGATCCCACTGCCTGAGCTAAGGGGCCTTCCACAGTTGACCTGGAGTGTTCAAGTGCACTGCACTCAAGTACACTCCTGGGTTGAAGCTGCCACCTGGTGTTCCCAAAGCCTGCGCCTCTGAGGCTTCCTCTTGGGTTGTGGATGCGTGGAAGAGCCCTGCCCCTGGGAACTGACATTTCCCTTAGAATAGGGAGATAATGGAAGGTCTTGACTGGCATTTCTGGAGATGCCAGATAAGGCTGACAGTTCCTCTAAGATTCCTTCTTAGGATGCTTGCGTATGTGTTCATATTCTATATTATAAACCTATGGTACTTTTCATTTAACATTCTATTTTTGAAAATTTTCCTCTGTTATGAAAACTTTCTTGATGTTTAATGGATTCTCCACTATTTTCTGGGAGACTGTGGCATTTTGGTAACTGGAAGTAACCACAGTTTCAGCATTGCTCCAAAGACTTAGGCGTTCTTCTGGTTGTTGGTGGAGTTTGCATATCAGTCATGTATCTGCTTCTGATATTTTATAGAAATGTTTGACAAGGATGATTTTGCTAACTTCTGCCTTGCAGTTCTTCTAGATATTGTACTTATGATTATTATTCTTTTCTGCAGGTTGGTCTAATTGAAGGCAATGGAGAAGTAAGTCTTTATAGATAAAAAATCTTAGTTCTAGAAAAGGTGAGGGAGGCTGTTTTGGAAATACATCCATTCATAAATATATTGTTTGATGTATTTATGAATTTGATGATATTTAAGCCTCTCAGTACTCTCAGTTACCCTTATGGGTAATCTTAGGGCTTATAACATTTAGGAGACACCTGCAGATGCACAACAATAACTTTGTTTATTGTGGTTTCTAAGTTATTTATATGATTTGCAAAAATTCAGGAAATGTGGAATAATGTAAGAAGAAAAGAAAGATCACATGTATTTCTTCTGCCCATAGATAATGAACACCTCACAATGCTGTAGACTCTTCCAGGTTCCTGTGTGGCCAGCCACAGTAATGCTGTTTATTTATTATTTTATTATTATTATTATTACTATTATTTGAGATGGAGTTTTGCTCTTCTTGCCCAGGTTGGAGTGCAGTGGTGCCATCTCCACTCACTGCAACCTCCACCTCCCAGGTTCAAGCAATTCTGCTGCCTCAGCCTCCCCAGTAGCTGGGATTACAGGCATGCACCACCACGCCTGGCTAACTTTTTGTTTTTTGTTTTTTTGTTTTTTTTTGAGACAGAATCTTGGTCTGTCACCCAGGCTGGAGTGCAGTGATGGGATTTTGGCTCACTGCAAGCTCCGCCTCCCAGGTTCACGCCATTCTCCTACCTCAGCCTCCCGAGTAGCTGGGACTACAGGCACCCGCCACCACGCCCGGCTAATTTTTTTGTATTTTTAGTAGAGACGGGGTTTCACGGTGTTAACCAGGATGCTTTCCATCTCCTGACCTCGTGATCCACCTGCCTTGGCCCCCCAAAGTGCTGGGATTACAGGTATGAGCTACTGTGCCCAGCTAGTAATGCTGTTTAAAATGAAAGAAGGTTCTACAATGGGGCCATGGTGCACACCTCATATGAAGTGAACATCCTCCGTGTCTGTAAGTTTTATGTATGTATTCTAATAATTCTTGAGGAACCTGTATTTTTCTGTTCCTAGAGGAATCTAGGGAGGAAGTAAGGTGGAGAGGTTAAAGTCACAGCTCTTCAATGATCTTATAATTCACAGTTTCTGTTTAAGTCCTTAAAGTGACACTGTGATGAGCATCTGTGAATGTATTTGTGCTCTCCTGGCCACTTCCTCAGATGAACTTCTAGGCAGAATTGCCAGGTGGAAAGGGTACACATCTTGGAAACGTTGATGTGAGATGCCTTTCTCTCTCTTTTTTTTTTTTTTTTTTTGAGACGGAGTTTTACTCTTGTTGCCCAGGCTGGAGTGCAATGGCATGATCTTGGCTCACTGCAACCTCTGCTTCCTGGGCTCAAGCGATTCTCCTGCCTCTGCCTCCTGAGTAGCTGGGATTATAGGCATGCACCACCATGCTTGGCTAATTTTGTATTTTTAGTAGAGATGGGGTTTCTCCATTTTGGTCAGGCTGGTCTCAAACTCCCAACCTCAGGTGATCCGCCCACCTCGGCCTCCCAAAGTGCTGGGATGACAGGCGTGAGCCACCGGCCAGTCTCATTTTAAGACTGCATTGGTGTGGAGCTATGATAATTTGTGCAAGACAATTGAAGTGCAATTTATTGTAATATTGCTAAAGGTCAACTTGTGGAAAGTCCACTTTGTCCTGAGAAGAACTGGCTTGCAGGAGGTCAGGTGAGGTCCTTGGCATGCTCTGAGCCATCGTGTCCACTTCCTATGTGTCAGGCAGACTATGAGTCCAAAGGTCTTGAAGTATTACAGTTTTAGGTTTTGTTTAAACATAAGTTATTTCTGATTTATCTAATTATTTGCATATACAATCTCTTTTTACTCTTAACAGTGAGACCCTAGTAAGTGGTCTCTTAATGCTTACTATAACTTTGGGAATGTTTGAAAGTGGTGACCGAGTCCCCCACCTGGTCTTCTGCCATATCACTTGGCCCTGCTGGTCCATTTGTTTTTGGCCAGTGCCAGTTCGGGAGCCAAACCTTGTCACCTACCTCCAGTCCACCTTCCCTCTGGGGAGTCAGGTGCAGATGCTTCTCTGGGCCCTTCCCAGTGTCCTGTTCTGATCTTTTACCTGGTGCAGGGCAGAGGGGCTTAGAGGACTTGACCTCATTAACTGAGCAAGCACATGTTCTCCCTGAAGCCTCCTGGTGCCTGGCAGGGGTCAGGCACTGTACGCCAGTCAAGCCAACACATAATATTAACCATCACAGGGCCACTTGTGCCTCTCTTCTTCTTCCTCCTGCTGCTGCAGATAATTCATTTCCAGATTTCCCCTGTATGTATCAGGGTTCTCTAGAGAAACATATGCATTTATATGGAAGATATAGAAAAGATTCATTTCAAGGAATTGGCCTGTGTGATTGTGGGGACCGGCAAGTCTGAAATGTGCAGGACAGGCAGGAAGTGGGCAAGAATTGATGCTAAAGTCGAGGCAGAATTCCTTCCCTCTAAAACCTCAATTTTTGTTCTTAAAGCCTTCAGCTGGTTAGTTGAGCCCCACCCCCATCATTGAGATATATGTGAAGTGTTTGTGCTTATGTAGACCCACATAAATATATGCATATTAGTCATATATGTAAATGAGACTATATGGACAGTGCCTAGCACATAGTGGGCACTCACAAAATCTGCTACTAGCCATGTGCAGTGTTGCCCACCTGTAGTTCCACCTACTTCTGAGGCTAAGTCAGGAGGATCTCTTCAGCCTAGGAGTTCTTTGAGTTCAGCCTGGGCAACATAGTGAGATCTTGTCTCAAAAAAGAAAAAATATGCTGCTATTAGCTGCTATTGTTATTGTTCTCTTTGTTAGTTCAAATCTTTTTCCTTCCTCCATGTAACAATTGCCGATCCTTGGTTCTGGTTGTCTATAGTTATATGGAGGGAGGGAAAGATTTGAGAATAGTGCTCATATCTTTCCCTATATTTCCTCATTTAATCCTGAGCCTGAGTGGAGGGTGAGGCTGTGTCAGGGAAATAAGGAGGCTTGGGAGTGAGGCCATGCGCTTGTGCTGGGCAGGCCTGTGCACGGGCGCACCTGTGAGATCGAGTAGGAGAGATGTCGGGTGCTTCTGGAGGTGGAGATGAGACTTGCAGATTGGGGAGTAGATTAGATGCCCTCCCTGGGCTCTCAACATGGAAAGGAGGCTGGGAGTGGGCAGTGGGGCCTGGGGCATTAGCAGTGGGAGGTGGGATGACAGAGAAGAACGAGAAGGCCAGTGGAGAAATGGCATTCCCACTCCAGCTTTCTGCAAGGTTGAATCATTGCAGTTGTGCATGTGAGCCTTCTAGATGTGCGAGTAGAGGGGTAAGACTGGAGAAGCAGGGCCGAGTTGAGGCTGGGTAGGACTTGGGTGACACAAAACGAAATTAGTATTAAAGCCAGACTTGTGATTTGAGCTCAAATTCAAACAATTAAATTCTCTGTTATCCATTTTCAAAGAAGAACAGGCTCCTTTGATGTGAAACAGACTGGTTGTGGACTCAGTGAGAATTTAGAAAAGAAACTGAGTTTGGATCTGTTTTACAAAATGTATGATTTTTTAAATAAATCATTTGTACTCTTTATTCAGTGTGTGCATTTCCTGACCTTTGTTTTCATTTAAGAGAGGACAACAGTTCTGACAGCAGTTCTGGAAGTGAGTCTGTTAAGTAAGATATAAATTTCCTTAATTACAGAAATTACGTAGAAACCTTTATTTTTATTTTAAATTGATACACCCATCACTTATTAATTATTGTCTCCAGATGTATTAATTACAAGCATGGTTTTAGACAGCATTGGTAAAGTAGTTATATGGCAAATAAAATAACTTCTAGTTGGCAAGGAAAGTGAAAAACAGGATAAGTTCAAGCAAGACAAGACTCGTGTCTGTGTTTTAGAACCTTCAGATCAGCCTAGAACCTTCTGAGACAAGGATTCTGAAAACTTTTAGTCTTTATTTGCCATTTTATCTTCAATGCTGTTTTTAAAAGCTGGTTCTCTTGCAACCCCTGGTCCCCCAACACTGCCCTGATAGGCTAAAAGTCTAGGCAGCAGTTGTGGCAACGGCTGGAACTGCCTGCACCTTCTGGGCACTAGTGCTGGCATAAGGACCTTGCCAATCATGCTGAGCAGGAGTGCCTAGCTTCCCTTCAGGTGACCCTCCCAAAGGTGGCTGAGATCTGGAAGGTCCAAAGCCCATCTCGTGACACATCAGGTGTGAACCCCAAGTGAGAGGGTTGTTGTCTACTTTTGAAGTCTTGCATTTTTACATGGTCCCCACCCATCTCCATAGCAAAATAATAGTTAATATCAGATAGCTAACACTCACCGAGTGCTTGCTGCCTGCCAGGCACAATCCGTACCTGTGATTTTTTTTTTTTGAGACGGAGTCTTGCTCTGTCGCCCAGGCTGGAGTGCAGTGGCGCGATCTCGGCTCACTGCAAGCTCCGCCTCCCGGGTTCCCGCCATTCTCCTGCCTCAGCCTCCCGAGTAGCTGGGACTACAGGCGCCGCCACTTCGCCCGGCTAGTTTTTTTCTATTTTTTAATAGAGAAGGGGTTTCACCGTGTTAGCCAGGATGGTCTCGATCTCCTGACCTCGTGATCCGCCCGTCTCGGCCTCCCAAAGTGCTGGGATTACAGGCTTGAGCCACCGCGCCCGGCCCACCTGTGATTTAATTTCTATAACTTTGCGGAAGTGATAATATTGTAACTCCCATTTAACAGATAAGGAAAGTGAGGCACAGAGAGACTCAATTACACACGTAGAGGCACACGCTCATGCAACATGTGGCCAGTGCAGACAACAGAAAAATTCACTGCTGTTCCCTTTCACAATACATTTTAATATTATGGAAATGTGGTCCTTGAAAAAGTGGTCATTGAGCACTTACCAGGCCCCAGGGGTACAGTTCCTCTGCAGCTTGCATTCTAGTGGGGAGAGACAGGAAACAAATGCTAAAATGTGCAGGATGCCAGGAGGGGCCCATTCCCTGAAAGAAAGGAAAGGGGAGAGTGGCTGTGTCAGGAGAGTCTCTCTGACAGGGCAGCGTCTGAGCAGAGACCAGAAGATATGAGGGAGTGAGCTACAGGGCTATTTGTGGGGGAAGACAGTAAGTACAAAGGCCCTGAGGCAGGAGCATGCCTTCAAAAAGAAATGGCAAGGAGTGGCTGGAGGACAGCAAGTGCGGGGAGGCTGGGAGGAGACAAAGGAAAGGGCAGTGAGATCCTAGAGGGCCATGGCCACACTGAAAGAAGGTCCTGTGAGACAGAGACTCTCAGAATAGTTCCCTTTTAAAGTCATATGACCAGGTGTCAATGTCTGTCTTTCTTTTTTTTTTTTTTTTTTTTTTTTTTTTTTTGAGACGGAGTCTCGCTCTGTCGCCCAGGCTGGAGTGCTGTGGCCGGATCTCAGCTCACTGCAAGCTCCGCCTCCCGGGTTCACACCATTCTCCCGCCTCAGCCTCCCGAGTAGCTGGGACCACAGGCGCCCGCCACTTCGCCCGGCTAATTTTTTGTATTTTTTAGTAGAGACAGGGTTTCACCGTGTTAGCCAGCATGGTCTCGATCTCCTGACCTCGTGATCCGCCCATCTCGGCCTCCCAAAGTGCTGGGATTACAGGCTTGAGCCACCGCGCCCGGCCCTTTTTTTCTTTTTTTGAGACGAAGTCTTGCCCTGTTGCCCAGACTGGAGGGCAGTGGCACAATCTTGGTTTACTGCAACCTCTGCCTCCCGGATTCAAGTGATTTTCCTGCCTCAGCCTCCTGAGTAGCTGGGACTACAGGTGCCCAGCACCACACCCAGCTAATTTTTACATTTTTAGTACAGACGGGTGTCATGAGCGTCAGGCAAGGACTGGCCATTTTCACTTCTTTTGTGGTGGAATGTCATCAGTTAAGGCAGGGCAGGGCATTTTCACTTCTTTTGTGATTCTTCAGTTACTTCAGGCCATCTGAGCCTATACGTGCAAGACACAGGGGATGCGATGGCTTGGCTTGGGCTCAGAGGCCTGACAATGGGGTTTCACCACGTTGGCCAGGCTGGTCTCAAACTCCTGACCTCGTGATCCACCCGCCTCAGCCTCCCAAAGTGTTGGGATTACAAGCTTGAGCCACCATGCCTGGCCCTAGAGCCTTTCTTACTTCCAAACACGTGTTTCTGAACTGCATAAGGAGCTGGAGGGCTGATGGTAGCCAAGTGTCATCGTGAGCACTGTGAGACTCTAGCAGAGTTCTGGGGTCCTGGTCACCCCAGATGACTCTCGAATGGGAGCAGCTGCCCTCCAGTTGCGATGCAGGTCTCCGACATGAGTGACTGTAATGAAGAGATTGATGATGACCCCATGTCCTCAGACCTTCATTGTTTCCGCAGAAGGGAACTGGGAGAGTCTTCCACCAAGGAAGCTTTTGTGAAGCAGTGAGCTTGCCTTCCTGTTTTCTGTAATTCCTCAAATTCTCCGGTGTGCTCGTGGTGAGAGGACAAGAGGATTGTGCTGAAGGGTGATGAGAGAGCAGGAGTGGTTGCAGTTCTGGAAAAAGATAATAAAACACTTACCTGCCTTAAGGCAGTGCACTGAAATGAAGAGGCACGTTCAACAGCATTGTCATGCATTGGACCTCTTAGGGGTGTCATTGAATTGACCACTTGGGATGTGTAAATGTTTATTTAAAGTTGCCCTTGGCTGTAAAGCCTGAGGTGGATGCTGGAGTAGTCAATGACTAACCCAGGATGGATCTGTGCCAATACACAAGTGACAACATCTTTCACAGCTAAAGAGTGGGAGGATAAAGCCTTGCCCACAGATCGCTGTCACACAGGTGCAACCTTACATTTTCCAAAATAGTCTTTGAAGTGCCAGCATTGTTGAGTGGCATGCACTTTTTGAATTATGTAATCTGGGCATATTGTATACATTTATTTTAAAAATTTTGTTTAAAAATGCCAATCACGTTTATTTTACTTTATACATATAAGTAACATTTTTTTCTATCATATATAATTTAATAAAATCCAATCTCACTGTGAACACTGGACTGCTGAAAATGCATTTGTACTATAAAATAGGATTCTGTAAATTGCTTTAAGAAAGCATTTGTTGGCTGGGCACGGTGACTCACGCTTGTAATCCCAGTACTTTGGGAGGCTGAGGCGGGCGGATCAGGTCAGGAGATGGAGACCATCCTGGCTAACACGGTGAAGCCCTGTCTCTACTAAAAATACAAAAAATTAGCTGGGCGTGGTGGCGGGCACCTGTAATCCCAGCTACTTGGGAGGCTGAGGCAGGAGGATGGCGTGAACCGGAGAGGCAGAGCTTGCAGTGAGCCGAGATCATGCCACTGCACTCCAGCCTGGGCGACAGAACGAGACTGCATTTCAAAAAAAAAAAAAAGAAAGCATTTATTGATATAGTACTTCTATATTGTCTATGTACTTTTTCCCGGACACACACAGTGAACAAGTGATCACTGGGCTCTTTTCTTGGGCACAGTTTTTGTAAGTAATTGTGAATGCAGGATACCTAATATCTTTGATCCTTTAAGTTTTTACGTAAAACTAACTCTAGTGGGAGAAGAACAAAGGCGCATAAGTCACGTTCACACATCTTATGTAATCACTTTGATTGTTCCCTTGGGTAATGATGCTTTGACAGAGTGCTATTGAGTTCTCTTCCTTCCTTCCTTCCTTTCTCTCTCTCTCTCTCTTTTCTGTCTCTCTCTCTCTCTCTTTCTCTTTCTCTCTCTTTCTCTCTCTCTCCCCCTCCTAAGCTGGAGTGCAGTGGCATGATCTTGGCTCACTGCAACCTCTGCCTCCCGGGTTCAAGCAGTCCTCCTGCCGCAGCCTCCCAAGTAACTGGGATCATAGGTGTGCACCACCACGCCTGGCTAATTTTTGTATTTTTAGTAGAGACGGGGTTTCACCATGTTGGCCAGGCTGGTCTCAAACTCCTGGCCTCAAGTGACCCACCCGCCTCAGCCTCCAAAAGTTCCGGGATTACAGGCGTGAGCCACCGCACCCGGCCTCTTAGTGCTTTTGAATGAAATAAAAACCCATAATAATTGGAAGACATCTTCTTCTATGTAAAAATTAGAACTAGGCTGGGCGCAGTAACTCATGCCTGTAATCCCAACACTTTGGGAGGCTGAGGTGGGTGGATCATCAGGTGTTTGAGACCAGCCTGGTCAACATGGCAAAACCCCATCTCTACAAAAAATACAAAAACTAGCTGGACATGGTGGCGTGTGCCTGTAGTACCAGCTACTCAGGAGATTGAGGCAGGAGAATCACTTGAACCTGGGAGGTGGAGGTTGCAGCGAGCCAAGATGGCGCCAATGCACTCCAACCTGGACAACAAGAGTGAAACTCCATCTCAGAAGAAAAAAAAAAAAAGAAAACAAAAAAAATTAGAACTAAACATATAATCTTATTTGTCCAACATAGACTGGTAGACTCGGAGGGAGTATTCCACTGTTCAGAAACTGAAAACTTTATTTGAGGTCAACAGAAAAGAAGTTGAGATCAAGTATCATGTTTTGTCCTGCAGCCAAATATGTAGACTTTGTTGTTAAGCCTGGCTTGACACTGGACCTTTGATTGATGTTAACTGTGATTCACCCTTTCTTGCCTCCTTTCAGTTTCCAGATTCTCTCTGCGTGTGTCATAAGTGGTTGTTTGCCAAAAGTTTAATTGTGTGCATTGTGTGTTTGTGCATGCCAATATGTATGCAACCCGTACAACGCCTGTAACACCAATTTAGCTTCATATTTTAACAGACCACGATTCCAGCATCATGTCAAAGTCTCACAGGTTAAAAGTTCTGTGTCCACATTAGAAGGTACTGTGGATCGCTGTGTAGCCCATGCCAAATGGCACATGAGCTGTCTTTTTCCTCTGGGTCCTGGTATTGTAAACAAAGAAACAGTGTGCCATTATGGGCCCTTGATTCTGTGTAAAGTCATTGATCTTTACCCATCTTTGACTTTTTTTTTTTGTTGTTGTTGTTTTTTTTGAGGCAGTCTTGCTCTGTTGCCCAGGCTGGAATGCAATGGTGCGATCTCGGCTCACTGCAACCTCTGCCTCCTGGGTTCAAGTGATTCTCCTCCCTCAGCCTCCCGAGTAGCTGGGATTACAGGCACCTGCCACCATGCCTGGCTAATTTTTGTATTTTTAGTAGAGACAAGGTTTCATCATGTTGGCCAGGCTGGTCTTGAATTCCTGACCTCGTGATCCACCTGCCTCCGCCTCCCAAAGTGCTGGGATTACAGGCGTGAACCACTGCACCTGGCCTCATCCTTGACTTTTAACACATACAGAGCAACCAATAACGAGTCCTTCCTCAAAGTAAAGTCAGTGAAAATGAATAATAAATGTCTAAGACTTTGTGGTTAAACGTAACTCCACACTGAGGTGAGTCCTGTCTCTGTTTATTTAAATTTTCTTCCACTGGGGGCTCTAATTTGGAGCTTCCTTGCAGAGGATTGTGTACTGCATCCTCAGATCCATGGTACCAGGTTTTTTCCACAAGTGAAAAGAAGATAACAGATGGGAAAGAGCTGTCCAGAATTGGTGTGGGTGCTGGCACCAGGCCTGACCATGGAGAGGACTCCCCCATATGTAACCTAGGCCATCTATTTTCTGCAGGCTTGCTACTTAAAATGGGGTCTGGAAACCAAGGTACCATGAGGATCAGCATCAACTGAGAGCAGCTTGTTAAGATGTAAAATCTCAGCCCCTCTCCAGCCCCGCAGCATTGGAACCTGCAGCAGGCAGAATTCCAAGGCAACTCTTACTCACATCAGAGTTTGAGAAGCAACTGCTCTAGAATATACTAGAGAGCCATGTGAGATCTCGGGGTCAAGTGTAGAGTGACTTGAGGTTTCCCCTTGGTTAAGAGCTCCTCAAATAAGACAGGTTAGCTAATTTCAGAGCAATTTTTTAGATTTAGAAAATTGGGGTCAGGCGCAGTGGCTCACTCCTGTAATCCTAGCACTTTGGGAGGCCAAAGCAGGCGCATCACCTGAGGTCAGGATTTCAAGACCAGCCTGGACAAAATGGTGAAACCTCTTCTCTACTAAAAATGCAAAAATTAACCAGGAGTAGTGGTGTGTACCTCTAGTCCCAGCTACCTGGGAGGCTGAGGCACAAGAATTGCTTGAACCTGGGAGGAGGAGGCTGCAGTAAGCTGAGATTGTGCCACTGCACTTCATCCTGGGTGACAGAGTGAGACTCTGTCTCAAAAAAACAAAAAAAAAAAGAAAAGAAAGAAAGAAAGGAAAGAAAAAAATGAAAATTGGGTTCATTTTGGGTTTTGTTGCACAAATATATATATTTAAGCAGCTGTTAGGTGCAAGGCATTATGGCCTGAGGGGAGGTTGTTTGGATATTCATAATGGAACGAGATTCCTAGAATATAGAACAAAGCTGCAATGTTTAAACCATTTTTCTAAACTTTTGTGTAATTCAGCATGGAGGTCATTGAATCTCCTTTCTCATCTGTGCCTATTATAAGTCCAGTTAGAATGAGGGTAGACGTGGAGGGTGAACTGAATGTAGCAAAGTAGACAGATGCAATGGTGACTACAAATCACACTTTCAGATTTGAAATGTGGGGTTGACAGCAGTTGAAAAATAAGGATTAGGTCTATAATAAACTGTCTTTATTAATGAGCTATAGTTTGAGTAATTAACAAATTCAGAATAAGTAGTATATTTAATGAGTTTATGTTTTTAACAAGTACGTTAGGTTAGTTAGAAAGGCCTCATGCACACTTCTGGGAAGCTAGAATAGCTGACCATGTTCAGCTAATGTGGAGGGAGGTTCCCCCAGGAACAACAGGGACAATGACATGGGAAAGGCTGGATGTCCTTCCTGGCTGATGCTTTACACCTTTCTTCTTGAGTTGATTATTTTTTTCCTATGTAGAAGATTTCTTGGACTTGGCTTTCAGAAATTCAGAAAACCTAAATTTAAAGTTCAGCTTTATCAAGGGAGCCTGGATGAATGGTTACGTTAACCTCTATGTGGTCTTTGAACAATACATAGAAAATATCAAGAGATAGTTGTAAAAATGAGGATAGATACATCTAAAGTGCTAAGTAGAAAGTAACTGAGTAGAATGGAAGCCTGTAGAGTAGAAAAGTTAGATTGAGGGTTGAGTGTGGTGGTTTATGCCTGTAATTCCAGAAATTTGGGAGGCCAAGGTGGGAGGATTGCTTGAGCCCAGGAGTTCAAGACCAGCCCGGGCAATTAGCAAGACCGTGTCTCTATAAAAAATTAAGAATTAGCTGGGTGTGGTGGCGTGCGCCTGTAGTCCCAGCAAATTGGGAGGCTGAAGAGAGAGGATAGCTTGAGCCCAGGAAGCTAAGGCTGCAGTGAGCCACATCACTCCAGCCAAGGTGACAGATGGAGATGCTGCCTCAAAAAAATGGAGTTAGATTGTATTTGCATGAAGGGCATGTAGTTAGCCTACAGGTATGATGCTAGTGCTTATTTAATTTTCTGAAATCTTTTAGAAGAAGGTTGCTGGTGCCACATGGAGTACCTGTGTTCTTTTTACTGTGGAGTTTGTGCAGGAAGAGGTTTGGAGATCCAGGAGCCTAAAGTCAGATGACAGGTGCCTTGGCCTCTGTGGCATGTCTCTTTGGACTCTGTGAAAGTTATTTCATTGCTGTGGCTTTCTAGAATAATATGAAGATAACTGTAAGGTGCCACACGCACTGCTTGGACTCTTACAGTTCTGACAGTTATTCCTGACAAATTTCAAAACCAGAGTCTGTTTCTACTTGTAGGATATTTCAAAAATATCCCCTAAGAAATTAATGACAATGGAGAAACCTCTTGTTTGCAAGAATTTATTGTAGAATGGAAATAAATACAGAGTGATGAGTGAACCAGAAGCTATAATTACCCTAGAAATACACATTTTTTTTTTTTTTTTTTTTTTGAGACAGAGTCTTGCTCTATGGCCTAGGCTGGAGTGCAGTGGCAGATCTTGGCTTACTGCAACCTCTGCCTCCTGGGTTCAGGTGATTCTTCTGCCTCAGCCTCCTGAGTAGCTGGGATTACAGGCATGCACCACCATGCCTGGCTTATTTTTGTATGTTTAGTAGAAATGGGGTTTCACCGTGTTGGCCAGGCTGGTCTCGTTTTGAACTCCTGACCTCAAGTGATCTGCCAGCTTCGGCCTCCCAAAATGCTGGGATTACAGGCGTAAGTCACCACGCCTCGCCCAGAGACACATATTCTAAAAACCAACTTGAATTAGCAGCAGAGATGTATATCCCTTAGATATGGTATTTTTCCTTCCTTCCTTCCTTCCTTCCTTCCTTCCTTCCTTCCTTCCTTCCTTCCTTCCTTCCTTCCTTCCTTCCTCTCTCTTTCTCTCTTTCTCTCTTTCTTTCTCTTTTCTCTCTCTCTCTCTTCTTTTTTTTTTTTTGACAGAGTCATGCTACGATGCCCAGGCTGGAGTACAATGCCATGATCTTGGCTCACTGCAACCTCCGCCTCCTGGGTTCAAGCGATTCTTCTGTCTCAGCCTCCCGAATAGCTGGGACTACAAGTGTGCGCCACCATGCCTGGCTAATTTTTGTATTTTTAGTAGAGACAGGGTCTTACCATATTGGCCAGGCTGGTCTCGAACTCCTGACCTCAAGTGATCTGCCCGCCTTGGCTTCCCAAAGTGCTGGGATTACAGGAGTGAGCCACCATGTCGGGCCAGATATGGTATTTTCAATGTTTCAAAATAGTGTATTGTGTTCTCACATTTTATAACCCTATTTCTGAGAAAACCATTGTTTGCTAACCTTGTAGTTTATTCCAAAGAAGCAGTTTTGGAGGATTTTGCAGAAGTGGCATCATGGGAGGGCATTTTCTGAACTCTGTCGGCCCTGGTGATTGTCAGAGACTCAGATGATCCTTTCAAAGTTTCTAGGACTAGGAATGGAATGAGAGAGGAGTCAGGTTAAGGCAATCAAGTGGCGATGGCAATGCCCAGTGCAGTTAAGTGCTTTGTTCCTGTATTTCCACCAGACTTGCTGTCGAACCTGGAGAGGAGCTGAGGAGGTGGGAGGCAAGGGCCAGTGCATGTAGTGGGGTTCAAATTCCAGTTCCACACCTTCCTAGAGGAGGACTTGGGCAAATGGAGTAGCTCCTCTGAGGTTCTCTGTCCATAATATAGTGATAAGAGGGTTTTCTGGGGGAAGGTGGTATTCAGTGAGGGGAGACAGCTAAACTGTTAGTTTAGTTCTGTAAATGTTCTCCAATTCCAGGTTGGAGAATGATTCAAGCAAGCAAAAATTATGAGGAGGTTGGAAAGCTCCAATGAAACCATGGTCAGTAGGTGGTAAGCGTGTGTTGCAGTTTGATAACATGAAAGACTGAAACAGAGGGAGCTGAAAAATAAGTCTTTAGAAAAACAGAGTTTAGGGACTGGAAGCCTCAATGAGGTAGAAAACCAAGGTGGAGAAAGGAGGGACTGGAAGCAAAAGAAAAGCACGTGTGTGACTTGAAAGTGAGATTTCCAAGGTCATGGTTTCAGTTACCGCCCAAGCAATCACTGACCCTTCTAAATTGTCATTATATCATATATTGATGTTGTATTTTATTAATTAATACACTTTTTTTTTTCAAGACAGAGCCTTGATGTGTCACCTAGGTTGAAGTGCAATACCGTGATTATGGCTTACTACAGCCTCAACTTCCCAAACGATCCTTCTAACCTCAGCCTCCTGTGTAGCTGGGACCACAGGCATGTGCCACCTTGCCTGTCTAATTTTAAAAAATGTATTTTTTTAGACATGGAGTCTCACTATTTTGCCCAGGCTGGTCTCGAACTCCTGGGCTCAAAGAATTTACTCGTTTTGACCTTCTAAATCCCCTCAGATTATAGGTATGAGCCACTGTGCCCAGTCTAAGTAAAATTTTAAAAATCTCCTTTTCTAAAGAAAATTGAATTTGTTGATAGTAAAGTTTTAAAATTAGGAAGTTATATTGAAATGTATCTGGTGCAACCAGTGGATTTTAATTTATCCACTGGTTGCATTTGATCAAAATGGATTCTGAGGAAATCGTACGGATAGAAAACAAAGAATATTAAGTTTTATCTTCAGTAAAAACTCTAGTTTTCAGGGTGGGGTGGGTGGAGCTGAGGGTAGAGAAGGGCGAGAAAGCAAATATAATAATTGTCTCATCTCTATCACGTTTAGAGATTTGATGGAGTGAAACAGAGCCCAGCTGCTGGAGCAGAGGCACCTGCTTGAGTCCCATGGACACCCGCAGCCCAATCCCCGGAGGCCAGTGGGGCTCACGGTGAGTGTGGGGCTGCTTCAAACAGTGGGCGTGCTCAGCTGGGAGTGGGTTTGGTTTGGCTTCGCTTGGTTTGGTTCAAAGGGGCAGAAGTCTGCATCTCAGCTGTCTTAATGTGAATGTGGGGTCTTGTGACAGGGTCTCTTCTGTATCATGGGGGTGGATCTGCACCCTGCCTGATGGCCCGACTGCTTTGCCAGACCCTGCCTGCTTGGTCTTTACCGGCTTGCTCCCGCTGTGTATGATTACAGCGTTGGCATGGGACCGCCTTTCCCCTGTTTAATGTTGGTACTGGGAAGCCCTTTTGCAACCACTCCTTTAATATCCTCCTCTCTCCTGGGAGAAGCTGGAGAGAGCTACAGGTCGTGGGGACCTCCTCTGGGAGAAGGAGATGGAGAAAAACACCAGATCCCCTCCATCTTCTGCAGCTGTTTTGAGTTTGATTTCTTATTCTATTTCAAGGAAGTTTTTTAGAATAACAGACACATGTATAATAAACACATTTTCAAACCTAAAGAGGTGCAGTAGCAATGGGATGGAAGTGAGACCGCTGAAATTCACTGGCTCCATGTGGGGGTTCAGGGCCGTAGTGTCATCATCTACAAATGTCACTGAGGTTTCTCCTGCCATTGATACAAGTCTGGAGTAGATATTATTTCTGCATCATTTACATTTTCAGTTATGATACTTCACCTCTTTGTCAGCATCACACACAATTCAGTGTTGACTATGATATTCTGAAAAGCACACAGGCCGGGCATGGTGGCTCATGTAATCCCAATGCTTTTGGAGGTAGAAGTGGGTAGATCCTTGGTGCCAGGAGGTTGACACCAGCCTGGGTAACAAAGTGAGACCCCCATTTCTTTTTTTCTTTTCTTTTTTTTTGAAATGGAGTCTCTGTCTGTTGCCCAGGCTGGGTTGTAGTGGTGCTATCTCGGCTCACTGCAACCTCCGCCTCCCAGGTTCAAGCCATTCTCCTGCCTCAGCCTCCCGAGTAGCTGGGATTATAGGCTTGCACCACCATGCCTGGCTAATTTTTTTTTGTATTTTTAGTAGAGACAGGGTTTCACCATGTTGGTTAGGCTGGTCTCAACTCCTGACCTCATGATCTGCCTGCCTCAGCCTCCAAAAGTGCTGGGATTATAGGCATGAGCCACCACACCTGGGCAAGACCCCATTTCTATAAAAATATTTAAAAATTAGCCAGGCATGGTGGCATGTGCCTGTGGTCTCAGCTGCTTGGGAGGCTGAGGTGGGAGGATAGCTTGAGCCTGGGAGGTCAAGGCTGTCGTTAGCTATGATGGCTGCAGTGAGCCATGAAGGTGCCAGTGCACTCCAACCTGAATGACAGAGTGAGATCCTGTCTCGGAAAGGAAAGGAAAGGAAAGGAAAGGAGAGGAGAGGAGAGGAGAGGAGAGGAGAGGAGAGG